>NC_086331.1:65850987-66166832 GCF_032445375.1 Bacillus rossius redtenbacheri
GACATACTGTGCATCAACACAGTATTCTCACTAAGAAACCTGTTTATGATATAAGGTCCCACATATGGGGGAATGAATTTAACATTGATCTTTTCAGCTAAATTAGGTAGCACAAAATTCTTTACTAGGACCAACTGTCCAACAGAAAAATCATGAGGGCTCCGGGAAGCGTTATATGAACTAGCCACTGCTTGACGAGCCTTCGCGAGACTGCAAGCCACACTATCCAGCACGGCCTCCAGTGACTCGTCATCCGAGGCAGCCTCCAGGGGCGGCAGTCCCCACAGGTTAAGGAGAGGGTGGGTCAGCTCCTTACCTAGAAACGGAATTGAAGGAGGGAATCGAGTAGCGGAATGCACAGCTGAATTAAGCCCTACGTTAATAAAATCAAGGTCGCTGTCCCATAGCGACTGATCATCCCTGTAGAAAGCAGTAAGAATGCTCTTAAGCACTTTATTAACTCGTTCGGAATGGTTTCCCTGGGGACAGTAAGGACTACTGTAAATAGGCTTAATGGCCCATTGAAAACACATGTCTTTGAACAGTACAGAGTGGAAGTAACGTGCGTTATCACACGTGATCATGGCAGGAGCACCAAAAAATTTCCATACCTGATCTCGTAAGGCTTTAACAATACTGTTTGCTTTCATGTTCTTTAAGGGGATTAGCAACACAAATTTCGAAAAAATGTCCAAAAACACCAAAATACAATTGTTACCTTTTTTAGAACGTGTTAGGGGACCAAAAATGTCAATGTGAAGCAAATGCCAGGGGGCAACAGGAGCATCAGCACAATACAAGCCGACTTTGGCACACTGCGGCGGTTTTGAGACTTGACAATCTCGACAAGTTCGCACGTGTTTTTGTACATCAGCTCGCAATTCAGGCCAAGCTAAATGTGCACTAACTCGACGGAACGTTTTGTCGATGGCCAAATGTGCACCCAATAAGGAATCGTGAAAATACTTCAGAGCCATAGGGCGGAGGGATGCAGGAACTACAGCCTTCCTTTGCCTACCAGTTGTCCCGGTATAGTAAACAACACCCTGTTCCTCAACATATGGCACGGCTTTACCGGCACTCAAATCCTTCCTGATTTGAACACACAAAGTATCCTCCTGTTGACACTGACGAATACTAAGAAATGATTCCGGAAATACTTTGCAAACAGCTGCACAAATCGGCTGTGTTTCATCCGCAGACGAAACACGATTCGCAAATTCATCGGGCGAAAACATTCGCGAAAGCGCATCTGCCACAACGTTGTCACTACCCTTAATATGATGCAGTTTGAATTTGAAGCGGGACAGTCTTAACACCCAGCGCCCTAGTTTACGTAGCTGATTCGGATGGTTAAACAGCCAACTGAGCGCTTGATTGTCCGTAAATAGATCGAACTCGTGACAATCGAGATATGACGCGAATTTATCTACGCCAAACAGACATGCTAAGGCTTCCTTCTCATAGGTACCCAGACGTCGTTCCCCGTCAGTAAGTGTTCTACTGGCATAGGCAATAGGGCGCAACCTATCGTTTTCAATATGCCCCAATACCGCACCTACCGCGATGCTTGACGCATCTACCTGGAGGGCGAACCTGCGTTGAAAATCAGGTAGAACCAAGACAGGGGGAGAAGAGATCAGGGCCTTAAGACTGTCAAAGGCCTTCCGTTGAGCGTCGCCCCACTCAAAAACAACATTCTTTTTACGTAAATTATTAAGCGGACCACATACTGCGGCGTAATCGGGGATGAAACGAGAATAATATCCCATCATGCCGAGAAATCTCTGAACCCCTCTGACATTCCTAGGAGGAGGAAAGTTTACGATGGGGGAAACTTTATCGGGATCCATTATGAGTTTGCCTTGCGAAATAATGTAACCTTAAAATTTTACGTAATCTTTTCCCAGATGAATTTTGTCGGGATTAACTGTCAAGTTAGCGGCTCTGAGACGATCAAACACCTGACACAAATGTTGCTTGTGCTGTTCCAGGTTATCACTGTAGACGATAATATCGTCAATGTAATTGAAGACTGATTTAAATTTTAAGTCGCTTAGAATGTGATCTAGCACTCGGCTCATAGCCTGGCTACCAAAGACACACCCATAGGCACACGATTAAATTGAAATTGCCCCCACGGGGTAGAAAATGCAGTATATTTACGACAATCTGGATGCAACAAACATTAGTGGAAACTAGCATTTAAATCAATGACGGAAAATATTGCGGCATTCCCTAAATGTTGAAGGGCGCTCTCTACGGTCGGCAACTCGTAGCTGTCCTCCTTAATTTTGTCATTCAGTTTCTTGTAATTGTGTACTAGCCGAAATTCCCCCGTTTCCTTTTTAGGTACTAAAAAGGAAGGCGAACAGAAATCGGAAACAGAGGGAGCAATAACTCCTGCTTCTAGGAGTCGATCGATAATGTTTTTCAACATATGCAATTTGGGAGGAGACATTTTATGTCCTTTAGCCCTAACAGGAGTCGTGTCCTTTAAATAAAATTTATAGGGCATGACGTCACACCTGCCTATCCGATTGGTAATTACGTCAGAATAGCTGTTAATGACGTCAGCAATGATCGCGTCCCTACTAATGACGGCCGACTTGTCGGCGCACGACATGACGATAGGAGCGGAGTCATGATGAATAAGTTTAATTTTACGTGCAGGATGAAAACCAAAAACCAGTTCCTGGTTAGCGACGTCTAACAAACATCGCGTCTTTCCCAGAAAATCTAAACCGAGAATAAGCGGGTGGCATAACCCGGGAACAACATTAAAGTGCCAGTTCCAAGAGAAACCCGCGATCTTAATGTGCATTTCAACTTCTACGTCTGATGTAACAATTACGCCGTTGGCGACACAAATTTTCACGTCAGAGCCGGTATATACACGGCTTAACAAATGCGGATGTTTGATGCAACATGCATCGAACAATTTGGAACTAATCAAGGAATGGGTAGCACCGGAATCAATTAAGGCCAGAATATTATTTCCAAACAGATGAACGTGTACAAAATTATTGTACGAGTAATGAGCGGCTTTCCTCAAACGACGACCGTGGCGACCACTCGTACGCCCGGTCAAGGCCCGTTTCCCGGACATTGATTTCTATAATGCCCAGTGCGCTTACAACGAAAGCATTTTCGCTGCTCACGGCTCACAGCGGGCTGCGTTCACTCAGACACCGCGTGGCCGTAAGTACAGCAGTTGGCACACCTGGGACGGTTGGAGGACGGGCCGGGCGCATTAGCGGACTCATAACGTCTGCCGGTGGCAAAACTCGCCCCGACAGAGGGATCACTTACACTAGCCGCGCACTCAACGGGCCGCGATGCGCGCACCGCGCGAGCGGGTACGGTGTTGACTTGAGACGTAAACTGAACATTAGTAGAATTGAATTTAGAATTAGAATTAGCATTAGAAACGGGTACAAAACTGCCTGGAGTGGGCTTGGAGTGAAAATCCTCGTGATATTTTTTGAAAGCTAGCAACCGATTTTCCACTTCTGCGCTCCACTTACGGAGAGCACTCAGACTGGAGGGAGAGCTAAGCATGGCGCTATGCTGTAACACTAGCGGAGACACGTTACTGACAATAGTTTGAGTTAATTCCGCATCAGGGAGGTTCAACTCCAGTACCTCAGCATAGGCCACAACAGTATTAATGAATTGCAACAAGGGCTCCTCAGGCCTCTGAAACCTGAATACAAGTTCACGTTTACACGTTTCTAGCACACGAGACGGACAGGCAAACTGTAGTACAGACGTCTTGAACTGTGCGAAGGTCTGATTCTGATTTATGACGTCAGTGAGCAGTGGCAAAAATGCCGGCCCACACAGGCTCAGGAGAGCTTTCAAAATCTCCGCCTCACTGACTAAATTTAAACCAGCTAAACGAGCCGCGGCACTCACAAAATCAAGAACCGCACGCGGTTGACAACTATCAAGACGTGGGAGAAGTTTCAAATTAGAAAAAAAAATCTTTTCATTAAATCTGGAATTATTCTCAACTGGATTAGCGGGGGTGGGGACTTGCCGAGACGGTACCTCGTCTGACGACTCCCGAGCAATCCACGAAGGGTCGCCACATTTGCGTCCTCCTCGAAGGGAACGGCTTCCTCCGTCAAAACCTGGATGAGGTCGTCTCTCCGCAAACGGTAAATCCACACGATTGCCGGAGTCCCCATGGTTCATGAAAAAAAGAACAGAAACACGTAAGCACACACAGTCCTGAGCAGAGTAGCGCAGTTGTAAAGCCTAGCTTGTCTAGCTTTGGAGCATTGGGATGGATGGCCAGAACCTGGCAAGGACTGGGGTTACGTGAATGGAGCAGTTTAGGTTAGCAAGGTAAAATGTATGAGGTACACAGGCATTTTATTCTAACAAAAAATCATATTATAAGGTTACTGATGAAGTTAAGTCAATACAAATTTAGGCAAGGTTAAATACAATAATTAAAAACAATGATTCTAGACAAAACGGGCTTCAAGGATAAGCCGGCTACACCGTGTAAGCGTTCCCATTTTACAACGCGCGGTTAACGTGAGTTAAAAGCAGTGCCAAGTATGCATTACAATTCAAACTTATTTACTTTTACAAACTGATGCAAGGTGCAATTACAATTATGGAAAAGCGTTACATTGACAAAACTACTGCAAAGTGCAGTTACATTTAAAGAAAATTGTTACATTATTAAGAAAAGATCACAAACGTGCGACGACGTCTCAGGAGAAGATAGTTACCAATAAAAATACTAAGTTTCCAGTTAAGTTACGTTAAAACATTAATCCAAACAGAATAATTTTTAAGGTGACGGCCGAAAGGGAATTTAGACAAACCAATTTACAAATATATGACTCTACATTAAGGCAAGGGCCACCGCCTCACAGACAACACAAAACAAATTACATTTTCTCCCTGAGGTCGCACACACACGTAGTTCTAAGTGAACCTAATCGACTACATGCTCGTAGATTACAACACTGACAACCGAGCCTGACAAAAATCAAGAAAGAAAGAGGCTCCTGAACAATTTACAACTCTTTTTATAACATCGCGCCAAAGCGCGCGCATACGCCAATCCACAAAGGAGGGGGGGGGGGGGTGAACGAGTAGACATAAAACCACTAGGAGGGGAGGGAAGGGAGGAAGAAGGAGGAGGGGAGCGGAGTGCCGGAGGCCGATGCGGCGCGAACAGTTCAAATCGCTATCCAGTGAAAATTTCGACTTTACGAAACCCGGAACCATAGGTACAATGCTCGGATTCGAATCAAAGTTGTATGATACAGGAAGAACGTACGAATCTACGCGCGCAGTAAACATTTTGCCTGTGAATGTCATAAGAATAAACTGTAATTTGGCAAGTGGAACGTATCCCAACGGAAGACTAAGCAACATGCTGCACGAGTTTTCGCCGATGGTCCCGCCAGGATATAAACTGGTAGAAGTACCCCAAAGTATCATTTACGTTCCAGTCGTCGTGAAGTGCGCACACGAAGTCGTCGTCAGAATCGTTGACCAGCGAGGACGATTGGTGAATTTTCAAGACGAAGAAATTACATTACGTCTGCACTTGAAGCGATGGGCATAAAGTTCGTAACACCGAACAGTTATAAAAGAAATCGTATTGCCGTGAATAAGAACAGTTCTCTACCAGACATCGGTGCGTTAACACCTGACAACATAAAGTATCTTCTCAGTATTGGACAAGTGCCGAATAAATATGGAAGACGAAATCCTCAACGTGGAAGATCCGGTCATTTTTGATGACAGCATTACGAAAATGGAATTACACGAGTACCAGCCTTTCCTGCTCGGACTGTACACACTACCATCGGAAGTACGCATTGCTGTACAGCACCAAGATATTTATACTTTACCTTCGCAGTCATTTCTACGTATAAGAGGCACGCTGAAAAAAGCGGATGGTATGCACCCAACAACGACATCAATATCCTGCAATGGTATTCTTCACCTAATCGAGCGCATTACATATGTACTCAATGGTGTCGAGGTAGACGAGACGAGAAATGTAAGCATAACATCTGCTATGAAAAATTACCTTTCGCTTACGCCAAATGAACTGTCTGCTGCAAAAATGGCCGGTTGGGCTCTCGAGGATGAATAAAAGCTTCCGGTTTATGCCGAAGGGAAGTTAGAAGTTTGTGTTCCTCTGTCCATGCTTCTTGGATTCGCTGAGGACTACAAGGATATAATCATTAATTAGAAACAAGAGCTCGTACTGCTTCTAGCCAACAAGCATACTAATGCAATTGTCGCCGCTGCAGAAAACCCTCAAGATGTCTACAGTCTATCGAATGGATGCTGCCCCACATCCAAGTGAGCATGGTTGAGCGAGTCAAAATGTTGAAGAACATAGAAAATGGCATGAACTTCGATGTGCCATTCCGATCCTGGAGCCTGGAAACATATCGTGGCTTGCCTCATAGTCAGTGTATCAATTGGATAGTAAAGTCAAGCTTCGCTACGGAAAAACCAAGATACATCATCTTCGGGCATCAGACCGGAAGACAGCTCAATGCAGGAGTAAGTCGCTCCGTATTCGTTAACTGTCAAATAAGTAATGTAAAAATATTTTTAAACAGCGAAAGTTATCCGTACGTTGACATGAACATGGACTTTGAAAGTGTAAGATTTCTTCTCGCATATCAAATGTACACCAAGTTTCAGCAATCTTACTATGGGCGGAGACAGTCACCGACACTTAGTCCCGACAGTTTCAAGAACAAGGCTCCGTTAATGGTGTTTGACGTTTCCAAACAGGATGATCGAATAAATTCAAACATCATCGACTGTAGGGTCGAGATAACGACTAGCGGAAATATTTCACCAAACACCTATGCTTTTTGACTGATACTTCACGATCGGCTTGCATCGTACAATTGTCGAGACAAACTTGTGAAAATTCTGACATAAATACTGTTTCGTTTTCGATAATAATTTAGTTACGACCGAGTATTGCTAGCGACATGATGTACTGCAACCAGCAAGGTTTCCAGAGTCAAAATGGATTCGTGCTCAAGGAAAAATAGCGTCACCTCCGGAGACAAGACTCGAACTCGCACGTTCCGAACTCCATATCCTTGGAAATTACTAGACGAAAAAAGTAACCGGTCGAATGAATGGCTATGTAAATATAATCACGGACTAGAGTGGGACGAAGGTAAACTCCCGTACCACCAAGTGAAAAACACACTGCAATATTTATTATTTCAAAACGAAATAATTTACGTTGCCGGACCTGAACAGAAGAAATGGCTGAGCAAGTTGTGTGATGCACCTGTTGAAATTATAGACCTACAGACCGACTACGGCTGCAGCTACGTGGCAAGTTTGAACGTGTCTGTGCCTGTACAAACTTGCAGTTAATGCAGAAAAAATGCACACAGAGTGTTAGTAGGAGCCTGCATATATAAATGGTGTATATCCGTACGTGCCTTCAGTGGACGTTCGACCTGCAAGAAAATGTTTACGTTTCATCCTGCTAACGTGTACGTGAGCGTAAGACCTATCTTCAGCAGTGTCGAGTACAGCTACTGGGATTCTGGGTATCTACATACATATACAGAAACCTGTGATGGAGGCGCTCAGCATTGGCGGTTTGCGCACTTTCCTGTGTCCTACGAACCGACTCAACAGCTGTTAGATTGTTGCGAACCTGGAAACTGTGACGTCTATCACATGAGACCACACACAACCCTTCCTGCTAGCATCGCTGAGATAGTCGCCTCGTCTGCATGTGCAACACCAAACATGAGCGTGTTGCAACCTGTTGCGACCTGTGATAATTCTACGCAGACGTCCAATCGACATGTGTCTCGTCGTCGAAGTTCAGGCAGTGAATCTGTCCCAACTAGCACTGAGACAAAGCCCAGGCGCAGATGCGGTCACAGACATCAGCGACCATGTCTTGCTGGAGTTGTCGACGTCGCAGAAGATGACCAGCTGGAACCTGTGTTCCTGATCCCGTGACCTACAAACCAGTTGGAACCGGAGTCGACGAGGCAGTGCGTGCGGCATTAAAGACTTTGCTTGTGAAAATGCTTGATTATTTAACCTAATGTGTATTTGTGTAATATTTTAATAAATAAATGTGTAAAACTTGAACTTGTGTGTTTTTTATTTCTACAATTTTTAGGTACCTAATAAAAAAATCATTTTAAATACAGACAATATTTTGACTCATGTAGTATACCAGTAGACCGCAGGTATATAAGCGAGGTTCAGACGACTGGATCCTCAGTTCACATCTGGCCGCGGTGCAGTACGGACTTGATCTCTTCAGTAAGTTTCGTGAGATTTAGTTACTGCTCCAATGTCGACCGGGATAGACTGTTTACCATCAGCAGCGGGGACCTCGATGGCAGCAACGATGATGGAGTCGTAGATCCCGATACCGGCTGCAGAGGAGACCACGAAAGCGGAGAGCTCTATGGCTGCGGTGTCGACAGCTGTGGAGATCCCGATACCGACTGCAGAGGAGACAACGATACATGTTGTTCCATCATCAGCTGAAGTTTCACCATCTGCATTCCAGACTTCAATTAATGAAGAGCATACATCGCATCAATGCAAATATTGTGGCGCATCTTTTACTAAACCTACAAATGCGCGCAGACATGAAAGATGCAGTTGTCAGAATAATGCTCAAAGAATATTGTTTCAGTGTATAAAATGTAATAAACATATTTTACGTCTCGATAGCTTACCTCTTCATTATAAAAAATGCTCCGATGAAGTTAAGTGAGAGTATAATGAACATGGTTATTGTTTTGACTCATGTGTTGTACCAGCTAATGAGAATATATAAGTGAGACCCTGGTGATATGAACTTAAGTCCGTCTCCGGCTGCAGTGATGAACGGATCGGATAGTTAGTCTTGTATAACATAATAGAGCGGTATCTAACTATTCTTGAGAACTCGATGGCATCATTACCACTAAATACACCAACCTGGATCGAAGGTCTTCCATCAACAGTGCAGAGCTCGATGACAACGTCGTCTACAGCTACTCCTACTCTCTCAGCAGAACAGGGGATTTCGACGTGGGCAACATCTTCCGCAGAGCAGAGCCCAAAGGCTTCAGAAGTTAACATTTCAGCAGTGTTACAATGGTTGCCGACAGTGCCAGTGTCATTGCTGAAGGAAGGAGCATCCAACGGTGTTCCGTCACCCAACTGCACGTACTGTGAGAAGATCAAAAACTTGAAATTACGGGATTATGTAATACACAATTGTAATAATAGTTCTGAACGCATTAAATATCAGTGCAACATATGTTTAAACTAGTTTATACTCTATGGAAGTTTAAAACGGCACATCTGGAATTGTGATAGACTGGCTGTACATTCATCGAAATCAAGCTGTATATTTTGTAACAAAACATTAGCAAATATTCGAAGTGGAAAACAACATGAAATATATCACTGTCCTTTTAATGAAATCGATAATTCGTCTTTGTGTGAAAGTTGTGGTGTACCAATATGTCGACCTGATAAACTGAATAGACATTTAAAGACATGTAAAGGACTTAGTCCGTATAATAAGAAGACTGTTTGAATCGAGGAATCCACAAAACTTTGGTAATTTGTCTGTGTTTTTTTTGTACTTGTAGTAGTGTAGAATTTATGAAATAAAAGTCTTTTAAAAGAACTTGCGGTGTTTTTATTTTCTCAAACCTGCCACTTAAGTGGTACTTTTTTAAAATATTAAAGTTGTTTTTATCGGCCAGGGATCGAACCAAGGACCTTAGTCGATCTAATCAATCATTATATATATTAAAAATTTATTTAATGAATTTTGAACTTTTTCCCGAATCTCTAGCATTAAAATTTCGAATTTCCAATATGGTGGTCTTGATGTCTGATAGGATGATGGTAGTAGAGGATTTAAAGTCTGTTTAAGAATGTTGAACATGGTTTATTGAAATTATTATTTTTTTACATAAAATTAAATATTATTGCATCGATCGGGTATCGAGCCGAGGACAGGAATAGATCGAATCAATATGTAAATTAATGAGTGATTTATTAATAGAATTTTTGAACTTTTCCCGAATTTCTAGCTAAATAATTACACAATTCCAAGATGGCGGCCAAATAACAAGATGGCGGGTGTCACAACAATAAAAATAAATGAATACTGCACTCTAGCGGGTACGAATTAAACTAACATGGTGTCAGCTCACTCTAGCAGACGTTACAATGATGATGGCTTCCAGCAGACGAGGACAAGATGGCGGACATGATGTCATGCTAACTGGCGATATATATGCTATGGCATAAGTGGTGGGGTCAGTCTGCCTGCAGCCACTGTGAGGGAAGGATCGGTCGCCATTTTTATTTTTTTTTGCCCTCACGGGTTCGAACCGAGGACTCCGAGCTCCGTGTCGTAAATGTATGTTTTTTTTAAATATTTATATTAAAATTTTATTATTTAATGTTTTTCTAAATTTTAATTTTTTTCATTACAATCGGATAATAAATAAAAAGGTAAAGATAGCGGCCGTAACGGAAATTGCAACGGCGACGTAATAATTCAAAATGGCGGAAAATAAAACGCCGGAAAGTTCGAGAAAACAAAATTACGTCATCCAAAATAGCGGATCCAAGATGGCGGATCCAAAATGGCCGCCTGGGTCTTTGTCAAGGTCATGGTACTACTTGTCCCGCTACGCTGTGTCCCGTTACGCTCATCCAAGATTGCCGTCATGATGTGACAATCCAATATGGCGGTCGACTCCGCCACAGCCACACTCCGACTCTAGATCTCGGACCGGCCAAAACATACTACTCAAGGGGTTGAATAAATAAGGGTTAAAATTTAAAAAAAATCATAACTCCCTCAGTTGGTACACTATCAAATCCGTTTAAATTATTCGTAAATTTTATAATTTTTACATGCTTTATATTAGCTTCACCTGTATGTTTGTCTGTCCGTCTGTAACTCTGTCTGTCCGTCTGTAACTCTTTCGACTAAGAGTGAGTGACTCATCACTGTAAAATATCCCACCCATTTCATTACGTTCGTTAGCCGAGCGGTCTAAGGGTAGAAACACACATACAGCGGCGCGGCGCGGCGCGACGCGGCAAGACGCGGCGCGACGCGGGGCGGGGCGGGGCGCAGCGACGGCGCTACACACAGACAGCGTTCCGCAGCGAAGCGGCAAGCAGCGCTAGTGTTCCAGACAGAACAGACCACAGCGGAGTGCAATCACACACCTATTCATTGGTATCATAATGTCGCTGTCGAAGGTGCGTCGCCGTATGTTTCTCGTTGAAAATACTGTTTTGAAGTACAATGTATTAACACAAAAAAGGAGACGATTGTGGATACATGAAATATGTGAAAGTAGATGTTATAATGGTGAATATCATCACCTTTTCGCGGTAGTGAAAAGACATCCGGACAGATTTTTCCAGTACATGAGAATGTCGCTGGAAACTTTTATGTACATACTTGATCAAGTCGGTTCCACTATTACGAAACAAGAAACAAACTGGAGGAGACCTATATGTGCTGAAGAAAGATTGGTGGTAACTATAAGGTGATTAAGACGTTATTTTTACTTTAACTATTAAGTGTTATCTCACAAATTTTCAATAGGTTCAAATTATTCGTATGGCACAGTTCTTGCTTTTCTTTGTTAAATAAATGTTATTTGAAACAATTAACGTTGTTACTCATGTGGAGTGACAAGAAATGAATCATTATGTAGGGACAGAACGACAAAAAAAAAAATTATATGCCTTAACAAAGTAAATCAAGTTTTACTACTTACGTTTAAAAGAAAATCAAACGTGAAATACCATTACATAGATACCTACATACCACAATTGCGTTGTCATATTATAACCAGGAATTCACAAAGAAATATTAAATATAGTCATTAGTTATAAATATAAAAACACTGCTTGATATTTAAAACAAATAAAAAATTGTTGTACACTGCAACCATGCTAAAAACTTCAACAACTTAAATATGAGAAGGTCCTGGGAGGTATGACTGGTTGTTGTGAATTGGTAATTGTGTATAGTGACCGTCCTCCCCGTACACGTATCCTGTTAGCCCACCTTGATTAGTCTGTGTGCCTTCTATTTTATCTAACTCTTCAATAATCACACTTTGAATTCTGTTACGCACACGCAATTTTTGTCGCGAGGTGAAGTTATTCATATGTGGAATAATGCTCATACAAAAATGGTAGTCATCATTTTTCTCTTGCTCGTTTTCCTTTCGTAGGAATTCCAGTTTTTTCTCCTCTATTTGTAAGAGCTTCTGCGTGGCCACGTCCTGTGAATTGTCTCTTTTCCTTTTTCGAACAAGCTCATGAGTATCTGGTGTCCGAACTAACGTGTTTGGAGGTGTTTGCGGTCGATCTACTGTTCTTTCACTTGCAAACCGTACTTGTGTCTCCTGTCCTCCCTCATCATCATTGTTTCCTGCTGTATCATGGATTTCAGAAGCTGTCATTTCTTGCAAATTACCGCTCATCTGTGCTGGAGTCATCTGATCCCGTAAGAAGTGCAACAATGGAAAAAATGGCCAGTCACTTTCCTGTTGGGTAGCCCCATCAGCACCTGACTTCTTATCTCTTATTTTTCTCAGCTCCTTCCTGAATCGGTCTTTCAAATTCTTCCATTTCTTACGCAATTCTTCTGCTGTAACCAAAAAAAAAAGAAAGTATGAGACGAATAAATATATTTCTGTTGCAATAATTTTCACATTTACATTACATGCAGCCAAAACATATAGTTGAGATAATTTATTTTTCAATGGCAGTGCATATGATAAGCATAATCTGTAACAATGTAAAATGTCAAAATTGTCTAAAATGGTTGATTTCTTACAGGTTCTTAGCAACCGGCGCTTCTTTCAGATCACTCGGATTTTCATTTCGAATGGGAGCCTCAACAGTAAGATGTATAGTTATAGACACATGCAAAGCTATCTGGCTTCAGTTGTTTCCGATTCACATGCCTGTACCCACACAAGAACGATTGAATGCCAGCAAAAGAGCTTTTTGGAACCGCTGGAATTTTCCTAATTGTGTAGCTGCAATTGACGGTAAGCATTGTATGGTGAAATGTCCACCACATAGTGGTTCACTTTATTACAACTACAAACATTTTTTTTCAATTGTACTGCAAGGATTAGCTGATGCAGACTACAGATTCATATCTATTGAAGTAGGAGGAAGAGGAAATCAAAGCGACGGGGGTACATTTTCAGGATCAGCATTGTACCAGCGCCTGGAAAGCAATACATTCAACATGCCTCCCGATGAAGAACTTCCAAACTCAAATGTGAAACTGCCTGTGGTTTTGATTGGAGATGAAGCGTACCCTCTAAAACCCTACCTTTTACGCCCATTTCCCCGAACTCATCTTGGCCCTGCTGAAAATATGTTTAATTATCGTCTGTCTCGAGCGAGAAGATGTGTTGAGTGTGCGTTTGGCTTATTATATGCCAAATGGAGAGTGTTAAGTAAGGCAATCGAAACGAACGTAGAAACAGCTATTGACATTATTAAGTGTATTTGTGTACTTCACAATGTTGTGAGAGAAAGAGACGGCGAAAATGATCCTACTTTCAAGGAAGTTAGTCAATTTTCAATCCAGGAAGAAGATAACGGAAGAGAGAGAAGAAACAGAAGAAATAACAGAGCAACCCGACGTTCACTTTACATTCGCGAAGTGTTTAAAGATTACATCATGTCACATAGGCTCTTATAAAATAATTCAACAAAGTACAATGTACAGTGCACGAATCATTCGTTATATTTATCTGGAATGTCATAAAATGCCCTGTATACTCGAGGTATCTATATACAATATATAATACGTAGGTTGACTATAGGTAGCCTACATACACCTAGATTAATATTTGTGTCGAAATATGCTAGGCAATTACAAAAAATATGCTGTTAACAAACAATGTTAAAAAGTGTTGTAAACAATCTACATAGGGGTAGGCTAACTAATAACTCATTGAATAACATTTAATGTTTTTTTATTAACATATTTTTTTTCCACTTGGAAAACTTTTCATGTACGTTTCCGCAGCCATTAGTACATAAATAAGAAGGAATTGCTGTCTTGCCTACAACTAAATGTATGCAACCATGTATCTTATATGTTAACTCAGTGTAATGCTTAAAGGCAAACATTTAGAATATATTCAGTCAAAAAAGGCAATAATACTTTTAATTTACTCGTGGAAAATGGCAATGGTTTGCACACAAACGTATGCGTTTCACTCACTGCACAATAATGAATTGTTGCGGAAGAGTAAAATCTTTTTGACATAATTTTTATCTAAGCAGTGCATTTATAATGTGAACGTACTTACATATGCCTAATATTAACTAATTACAAAGAAACCGTTTATTTAATATGTAATGTTTAGTGCAGATAGGTATACATAAAAAATTATTCAAATATTACGACTTTCAAGCTTACACAAAATATGATTGCAGTGTACTTACTATCAGACTCCAAAGCTGATGCAACTTCTCCCCACAATTTATCTATCACACCTCGATTGTGATGCTGGCAATTTTTCACTTGCCACAAAGGCTTTCTGGCGAACACTTCAACAATTAGCTGCTCTACATCCATCGCTCTGCCGCTCCTGCCGCTCGCAAGAAACAAAATGATTTGTTTCTTCAACTGCCGCTACGCACCGCTCCGCTCCGCGCCGCCACGCTCCGCTGCCTGTATGATAATACTCATGCTAATACGACAGTTTGTTTTCAAAGCGGCAGTCGCTCCGCGTCGCGCCGCGCCGCGCCGCTGTATGTGTGTTTCTACCCTAAGGCGCGCGACTTCTGTGACGTCAGCATTCGGATTCAGCGATCGTGGGTTCTACTCCCGGCCACGCCGAAAAAAAATGTTTTTTTTTTTCCCCCGGTAAATTCTAATATTATATCCATACATCTAACTGCAAATGATTCGTAGAGACTTTACCATTTCTTTGTGACGTTGCAACTCCAAATAGTTAACTCAGATGGTAATAGGTAGTGTCGGTAACTCATTTCCCTATGATAATTATACATAAATATAGTTTAAAAAACTAAAAAAAACATGCTTTTAAAGAATATCAAACTAAAAAGTTAAAAATAAATATAGTTTAAAAAACTAAAAAACATGCTTTTAAAGAATATCAAACTAAAAAGTTAAAAATAAATATAGTTTAAAAAACTAAAGAAACATGCTTTTAAAGATTATCAAACTAAAAAGTAAAAAATAATTTTAAAATTAAATTTATGACAATAGTATATAAGCAATACTAGTATAAATGAGAAAAAAGCATGGGCGCTTAATATTCAAAAAATATGGCACAAAGCGCCTCAAGCTTTTTTCTCATTTATACTAGTATTGCTTATTTAAAGAATACGTTGTTGCAGCGACAAAATTGTTTAGTCACACTGCATCTGGTTATCTAGTATTTGATTTTGCTGACATGTTTAAGAGGGCCAGCTTGCAAACTAATCTTAATACAATGTTACAAAACAAAATGGGTGCGTGTACTTAGGTACGCGCGTGAGAAGTTATACTTCTTTGGCATCATTAAAAAATAGTTTTTAATTGCATGCAAAAACAGTGCGTGGAGTCCCTCCGCGCAGAAGAAGTGAAACTTCGTAATATGGAAATGAAAATAGGAAGAGGTAGAAATTGATTTTTATCATATTGTATCAAATCAAGCTAAAAAAAAAAATAAAAAATAAAGGCAATCAATTTGTAACGATTCATAGATTGATTTTCAGAGAGAGAGAGAGAGGGAGAGACCTATTGCATGTCTATAAAACTAACTTTTCTATGAGTGAAGATTTTCATGAAATAAATCATGAAATCATTCAACGATAAAAGCTATTTATTTAACTAAGCGGACGGGTTCGCCCCAAGGAGAAAATTGACGCGGCGAGACCTCGTGGACATAGAGAAATGAGACACACTCACTATTTATGTGTCTATGAAACATGATTTTTACATGCTTTATGCTTTATATTAGCTTCACCTGTATGTTTGTTTGTCTGTCCGTCTGTAACTCTTTCGACTAAGAGTGAGTGGCTCATCACTGTAAAATGTCCCACCAATTTTATTACGTTCGTTAGCCGAGCGGTCTAAGGCGCGCGACTTCTGTGACGTCAGCTTCCGGATTCAGCGATAGTGGGTTCTACTCCCGGCCACGCCGAAAAAAAAAATGTTATTTTTTTTCCCGGTAAATTCTAAGATTATATCCATACATCTAACTGTAAATGATTCGGAGAGACTTTACCATTTCTTTGTGACGTTGCAACTCCAAATAGTTATCTCAGATGGTAATAGGTAGTGTCGGTAACTCATTTCCCTATGATAATTATACATAAATATAGTTAAAAAAACTAAAAAAAACTTGCTTTTAAAGAATATCAAACTAAAAAGTTAAAAATAAATATAGTTTAAAAAACTAAAGCAACATTCTTTTAAAGATTATCAAACTAAAAAGTTAAAAATAATTTTTAAATTTAATTTATGACAATAGTATATAAGCAATACTAGTATAAATGAGAAAAAAGCATGGGGCACTTAATATACAAAAAATATTGCACAAAGCGCCTCAAGCTTTTTTCTCATTTATACTAGTATTGATTATATACTATTGTCATAAATTAAATTTAAAAATTATTTTTAACTTTTTAGTTTGATAATCTTTAAAAGCATGTTTCTTTAGTTTTTTAAACTATATTTTTATGTAAAACTTATGTCTGAAACAATTTTTGATAAGACGATACATTATTGTAGGGGGTTGAAGAAATAGTTACTTTGAAATCTACCTACGCCTGTAGGCTGTGCCAAAAGTAATTTTTTTTTATTTTCATGACAATTTTTTTTTGGTTTTTTGGTACCTGTCTACTACATAACCTAAAAACGACTGATGTTATTTTAATAAAAAATTTCATTTTGGATGAATGAAGGGTACCCTATGTCCTTTTCTGTATCCCTGACAACGTGTATGCAATATTTCATGATCATTGGTTAAGTAGTTTAGGCGTGAAAAGATCACAAACAAACAAACTCACTTTCCCATTTACTTTTTTAAATTATTAAGTATGGATTTGTTAATTAGTTACCTATTACATGTCAAAGTTACAAAATGATTGAATTGGTGGAACATAGCTTAAAAAATTAAAATCAATTAAGGTACGTATATGAAATAATGTATTATGAAAAATTAATTCAAACAAAATATAGACATAATTATAGATAACGTTATAATATTGGGAATTTAATTACCTTCACTATTTTCTTAAATAGCAGTAATTATATTAGTCGCATTAAACATGGAGGTGAATGTTTCAGGTGGTTTTATAGTTTTTTATTCATAACGAGCGTGTGCTAAGTAGTAAATAACCGTCGATACATGAGCGCAACAGCACACTGTTCTTTATCCATTTGCACAATAACAAACATATCTTTGAATATCTTCATATGTGTTCTAATATGGCTCATACTTGATAAAGTAATTATATGTTTTGCTGTTAATGTGCCTGGATAGTACCCATATTTTTATAATATTTTGGCGATCTTTTAGGAATTCAATGTTTAATTCGTTGTCAGTAATTATTTCAGTAAGATAATTTACTGCTTGTGCTAATTGATAAGTGTAAGTAAATAATATTTTAAGGCCAGTTCCACTCAGTTCTGGAAAATCCATTAGGATATTTGAAGATAATTTCGTAACAGGTTTTCTACGCTGATTCAAGTTCTCATTTTTAAGCAAAGCTTGCATTGCAAACTCTGCTGAGTGACAGTGAGCTTGCTTCGCGGCTCGTCGACAGTTGAAGCCCCTAGCGAGGCACGCGCCTGCTCTCAAATGGAACGGAGCTGGCAACACCGTATGGCCATGCGGTCAAGCCGGCGCTCCCCTACCTTCCCAAGGGGATGGCAGGTTTATGCCTACCCAGTGAGGCATGCTGGCGACAGCAAGGGTGTCTGGCAACATGCTGGCGACAGCAAAGGTGTCTGGCGAGCCGGCTGGTAACTGGGCGCTGAAGACCATGTCGATGGTCTGCAGCTGACCACACTACACGGTACACTATTACATCGTTGATGAATTGCAGTATGGATCTTAGAAAGATACCAACATACATTGATGTGTGTAGGCTATATATATGTGTATATGTAAATAAATATTTCATATATAATATGTATTTTTTTCTCCCGGCACATATAAATAATAACGTACCTATAGCGTTTCTGTATATAATTATTGCTTTTAATAAAGTTTTTTGTTTTTATTATTTTCTGTTTCCCTTACAAGAGAAATAAATGTTTAAAACGTGTATATGTTATCCCACGTGACGATGTATCAGGAACTGCTGGTGTAGTGATGGAACCGCCTGTGACCTATAACGATAATCTGGGTAAACTCCCTGGGAGGCGCCCACAATTTCTCATGTGGATTTTATTTCAGTGCTTCCAATGACGTCAACTATTTGCTTCGTCAGATCGACTTAATTGTATTCCCGTCCTTTCATACACTCTAAATTGCGAAATAATTAATAACAAACAAATCTGTAAATCAATGAAATAATGTTTTAAAATAAATTTTAAAATATTTTAGTCCACCTTTATAACAAATCTACGCCTGTAACTGCGTGCATTTTAGGACCTTCCATAGCATTCTGTAAAATCTGTGTGTATACGATTTTTTCCCATGAATGAAAAAAATTCATTATCTACCATTGTCATGTTCTACTTTTTTCGTATCGCATATATTTACAGAGAGGAAAAATGGCGAAAATAGTGGAAAAGCACATATTAAGAGCCTGGTTACCCAGTTTCCTTAAATAAAATTCAAAATATACCGCATGAAATTAGTAGATTAATCCTATGTGTTTCAAAGCTTCTAATAACATTACAGTGTTAAAGATCTTGTTTGCTAGTAATTCGTATAGGCGTGGTGCGTGCCGCAACATTGAATGCATTGCCTAGGTGGGGCAACTGCACAGCTCAAATATTTAACCTTAATACTAAGCGCTGCGTGCTACGAGAAAGGCCATGACGTAAAGAAAATGGCTATATAAAATGTTCTTAATTTATTTATAACTACTCATATATAACTAACATTCAATTACTATCCACGGAATTATTTCAAACTATATAACTGAGTAAGAGATATAATTTTATAACAAATTAAATAGTGAATTGTTACGCAATACATTACCATTAATTAGTTTTTGTATTCCACGTAACATCTATGTAGTAAAAAAAAAAGATTTTTCTGGAGAGAAAAAAACGGCGAGAAGAAATTTTTTTTCCTACTGCCAGATTCTGTAAATCGAGATGACAACAAATTTTAATAAAAATGCACCAAGTGTTCAAAATTAAAGTGAAAGTACAGTCTACTGCAACTTTACAAACTATAATATACTCTGCATTAGCAAAGAAAACAGTATTACAGTGCAAGCGGGAACTCGTACAAATCTTGCAATGAGAATACAGACATTGTTATGACGGGACTGTAACACAAAATAATAATAAATGAAATGGCATTAAAAAATGAAGCTCCATTCCTTGCATTTAAATAGGCACACCTATATAAAATCGGTCTTAATATATAGTTATATATTATAATAACCAATTATAAATGTATATTTTTGGAAATATTGCACGTAATTTATTTGGTAATGTTACTTATCAGCTGTAATCGAACACGATTATAGAGTTCATTACTCTATGCCCACGCCACTAACTCACAGCCGTCGTTGCCATAGTAACCGTTATTTGTTTATTTACATTTTTTGACGGTAATTTTAAATATTATTTTGGAGCTTAAACCTACTAAATTTTAATTTTTGTGATCTCTAATGAGTTTTTCGCTTTTATTTGCATTTTTCTGGACAGTTTAAGTATTTTAGCCCAACCAAGCTGTGTTATCTGAGCGCTGATTCGCTGCGGGCAACAATGCTGTGTTCCCGGGGCCTTTCAACTTGGATAGCGTCGTTTGCTGAACTGTTTGGAAGAGATTGTTGGAAAAGGTACGCCATTGTGTTGGCTTGACTGGTGTAGGCTTGGTGCAGGCCTCTCTGCACCAGGCAATTAAATAGCGATTTAGGGCGAGTGCTTGTGACGGGACGACTGCACACTGTCACCTTATATTGGTGGTTCAGTCTGTGCATATTATTTTCGCACGTTTTCGGCCGCAGTAAGATTTCGTCAGTTTAATTCCCAGTGACGCTTCGCAGCTAAGAGGTAGGCCCTATCGTGCATGTGTCACGGTACCGAGGCTATTGACACCGTGTACCTAGTGTCTCAGATATTGCCCGCACGTGACCAAAACCCTTATTAACAGTACTTAAAATTAAAAAAAAAATTTTTTTAGAACATAATTTGGGCTGTTTTCGTGTATGTAATTTTGGCATAAAACATTTGATAGGCGACAGCCCCAGTAGTCCTAGGGATTGGAGTTGAACCCAACTGACTTGAGAGAGCCGAGGATATAATTATTTACCCTGAGATTAAAAACATTTGCAATATATGTGTCCATCCTACTGGCCACGTCTAGGGTTTTTTTTAACGCTATTTTTTTGACGTGACAACGTCTAATAAATCGATGAACGCCGGTTGCACGCACGAAAAAGTGTCCCACTACGGATGTCCCACTACGGATGTGTCCTGTTTGCTCATTGTATGCATGCGTGGCATCTCTCTTCATGCTCATTGTACGCATGCGTGGCATCTCTCTTCCACTCGATTGGAACAACCATCGATTTGACTTTTCAATCATATTTTCGTCGTTTGAATTATTAATATTATGTAATTTAACGATCTTCCACCGATTTTCAGCACAATCGGTTATTTAAAAGTAATGTTGAATATTCAAATACGTTTTGAACCAACAATGGTGTTTTACAGTTACACATAACTAATAATTCAAATTACACCCGGGATCTTTTGCACAATGTTTTAAAAAATATTGTAACACATTATAAATAAGTTTGGTGTATTTGGGATGCGTATTTGTTATAAAATCGTGTTATAAAAACGAAATAATATTATTTCCCTACCGTGAACAAAATTTATATAAATATTTATATAACATCTGAAACTATCATTCTTATAGTATGGCCTCGTGGTCTTGCGGTCAGCGTCGCTATCTTCCAATGAAAAGGTTGTCGGTCCGAATACCGGCAGATACGAAAAAATTTTTTGTACTTGTAAAAATAAATACGGTGCACGCAACATTTCAAAAGTAAAAAATATATTTGAATTAATAAATGCAACTAAAAGTAAATTTATTAATTAAATTATACATTTCATTTCACTCCTTTGTATCCATATAAAATAGTGATAATTCAATAAAAACGATTCAATTTTATTCATAAAAGTTTGCAGAGATACATTTTATCATACAAAAGATAGAAAAATTAAAAAAAAATTCTTCCTCAAAGAATATAATATTTTTAATGCCTAACTGGGTTGGTTGCAAAAACCTATTACGGCTAAGTCTAAGGCTGAATATGATATTTCCTTTTCTTCTGGATCAAAAATTTCATCAATGTTTTGTTATGACGTCACGTTAAACTATCGTCCTTAAACCGACTTTACAGACAACCATTTTTTTTTAATAGGCTTCGGACTGGATGGGGTTTGCCCATTAGTTTTTCGCATTAGTAATTTGCATTCTATATTAATACTGTAATAACCTTGATTGTTTTTGCCATATTTGTATTAATTTAAGTAACCAATTTTGACAGACAATATTTTCAATATTTTCATGTTTTCCCACTTTGTGTCTGAGGATGAGATTTAATGTCACTTTGCATTATAAATAATTTACAATTTAATGGAATTTTAATCATTGCCACAGAATTTATTAAACGTTGCAAGAACCCCGATTTCTCTTAATTCATGTAATTGTGATGCTCTTAAAACCTTATAGAATCCAGTAAACCTGATAAATAATTTAATATTTGTTTTATTTATTTTCATCTAATTATCACGGTGTTAAATTACTTTTGCCTAGCCTAGTTAAATGTTGGTCAGTAGTTGTTGGTTTTAATTATTAATTTATGTAATGGTAAGAGTGTTTGTGTACTAAATTTCTAAGCAGTCTTTTTGGTTATTACTGCTATTCACTGCATAAAAATTAGATTAGCAGTTTTAAACAGCAAATTAAAATTTATCTCACGTGTAATACATATACTATTTACACATGTCAGTTTCGACCGAACAGCTAACTATTTACAACTGTTATGTTCGGACATAGCAAAGCTGTACAAGATGTATATGTAGGCTGAAACTATTTTATTTTAATTTGCATTCATATAAAAAATTATTGACCTAGCTGTGTTTTTCTCTATGCTAGCTGTATATAACAATGTGAAGATGTTATGTTTAAATTTATAGTAGACATAATGGATACAACATATAGAAGCTCTTGCTGTGATGGTTTAATAAACCAAGTACGGTAATAGGTGATTTACTATTGCGCATTCGGTAGCCTGCAATCAACATTTGGTCATAGTTCAAAATTTGAAGTTCTGCAGACAATGCTGGCCATGTTGTTAACTAAAAACAATGTAAGTTTTATTTAAGCAAAATTTAAAAAATGTACTATATGAGACACGAGGGCAGATGTTGTGAATATGTGGAAGTGTGGAACTAAAGGAAATGTCACTGATAATACATATTTGGAGAGCTGCAGGCAACTAACCGATAGGTCGATAACCTGATGATATTTTTTCTCATCTATTATATCTTCTGGTTATTATTTTTGTCTAACTTTCAAGCGTAAAGACTTTAAATTATTAATTTACAATGCTTTTGTAATATATCCAAATAGCTTCAAAATTTGCATTGAACAAAAGTTCTGAAATTTTTTCTCTTATTACATCAATTTTTTTATAATGTCAAATTATTTATCATGCCCATCTAAAAAAAGTGGTAATACATGAATTTCAGACTGTTGAAAACCTTATAATACAGTATGATCATATTAGTATTGGTTTGCAGACTGTTGATTGTCAATTGTAAATTGTTTGGTCATGTTGGGTATCCGCTAACAGTTGGCCAGCAAGGTCGAAATTTTTATAATTATGAAAAGAAAATTCAAAAGAAAATATTTCATCAGACTCGCCTGAATGTGACGAAGTGGTGACTTTATCATTGTATTGGACACGAGTGTATAAATAAAGTCCATTGCACGCCTCTGTCCAAGTTTTCCATGAATGCGGTTCGTAAATTTTTAGATACAGTTTGTGGGTGTGAAAATATCGTTTAAGAGATTCCTGACTCATTTAAAGTATCACTTCGACTTAGACTGATATGTATCTTCAATTCGTACTAACTTAAAATTTTTTCACTCATATTTAATACTTTCGTAAAATAAAAGCATTCTTCAAACACGTTGCAACGCCGTTCGTTTGCCTGGTAGTTGACAGCATTTAAAGCACCATTTCATTTTTTCTAAAGTTTTTTTAATGCGTTTTTATGTAAGCACTAAAACTATTCTATTGTGGTGCCATGGACTAACAACCATTTCATAAATTACCCGTCTGGATTCATTACAATATTTTGAGACAATATGTATTCCACAAGTCCCCTAGGCGCCTCAGGGTACCTGAAGATGTGGCCAAAGTTACTAGCAAATTGTCCGCCGTAGGTACGGTGATGTCATAATTCAAAAATATGGCCACGACATCATTATGGAGATTATGTCCTCGGAGGCTTAGTGCTGCTTGCTCATGGGGAATTTAAGCCGCTTGAGGAAGTTTCAAGTTTGAATACTTAAACGGGAAATATTCCCTATAAACTGGAATTTTTCCCTCTAAATAGGTATTTTATTTTAATTTTTTTAATTTTTTCCAAATAATTGTAAATTTTGGCGAATTTCGATGAACTTTTGGCAATTTTTGCAAATTTTGAAGGTCATTTTCGAAGGTCATCGTCAAGGTTATCCAAGACGGCGGCCTCAAAGTTACAATTTAAGATGGTGGATCGTCTCCTCGCTCCTCACCCAGAACCCAGTCCATGGAATTAACCAACATTACTACTTTAAAATCATTCCTCTTTTTAGCCAATAAATTAAAGATTTTCATTTGAACGTTAGACGCTTTTTGATATTGTTACTTCTTAAGGTGTGGTCCTATTTCCCTTGAATTATTCTACTTAGGTATGACGTCACGAGGGTTGTCCGAACTGGGTGTAAAGTATGCAAGTACGCAAGTAAACGGGTCTATGCAATTCTCGCTTTATTCTTGATAAAGAAACGTCGCCATTTTTACAATATTTTGTAAGTTATATTTAATGTAACATTTAAGTAACTCAAAGACAAACACATTTTCCTTTTAAAGCTTACTACTATTAACACATAAAATTAAAATAAACATTTTAACGTGTTCATAAGGATGTTGCAACAAAAAATGCATATACATTCTGATAGTAACTATTAAAAGAAGGTAGAATAATAAAATTTATTGCAGTAAATTCGTGTGTCAGTAATGAAGTGTACAAAATTACTAATTTCGGTGTTGTATGTTTTTTCAAGGAAATTTATTTGTTAAAGAAAAATAATGTAAACAACCTATATTTTTTTTAAAAACCGTTTACAAAGGCCATACAAGCATTATACCCGTTCGAATTGCTCTAGTGCACCAGAATAACAAGTGAAGTACACGGGGTAGCAAGGGCAAAACTACGTGCTTAAATTCGGAAAAAGGCGTTAAAATGCTAAAAGATTTTCGTTTACTTGTTTGATTAGCTTTGTGCCTGAATTAACTACCGCGAAATCAGTACTTACATACTTGTTGTTAAAGATGTATCAATGGTCACGGAATAGGTTATTCATACAGTGTAATTTAATTCTGTCGCATTGAAAAAGAATGTTTCGAATTTCCATCAGCTTGGTTTTAATTCACTTGTCCCAACTCCTGTGCAGCCGAGTTGATGAAACGCGTCTAATTCACGCGCTTAGTCAACTGACACACTCGATTTGCAGCCATGTGGGTTTAGAATTTTTCCCGTACATTACAACCAGGCAATAAAACCCATTCACTTCTAAAAGAAAAAAAAAACCCTTAAAACGTTGCTAAATACATATTTTAATTGAATTGTTCAATCATCCGTTCGTTACCCATTATTTAAAAGTGGACAATTTTTTCGCTGAGCACCACAAAAATTAATGCACTCAACCGTGGTTCCGACATTAATTCAAGTAAACGTATCTGTGAGAGCGATAAATTATTCCCTTATAGCTTTTAAGTAAGTCAATAATTTCATGTTTTGTGAATACGCGAAATTCGAACAATAACCCTTGCCACAAAACAAGTGAAAGCGCACGTAAAAACCCACGCTAGCAATTGTTTTATCCGAGTAATAAAATTTTAATTCTAGATCAATGCAAAATTCGCACCAAATAAACAGTTCAAAAAAATATTCCAGTAGCGTTTCCTCCGAAGTATTTATCTGAAAAAAAAGATTATGTTTTATGGGTGGTTTTCAGCAAATTGAACTTAACACCCGTAGGCTTATTAACACGCATGGTATGTAAGAATGCAATACAAAATTTCGCCATGACACTTTACGAAGTACACGATGTGTCAGTCACTTGCTGAATGATGCATTATTTACAACCGGATGTCAAGTGTTGTAACCCGAGTGGTCATTAAATGAGTTTACTACTGGCAAAGTAACTTTCAGTGAATATGGTATTCAAGTATGGACATTATTTTGATAGTTAATACCGTAACACTCAGATAAGGCCTTTTTTAGGAGTCTTGAGTATTTAGACTAATTAAGAAGGAAAACCTCTTCAAAAGTTTAAATTTCATTATGTTTCTATGCAACGTGAGTAGTATGTAAATGTTGGTCCGAGCCCTGGGGGCTGGGTGTGGAGCCAGCGCTAGGGTCTGCCATCTTGGATTCTGACGTCACGGCAGCCATTTCGGATGACTTGAATCTTCATCTTTGATCTTGACCAAGACTTTGACCTTCAAAATGTGCCAAAATTGGCCTAAAACACGACACAATCCGCAAAATTCCTATTTTGGACAAATATTCCGCCAAAAAATATTTTAAAAAATGTGAAAAATAAAAATTATTCATAATTAAGGGGGGGGGGGGGGGGGGGGAAATTCACATTTTAAGGTAAAAATTTTCCTTTTATTCCTCAAAAAATTCAAAAATTCGAAAATCGAAAAACCTTAAAAGAGCCTTAGAAAAGACCCAAAGTCCGCAATCTACAAGCCACCATAAGCCGCCGATGTCATGACATTGACCTCGACCGTAAACTTGAAATTCTTTAATTTTTGACCAAAAAATTCCCAGAAAATATTAAAAAATTGCTTATGACACACCTGACATCTTGGGTTATAGAAACGCTGCAGTTTTCGTTACGCCCGCCATCTTTAAAATCCGTATTGAATTTAAATTGCACAACATTTTCATTTCTAATTTCTTCATTACTAATACAAATTGCGCTTCCATTACACGGCATACAGGATGTTTCCTAACAAAAAATCAATGTTTGGTAAGTGAATACATAGGGTACAATAGGACGATAACATATTTACTACATTTTTTCAAAAGAGATTATAAAGTAAGTGGTGCATCCTCCGAACTTTTTTTTAAATACCAAAATATTCCTGCATCATATCAAATAATATGTAAAAATTGTTCCTGGGGAAACATAATTGATAATATAATACCCATATATTAATAAAATGGTGGGTGAGCACCATATTCTCTCGTGTAAAATGATAACACAAAGCTGTAATCATTATTAGGTGGGCTACAATCATAAACTACATCATAACTAAAAAGAAAGTTGTCTTATCGGATACCCTGTCAGAAAATATCGTTTTCACAAAATGCTACGCATCACACAATACCACGGATTGTTTGACAAGTAGGTAAATGCAGTACCCACATCACACCAAGGTTGTGGTACATCAATGTTACCATAATAAAAAAAAATGTGGGCGAGTCTTTTAGTACTCACCAGTGATGTGTAACATCTAACCTCGAAAACGAGCATATGCATGTGTTCTTATTTTACAAATAAACATATAATACGAAACTCGGACACAAAAATTAACATAGAAATCTTTAAAATTAGGCTGAGCGTGATAAATGCTAATAGGCAAATTGTGTATTCAAATAAATATCTGGACGCAAAACACACGTAGTTCCGCACTCACCGCTAGAATTCGCTGCTAGAGTAGCTTCGTCGACTATTGAATCATTCGATTTGTAGAGAGAAAGGTTAGACTTTATAATGAAACGGCTTCGTTAAAAGCTAAAAAAAAATAAAGAAAATATCTACCAAACCCTAGCTTTCGACCTAATTTTCGACAAGGAACTTTATTAAAATAATGCCCATATGGTTCAATTTCACTTAACAATTAATACTTTAAGGTTTACGCACATGTTAGATTATTATAAGTTATAACATTAAATATTAAAGGATAGTCATATTTAAAATATGTTTTATTTTTTATACCGATGTGTATTCTTGGACATTCATTTCCTAATAAAAGTAATTAATTTTACTTTATTTTAAGTAAAATAAAGGATAAAGGTCTACCTAATATGAAATAACCCACTCAATGGACGGAGCTATGTATTAAATAATATTTTAGCAATAAGATAATTAAATAGTACCTATGTATTCATATATATTTTATTAAAGAACAATTTTCACAATCCAGAACTATTTTATTAAAAAAATGTGTTTCCACTAACGAGGTTTGAATTACGTCAAAATCCACCTCTTCAGCATATCAACCGCGCTTTTTACCACTGTTCTATCGTGTCAATTAGTGAGATGGGAGGAGACTAATGGTTATTAAGAGTGTGCTCACCGTTTTCTTACCTATTTCAAGACATTTGATTACTTTTTCTATGACTATTTTCGTTCACAAAGTATATTCCATGGTAGTTTCAATATCAAAAGTTTCATTTGGCACACAAATTCATTTTGTATGTACCCTAATGTTTACGAAAGTGACAAAACACGTTTATATCATGTTAACATTCATCAACTTCCGTTCCATTTAAACGAAATTACTCCTACAAAATGCCGTATATAGAGAGCTATCATGTTTACACATCAAAAGAAAGAGTCCAAAAGATGCAAGGAACACCATTAAAGCCACATTCATAGATGAAGGTATTTCCAATATTTACAAGTATGACTGTACAAATGGATATCAACATGCTACCCACAGTTTCGGTACTCTTTAGCATAAATGTGTTACGTGTGTAACGTACTATAAAAATTTTATATAAGCAACTTAGGTGTGCTACGTTATTGTCCCCTGGAGGCAGGCTACCCGCCTGCCATTGCCGTCTGGTAGCGGGCCACCCGCAAACTTAATCATCGCCACGCGGACCTGTCACAACTTTCAGAATTTGGCTGCCTGCGCTGGCCATGGCGTCATCGTCACGTAACCAGGTGGCGACAACTGTATAGGACATTCTGGAAAGAAATATTCGTTACTAGGCTTACTGGAGAAGCAGAAACAGAGGAGTAGAGTGTGTGCCGAAGCTGTTTAACATCGAACCGACTACCGGTCGATCGCTGCCTCGCAACGCCACGCTGTCCAACGGAGAGGCGTCGAGAATTCCGCTGGACTTAACCTTTATCGTCTTGTAAGGTACAAATTTTTATTTGCAATACGGACGTAGCCCATCTTCGCAAAGGACGAGTTCAGAATATGGAGAGAAAACGTCGATATCGAAGAGATAACAATTAACGTCAGTGTAGAGTCGTATTAGCTACGTCTACAAGGGTGCAGTATGACTGAATGTTGGAAACTTGGTATCAAATAAGCCAAGGGAACAGAGTTGTAGTTTCGTAAGCAACTAATGAGTAGTGAAGTTTGTTGCTATAGGACTCTGTGACGTTTAATAAAATTGTTATCTTTATGTACACGGTTAAAGATATAAATATCATAAAATTTTAAGTCATTCATTTAAATTAAGGTTTGGCAGACATAAGTTGCGGGCAGCTAAAATACTTGATTATGCTCTTTACGACCGGATTGATAAAGAACAATTAAAATAAGAACAGAATCGCTATCCTAATAGTTGTGTTCATTTCTATACTGAATATGAACGTCTTCTAAAAGATTATTTACGTGGATTAGTTGGAGATTGTGCAGTCGCGAGTTTTCTCGCCATCCTGAAGATCGTCGAACGAGTCGCCAGCCGATATCCAGGACGAGTACCTGGGCGGTGTCCGATTTGGCGTACATCAGTGGCGAGCGGCATGAAGACAGGGAGACCATCGCTGAACTAGTTCAGAAGGCGACCGAAGGCCTAATTTTCAGCGAGGATTCACTTACGCAGTCCCGCAACTGTGACACGAGAATCTAAGGCGAGTGACTTCTTATCTAGTTGCAGTATTACGAGCGGGTTGCGTTTAAGGGCATTTATGCCTTGAGGGATGGGCTTAAAAAATATTGATTATTTTATCACAGCTCAAATAATAATTTTGAGATTGAAATCTTGTAATAATAATTTCCTGAGATTGCAGATTGCAAGGAATATAATTCAGGGTGTAATTTTGTAATATTGTTTATAAGGGATTATATTTGTGAGAAAATAATAACATTGCTCGTGCTGTCAAATTAAATGTTAAGATGTTTATGGATTAATGGCAGCCGTAGTATTCGATAAAGATAAATTTTGTCTAAAGTTCAGTTAAACTGAATTATCATATTCTACGGCCTTAGTTCTGCTTACCGAATATTGTTTCTAACATTTTAAGTTAAGTCATTTTTAAATAAGTAATGTAGAATATTGGTATCGCAGGTGTGTAATTATATGTTAGTTTGTGTTCACAGAAAGTTAATCATTCATGATTACAACTGTGCTAAAAGACCAAGTGTATTAACCAGAGAACATGTTCATTGTTTTTGTTTGTTTGAAGTTTAGTTTGAAAATAAAATAATATGTATGCAAATCACTTCTCTCGCTCATTATTAAAAACTACCGTCTAGTGTTGCACCTCCTGGGGTAGAGCACTGGGCAAGAAATGTGTGGTGCAGTGCATTAGATGATAAATTGCTTGGGCCACGATTCGGAAGAAGATTGTTTGGAGAGATGTACAAAGCATTCCCCAACGAGACTAACTGAATTATGGCTGTATTGGTCGCGCAGGATCAGGCTGAAGCCTCGTAACACTTTTATGTTTAAAATCGGTTACAGATTAGTGTTATAAATACATGCAAAAATTGGGTTGCTACGGCCATTATTTAAACTAAGGATAATGGAAACGTCATATATGTCATTACATTTTAACATCTTTGCTAAAGCAAAATACCGCCAACTTGTTTCTTAGATGGAAGTGATTTTTGAAATAATAAATTCTAAAATTTGTTTTTTATAAGATCACCACCTCTTTAAGGGAAAAGTCATAAATATGTTTGTCTTTTTTTTTTTACAAGGATTCTCATGCCAAGCGTTATCATGTTAATTTGCTTGGCTTCTGAGTTGTAGCCGCTTCGAAGGCAAAGATTTAACCGCCATTTTGGTCGACTTTGCAGTTGATATCATCATGGTAGCAGTTATATAGTTATTAACATGAATATTTAATACATAATATAAGAAAACTATTAAACAATTTAATATTTTATGTTTTAGAATAGAATTAATTAGAAGAACATTTTTTATGATAGATATTTGAAAGCTTTGATCGAACAATGTTTCTTTTCATAACAGAATATAATATTCAAAAAGGAATATTTTTAGTGTATGCTTTACGTATAGCCTACCTTTTCACTTTAGTACATAAATCTGGCAATGGATTACCAAGCATCATGCCTTTAGTCTTTTAAAGGGTAAAATGAGCAACTTTTAAAGGATTCATCCCGGAATACTTATTGCGAAACGGCCCAAAACTGAAGAATGTAAATTCTCAATAATCTGGGATGGGACTTCAACCAGCAACTTTATCAAGTCCAGCAGCGTAATTGTTTAAGATTTTTAATGATACTGTTATTTACATGTTTGGCACATGCGCTGCCACAGAAGAGTGGATTTTATATAAACAAAAGTAATGCTCTTTGTAAAGTGCCAAAAAGTTGTGAAATCAAGTAACGCTGCTAAACAAATAGTAGAATTCACGATAGTAACAAGACTTTGCAAATTTTAGATAATAGAGTAGTAGAGCTAAAAAGCTACGTGGAGTGAGTATAATGCCAGCTGGGATGTCACACCTCCATGGTGCCTACAACTATGAGAGACTGTTGCTTGAACTTTCAGCATCAAATATTCCAACCTAGAAATGAAATATACTTTTTTGTAAAGAAACACATCGTTTGAACTTATATACTTAAATATAAGTAAGACGTTATCACAAAAGCTTTTGTATAAAGGAAGATATAGCGTCATACGGTTACGCACAGAGGATTGATATGTCATAGTGTCCAATATGAGCCTGCGTTGAATTTTTTATCTTTCCAATAAGTAACAATTATTTTTTAGTTTAGTAATTTTATTGTGAAATATTAGATTAATTTAGTTATTTTTAATGTATTCGCACATTTTTTATATTTAACATTTATATGTTTTTAATTGATTTTTACTCAATTAGTTAAGTGTAAGAAAAGCGGCCAACACCTTAACTTCGCCATATGCAAAAATAATATGAAACAATAAAAAATATATATACTATAGCGGGTGCCGAACCAGTTGGAACAGTATCAGTACTCACAATAGCATGACACGTTGGCAACCAGTGGGGGATGAAGAAATTCTTTCGTGGGCTTTTGTTTTTGGAAAAAGGGGGATGGGGTGGTTTAGGGGCTATGAAATAGAGGAAAACAAAAATAAGGATTTGAACACGTGTATTAAAAAACCTACATTAGTATTGACACTAACACAGTGTCATGTATAAGGGAAAAGCGTACAAAATGACATAGGCGGGTAAAATGGCACACTCGCTTTTCTCCGAAACCAAAGACAAATTAGTTCCGAAAATGACGTGTACATGGCCGTTTAGTTATTTGTCGCAACCTGTCGCGTCGCCAGTGTCGTCCATTCGGCCGCGTGAGGTGGACACTTGTTTGTTTGATTTTTGCAGTTACGAGTTTTACTCAGATGGATTTTATTTCTCCGTAAAAGTAAGTATTTTTCCACTTTCATTTGTTTTTATTGACTTGAGTTCATTGTAAACTTACTAAATAATTCCGAAAATGTGTTTAAATCTCATAATTCATATAATATTTTTAGTTATTGTTTTCTAATGTTTGAGTTTATAAGGCGGACAAAATGGCATACCTCTTGTTTGGGTAAAATGACATAGTATGTCGTTTGACCCACTAATTTTTCTTTTTCCAGATAATATAACAACATGCCTCGCAACTATTCTAGAAAGAAAGACAGACAGGGTTTGGATAAATCCTCGATGTAAAAGGTTATTGAAGCTGTGGAAAAAAAATAGATGGGCTGCTTGATGGCTTCCAAGGTGTTCAAAATCCCACAATTGACTCTTAGAAGACATGCACTGGAACCAAATAAAGTGTTAGCTCCAACAACAAAAGGCATGAGTATCTACCTACTTAATATTTTCTAGACTTCCGTGGCTTGTTAGCATGTTAAAAGTTAATTTAATCGTGTACCTTATTGTTTTAGGCATGGGTAGGTACAAGAGTATTTTCACATATGAGATGGAACGAGAGCTGGTTGAACATATAAGGCTACTAGAAACGAGGTTGTTTTGGATCTACACGGAAGGAAGTTCTGGAATTGACTTACCAATTTGCAGAGTGAATAATATTCCTAATAATTTTAACGAAGAAAAGAAAATTGCAGGAAAAGAATAGTTGGCTGGATTTCGACGCAGACACCCAGAGATATCTTTAAGAATACCAGAATCTACTTCAGCTGCGAGAGCCCAAGCATAAGCATGTTGGGGATATAAATAGTGTTGCAAAGGGATCTCGTGTGACAGGTGTTTGTTGCATGAATGCAAATGGCCATTTTATCCCGCCGTGCTTATATTATTCAAGAAAAATCATGAAACAGGGGTTGATAAATGAAGCTCAAACCGATAGTATGGGCATTGCACAGGAATCAGGTTGGATGATAATAGATGTATTTCATAAATGGTTGGTGTATTTCCAGTCGCATGTGCAGATATGCCAAAACAAACGAAGAGATTTAATTGTAAACTCTGCATAGCGAAATAATTCCAGACTGATTTCTAGTACAAATATGGTATGCAATTTTGTCTGCACCACGTATGTAATTTTACACGCGTAGGGTGGACAAAATGGTTTCTATCAAAGTATTTAAAAATTATTTATAATAATTTTTGTTGGTATTAGTCAATTTAGACGTGTATGGGAATTTGTCTTTATGTTTAATGCTCAGTTAGTGGTACTGATTTGTGTATTACCTTGGACGAAGTGATGTTGCATTAAACGCAGTCTTGGTGAAAGTTACTTGTCGTCTACATGTCTGATTTGTACTCCGACTTTCCCATAACAGTGGTTATGGGCCCAGACAGGCTTAGTTTAATGTGGCTGTGACTGCATGAAAGTCGTAATGCATGTCAGGAGTATAATTGCCATTGCAGTTGTCGGTATATTTGCAATTGCTGCTGTTTTTTGTGATCGTGTGTGGTGTGGGCAGGTGGCCATGTTTCCTGCAACAGTTGTAGGATTTCCACAACTTACGAATACTAACTTCTCCAATTGGCTATGGAAAGTAGAGACATTTTTGACCAAAGAGGGAGTAGACGACGTGATAAATATCTCGGACATCACCAAAGGGGAATTGTCAGCGGAAGAAAGACGACAGTTTGATGTGCGTGATAAAAAGGCTAAATAGGTCATAGCTCAATGTGTATCAGATAAACACCTGGAGATAGTGAAAGGGGCAACCTCAGCTAAAGAAATGATGGTTTCTTTAAAGAATGTTTTTGCCCGGAAGAGCCCCATATCCAAATTATTTGTAATGAAGAAACTTTTGAAATTTAAGTTTTACTCAGGTGAGCTGCAGGAACATTTCCTTGTAGTTGAGACTATGCTTAGTGAGTTAGAAGCATTGGGGGCAGTTTTAGACGAAACAGATAAGGTGTGCTATCTATTATTGACTATGCCGGAGAAATTTAGCAGTGTTATCACAGCCATTGAGACAATGACTTCAAACATAGCTTTAGAGTTCGTGAAGGGACGACTCCTGGATGCAGAACTTCGAATGGTGAATGATCATATGTCACCATCCCAGGTGCCTGGCTGTTCGTTTGCGGCGAAGAGATCAAAGGTGAAGTGTTTCGGCTGTGGTGAATATGGTCATTACAAGAGACAGTGTCCAGTGTTAAAGCGGAGAGGTTCGCTTTCCTATACGCCTCGGAAGGGTTTCCCTGGCGGGAGACATGATTTCCAAAACGTAAACGTTGCAGATGGAATGCCACCGGTAAGTGCTGAACAGAATGATGTGGTGTTTATAGCTTCAACCTCTTTGATGAGTAACGATGAACGATCTCACGCCATTACTTTTGTGTGTGACTCTGGTGCATCCGAGCATATGATAAATACTGATTATAGGTCTCTCATGACAGGCATTGAGACATTAAAGGAACCTGTTGCTATTGTTGTAGCAGATGGAAGTAAAATGCTCGTTGCAAATGAAAAGGTTAATATTGTTTTTGATAAATGTACATTGACAAATGTTTTGATTGTTGATAACTTGAGATACAATCTTCTTTCTATATCAAGGGTGCGTGCAGTTGGGTATCAAGCAACCTTTCTTAATGATAAGATGATAATAAGTAATGAAAGTATACCTGTTCTCGTAGGCCAAAAAAATTGGTAAACTGTATGTAGTAGGGCTGAATTGTTCGGTATTTGGAAATGAACCTGTGCCTAGTGTAGGGATGTCTACTTGGCATGAGAGGTTTGTTCACCCATGTGAGGAGGCAATGAGAACATTGGGTAAAATGAGAGGAATTAAAAATATGGAAGCAGTAAGAGATTGTAAAGTATGTATTGAGAGTAAGTTGACTAGACAACCATTTAATTCAATAAGTCCTAAAGGAAAAATGTGTCTTGAGATAATATGCAGTGACTTGTGTGGTCCCATTAAGCCTACTACGTTTGATGGGTATAACTATTTTCAGACTATAACAGATGCATATTCTGGTTTTTGTATGGTGTTTCTGTTGAGGAGGAAAGATGAAGCCTGTGAACATGTGAAAAGATTTATAAAATCAGCAGAAAGGCAGTTTTCTTCTGATAATCGTAAGGTGTTGAGAATACGATGTGATAATGGGGGTGAATTTTGTTCTGCAAGGTTTCAAGGTTGGTGTTTCAGGAAAGGTATTCAGCTGGAATATACTCCTGTCTATACACCTCAGTTAAATGGACAAAGTGAGAGAATGAACAGAACTTTGTTAGAGAAATCCCGGTGTTTGATAGGAAACTTACCTAAATACCTGTAGGGGGAAGCTGTTAGGACAGCAGCATTCTTGTATAATATAACCCCTAGGTACAATGGCCTAGTACCAGCTGAAACATGGTATGGGGGAAAAGTAAATTACCATAAGATCAGGTTGTTTGGGAGTAAAGCTTTCGTAAGGACAATCATCCATCTCTGGGGAAATTGGATAAGAGAAGCATTGAGGTTTACATGGTAGGGTATGCTTCAAATGCTTACAGGTTTTTTGATCCAAACAAGAGACAAATAGTAGTGTCAAGGGATGCAAAGTTTCTGGAGGATGAGACGTACTATGAATCACAATATGATGCAGAACCATTGAAATTAAAGGTAAACGGCGTGGACAGGTTAGAAACAGTATCATATGATATTCAAAAGGAGAGAACGTCTGATGAGGGTATAGAGGAAGGAGGAAGAAGATCAGAAAGAACTAGGGTACCTCCAATGTGGCATAAAGACTATATTACTGAGGACTAAACAACGCAAATAGCATTGAATGCATGAGGGTTTCTCGATCCTAATGTTCCCTTGACAGTGTCTGATTTTAAATATAACAGAGATAGGGAGGCATGGGAAGATGCAATGCACGAGGAGATACGTGCCCTAGAAAAGAACCACACTTGGGAGTTAGTTGAAAAACCAAGTGATAAGACAGTAATAGACTCCAAATGGGTTTTTTCAGAAAAAGAGGTAAAGGGGAAATTAATTAAGAAGGCAAGATTAGTTGCCAGAGGGTGTTTTCAGAAAGCAAAACCAGATGAAGAAATATATGCCCCTGTAGCTAGGATGCCTACTATTAGAATTTTGTTATCACTATCATTACAGATGGGCTGGGTTATTAACCAATTAGATGTCAGAAGTGCATTTTTGTATGGAGAACTAAATGATCCAGTTTTCATGAAAATTCCTGAAGGGATTTGTGGGTCTGAAAAGAATAAAAATCTTGTTTGCAAATTAAGGAAGGCTTTGTATCGTCTGAAACAATCCCCCAGATGCTGGTACGAAAAATTAAGCAAGGAACTATTAAGACTTGGTTGTAAGCGATCAAACTCTGATCCTTGCTTGTTTTTTAAGAAGGGCTTATACATTTTAGTATATGTTGATGATCTAATGTTTTTTTCTGATGATAAAGAAAAAATTCAAAACCTTATAGTGACTTTAAAAGAAAAATTTGAAATGAAGGAAATGAGTGAGGGAACTGGAGTTTTTAATTTCCTTGGGCTCGAAATTATTTGTACAGATGAATGTATATCTATTAGGCAATGTAAATTGATTGAGAAAATATTGGAAATATTTCAAATGAAAGAGTGTAAATTCTCAGACTTGCCAATGGAAATTAAATTAGACTTGCAACCTTCAGATGAATGTGACAATAATGTGCCATATAGATAACTTATTGGGTGTTTGATGAATGTAATGCTGGGTACTCGACCAGATTTGAGTTTTCCTATTGTATATTTCAGTAAGTTTCAGAATTGTTTTGGAAACAGTCATTTTAAGTATTTGAAAAACATCCTAAGATATTTAAACAAAACAAAGGAGTATTGTCTTAGATATTCTAAACAAGTGTGTAATGTGATAGAGTCATACGTAGATGCAGACTATGCAAATGATAAAATTGATAGGAAAAGTATTACAGGTTACTTCATTAGGATATTTGGTAATAATGTGATATGGAAATGTAAAAAACAGAGTTGTGTTAGTCTATCCAGCACTGAAGCTGAATACGCAGCCTTGGCTACTGCTGCTACAGAGTGTATCGTTGTGAAAAAGATGTTGACAGAACTTTTAGAATTAAAGAATATTGAAGTGATTATGTATGAGGATAATCAATCCCGTATAAAAATCGCATGTACTCTTGAGACAAAAAGATCTAAGCATATTCATGTGAAATACAATTTTATAAAAGAGCTTGTACAAGAGAATATTGTAAAACTTGTGTATGTTGATTCAGATAACCAAATAAGGGACTGTTTAACCAAACAGGTACCCTACTGTAAATTTGACAGATTTGTATGTGAGTTAGGGTTGTCAAAATTGGGGGAAGGTGTTGGTATTAGTCAATTTTGACGTGTATGGGAATTCGTCTTTATGTTTAATGCTCAGTTGGTGGTACTGATTTGTGTATTACCTTGGACGAAGTGATGTTGCATTAAACGCAGTCTTGGTGAAAGTTACTTGTCGTCTACATGTCTGATTTGTACTCCGACTTTCCCATAACAATTTTGCTATTGATATAAGTGATTGATCTTTATACATTTAATTAGGCATATTAGAATATAAAGCCGTATAAAGTGTTTCAAAATTAATAGTAAATAATCATTTGATGACTTCTTTTATAACTAGTGTGTAATTTTGAACGCCCTTACCCTATGCCTACAGTAGAAGCCGTAGTTGACGTGGCTTCTCACACCGTAACATCCTTTCGCCAATGATATTTCCAATATATTTCATAACTACGGTGGGGGGGGGGATGTTATATCCGCCACTGTTGGCGACCATGGACCCCCTTCTCCGGTATTTTGCTGGTAAATTGAGCCCAGAGACAAAACAAAAATTTTACGAGCGTGGCAGATAAATAAAATCTGCTTGGTTTGCATGAAACTTGTTAAATGAATGAATTGAGGCTCAATGTCTATTTGACACCGATGCCATTAAGACGTAACAATAATGAATAAGAATGGAGCTTTGGCGGAATAAATGGTTGGGGGTGAACCGGGAGTGACCCGGAAAAACCTACCGACTAATGGCAACATCCACCACGTCTCCTAATTGTGAAATATCCGATGTCAATCTCGCCGATGATCAAACCTAGAACTTCTTGATGGCAAGAAACTGATGTTTTCATTTTTTTTTGGGCTCGTTGGTAATTTTACATCACCAACGAGACATTTATCTTTCTTTTAGTGTTGTATTCCAAGACTTTTGGGTAAGCTAGCGAATAAGCACTGCCATGTTGGACCACATCCATAACCGTTCGAGTGACGTATTCCAGAACGTGTCCAGTACAAATCGCAACAATGTGACAGATCGGCAGCCGTTTTTACAAACGGTATCCTGCGCAAGGCTAGAAACAGTTTGGCACATCGCGGAACGAGCAAGCTACTTGACGTGCATCTGCACAACAATTTTTTGTTTGCTATAACATGAGGATAATGAAAGACAACGAAAACCATCGTATCTGGTTTACTCCTGATGAAAAGCCCTTTTTTAATTTTGTTGGTCGACCTAAATAAAAATATATGTGAAAACGAAGAGACGGGTGGTTTATAAAAGAGCAAGAATTTAAATACAGGACAGTTACTTATTTCTGAAGTGATACCGTTACTCCGATTGTGTTTATAGGATTTATTTTAATATAAGTAATAAATGTCATAGGCATACCTCGTATAAAAAATATACAAGGACTGAACTATGTATTAAAATATATTGTATCAATTGGTCAATCAAATAAAAATTAATAATATATTACACGAATTAGGGTATTCACAATGCAAAAATAAATACTTATAATAAAACGTTTAAAAAAATTTTCTGTGATTATATTTGAAGGCACTGCTATCCACGCATATGATCTCGGGCACCATGCACTTTTACCACTCTGCTACAGAGACTTAACTGTAGTAATGCAGGAACTATGGGTTTTCTCTTATTTTCTCAAGTTTATTTTAAGTTTCATTTATTTCTTGTTTTGTGCATTAAAGCGGCATTAAAGTGTACAAAGTGTATTCCAGATAAGTCTCCTTATCATAAAGTTTTATTTGGCACAACGATAAGCGGGTCCGGCATCTGGACAAATTTACCGAAAAAGTAAGCTCTGTGCATGCGCAGTAATTTGGGCACAGATCGGTAACGAATAGGACACCAGAAACAGTTCCCTGAAATTAAGGAACTAGCCGTGACCTATCTGAGGTTTCGACAGAGTTAATGTGCACTTGGAATATGCTTTTGCTACAGCAGGTGTAGCATACACTAAAAAATGGTTGTAGTTTTAAAGGGAATATCCTTGGAAACTTAGTTGCCAACAATATCACTTATAAAATTGCAAGACAGAGCTTTGTACCACTTAACTTGGTAAGTTTTCCTTATAAAAAAAAAACAAAAAAAATATATTTTTTTCACTGTATTCAATGCATAAACCCTTATTATGGTGTCGTGGAATTCCTGCTTTCATGAATACTTTTTGATATAGTTAATTTAAATTTTGACATTATTACTGATTGTGGCAAATGTGTGCAGTATATAAATGTTCCTCCATGTGAGGTGCCAAGGTGCCGGTCCGCCATTTTGGATTGTGACGTCATGGCAGGTATCTTGGATAACAATGTTCTTGACCTTTGACCTTGACTTTGACCATGGCCACCAACTTGGATCCGCCAACTTGTATTCCGCCATTTAGAATAATTATGATGTCACATACGCCATTTTGTTTCCCATCATCTAGAACTTTCCGCAATATTGACATAACCATTGCAATTTTCGTTACGGCTGCCATCTTGAAAATCCATAATTATTATCCTATTTTAAAGGGACGATTTAAACATAAAAAATTTATATAATCAAATCTTAATAAAAACATCAACTATTTAGTTTTCTGCCATTTTGGATAATGATATAGCTCTCAATATTAACATTACAGGTGCCATCTTGAAAATACATAATTTTAAACAGGAAAAATTGAAATTAATTCAAATTAATAAAAAATTATCAAAATTTTAATTTAGAAAAGGCACTTACATCATGGAGTTCGGAGTTCTTTGTTCGAAACCATTGAGGTCAAAATAAAATTGGCGACAGGTCCTTTCTCCAAAGAAGCTACAGACAGACTGACCTCCCACCACTAATAACTCTGTATAGATCACTTGATGTAAGTTTTTGGACATACGCCATTGCTAAGAACTTTTACTGTTGAAGAAAAACTAAAAACTTAAAAAAGAAAGAAAGAAAGAAATAAAACCCAAAAAAGACAAAAAAAACTCAAAATTAAGCAAAAAATTGCTGTTGTCAACAAGGATATAAACACCACAAAATATTCCGTAACAGGAACCATATTCCTGTTACGGAATATTTTGTGGTGTTTATATCCATTTGACAACAGCAATTTTTTGCTTAATTTTGTGTTTTTTTGTCTTTTTTGGGTTTTATTTATTTCTTTATTATTTAATTTTTTAGTTTTTCTTCAACAGAAAAAGTTCTTAGCAATGGCGTATGTCCAAAAACTTACATCAAGTCATGCACTCCCATTGCACAAATCTTTCAAATATAATATCTGTATATATCACTGCAGCTAGTATGATGACATGTCCACCATCTGATTTTCGTCTGCTGGAAGCTGCCATCTTGGATCCTACTATTGTTTCTGTCTGCTAGTCGGTGCTACACCATATTAGTTTAATTTTTACCTAATAGAGTACAGTATTTTTTGATTGCCTGGGCGCCCACCATATGGTCGGCCATTTTGGTCGCCATATTGGAACTCGTTATATTAGCAAGAAATTCGGCGAAAATTCCAAAATTTATTCATCAAAATATGGTTTATTTATTTAATGATTGACTCATTTGATTACAGTGCTTTGTTTAAACCCTGGTAAATGCAAAAAAAAATTACTAATTAAAAATTAACAAAAAAAATAAGGTTTGAGAAATAAATATGGCGGTCAATATGTCAATATCGGCTTATTATAGGCTGGTAGAAGATGTGTTTAATCTTCTTTTAGAAATTTTCACCGTATTTTATTGAATAAGAGTTTTTCTACATAAAGTTAATATTTTTGCATCGCCCAAGGTACGAACTAAGGAGAGGAATACATAGAATCAATCAGTAAATTAATTGCAGGTTTTTTAAAATGAATTTTAGAATTTTTCCCGAATACGAATTTCCAAGATGGTGTCCAAATTTCAAGATGGCGGGCGCCACAGAAATAATAAATGATTATAGCACTCTGGCGGACAAAAATCAATTTAACATGGTGTTATCCCATTCTAGCAGACGAAAACATGACGAAGGCCTCCAGCAGACGAAAATAATATGGCGGACATGACGTCATGGTCACTGGCAATATATATATAAGGTAGGGAGCCCATATTCCGTCCCCATGCTCAATTTCGTCCCCTCGTGTAGTTCGCCTGTTAGTTGCTGCAACTTGGCGACAGCGCGTGGAACTGTAAGAACGCTTGCTTCTTAGTATTTCGCTAGAGTGTAGATAGTTTTGTAATGGCAGTTTGGTAGTTGACAACGTTTTTGTGTTTTATGATGCGGTAAGTTCTTTAGTACATTTGCTTTTATAACATTTAACTTCCAAAGTATTTATAAATATTATTTTTAATCTATGTCAATCACTTATGAGTGTTTAAGCTTTGACTGATAAATATTGCTTAGGCACCAGAAATTATTTTTATGCATCTGAAATGGCTTCCAGTGTCAAGGAGAGACTGCTCCTAATTTCGTCCCTTTAGAGTCCCCAATTTCGTCCAGGGGACGAAATTGGGAACTTATGTTTATTAATAAAGGTCATGGTTTAACTTATATTATAATTTATTTTCTGTTTTTTAGAATATAGCGAAACGCAAGACGTGGGACAAAGATGCTATGCAGAGAGCCATATGTGCAGTTAAAGTCAAAGAAATGCGATACAAATTTGCGAGCAAGACTTTCAACGTTCCTCGCGCAACTTTGAAAGACTATGTTAAAAGAGGGAGTGACCTTTCACCACAAGAATTAGTGTGTACAAAAATAGGCAGAAAACCAATTTTGCCTGAAACATTGGAGAAAGAATAAGCGGATTACTGCACGACCATGGAAAGCCATTACTATGGCCTAACTGTAAAAGACATTCGTCGCATGGCGTTTCAACTTGCGATACGCAACAATATTCAACATCCTTTTTCAGTTGAAAAAAAATTGTGCTGGTCGCAAATGGTTCCGCCTGTTCCTGGAACGACATCCTCAGTTATCGCTAAGGAAACCGCAGCCATTATCTCTTGCCAGAATAAATGGGTTCAGTTAAGAAAATGTTAGCAAGTCTTTCTCAGTGCTAGAGCCAGAACTTGCAAAAGTAAAGCACAACCTTCTAAAAATATACAATGTTGACGAAACAGGGATTTCTATTGTTCAGCACAAGAGTCAAAAAGTCGTCGCAATAAAAGGGAAAATAGAAGTGCATAAAATGTCTTCTGCTGAGAGGGAGTCATTGGTGACTGTGGTGGTTTGTCTATCGGCAGCAGGCCAATACATCCCTCCAATGATGATTTTCCCAAAAAAAATTATGAAACTTTTAGATGGGGCTCCCCCGGGAACTATTGGGGCTGTTCACGAATCTGGGTGGATCACGGGCGATCTTTTTTTTAAATGGTTCCAGCATTTTGTATCTACAGTTAAACCGTCGCTTGAAGAACATGTTGTTTTAATATTAGACGGACACTACTCCCACACGTGGAACATAAATGTGATTGATTGTGCTCGTGAAAATGGGGTTTCCATTGTCAGCTTACCACAGAATTCTACAGCCAAACTCCAGCCTCTCGATGTTGCTTTTATTTTTTCCCTTTAAAACATTTTATTCTCAGGCAATTGAGAATTGGTTTAGTAGCAACCCTGGTCGTGTTGTCACTAATCTGCAGCTTGCTAGGCTGTTTTCTCAAGCATACGTAAGAGCAGCAACAATGGAAACTTCACTAAATGGTTTTCGCAAAACTGGCATCGTTCCTTATAATGCTAACATGTTCAGTGAATTGGATTTTTTTGTCTCACGCTCAACAAATCAATGTAGTTGAAGTCGCTAAAAGCTCCCAGCCATCTACTGTAGTCAGCCCTCAAAACATCAGAGCTATTCCCGTGATCAAGCCATCGACATCTACAAGACGTGGTTCTGCAGTTGTGGTGACAAGCTCGCCACACAAACGAAGTGTTGAAGTTGCTGTAGCATAACGAAACAAGGCGTGCAGAAAACGACACGCGGCTCCATAAAAATCAACCACCATGATAAAAAAAACGAAAATCTGTCAAAGCTGTTTCCAGTGACAGTGACAGTATTGTAGATATTGAATTTGTGTCAGCTGATGATGAAGATAGTGATAGTGATGATGCTGGATGTCCTATTTGTAGAAATAAATTTTTTTTGGATAAAAATGGTGAGTACCTAATGGATTTGCTGTACGAAGTGTTTTACCTGGTACCATGAACTATGCTGCGGGTCCTAGGACAAAAAAAAAACTTTATTTGTGCTACGTGTTTGGAAGGCTAAACATCTCCAATTTTTGCAAAAAAAAATATTTTTTAGGAAAAAAAGGGTTAAAGTGTGTATACATAAATATTTTTATGTTTTCTTAAAAAAAACTTGTAGATTGCGTTATTTTATTAATTTTTTTTTAAATAAAAGGGACGAAATTAAGAACACTTTTTCACAAATTCAAATTTTTCGAATGCACCATTTTATTATTTTTTCAACGTGAATATACTTTTGTTTTCTTTCTATGAAATATATTCTTATGTATGAATAGTTGTGAAGTCAACATCCAAATTTTTAGAACGAGAACACACTCCGGAGAGCTCGTAGGGGTCAAAATACGACTGGGGAACGACATATAGGCCACCTACCTTATACCTTGGCATTAGTGGTGGGAGGTCAGTTTTCCGGCTGCTTTCGTAGAGGAAGGATCGGTTGCCATTTATTATTTTTGCCCTCACCGGGTTCGAAGGGACTCTATAATGTAAGTGCGTTTTAAAAATGATATTTTATTAAAATTTAATTAATTATTTTTTTATAAATTCAATATTTCCCCGAATATTTTGATAATAATTACGGATTTTTAAGATCGTGGCTGTAGCGAAAATTGCAACGGTGTTTATAAGTAATATTTTATTAAATTTTATTAACTAATTTTTTATAATTTTTAATTTTTTCTGATTTTCTAGCCTAAAAATACGTTTTTCAAGATGGTGGATCCAATATGGCCGCCGGGGTCATGGTCACAGATCAAGGTCAAAGGTCAAGATCATCCAAGATGACTGCCGTGACGTTACAAACCAAATCCGGAACCGCGGCACCGGCACCTCCAGGAAATAACATTTCTACACTACTGACACGTATCAATCTAACTTTCATAAAACCTTAATTTATATACAGCTATTTTTTAAAAAAATACATAACTCATTTTCTTTACAAGGCCTACTTTACACATACTAAAAATTGCTCATAAAAGTATTTTCCAAAAGTTCTTAAAAATCTTTAAAAAAAAAAAAAAAATCTTTAAAACTCAATGTTTTTTTTTAATGGACATTCTTATAACTTGAGCAAAAATCTGTGTCTCGCAGAGATGGGGTAAACAACTGAAACGTTAACACCTGGGTTAGGTACCTTTTACTTAAGTTTCTGAGCATGCGCGCGGTAAATTAATCACACAAAAACACTTTTACGATCATTTCATCGTATCTGGGCAAGACGTTACATCACTCATTTTGAATAATATTGCCGTTGAATAGGAAGAGGGTGGTGGCAATGCTGAGACTTACTTGCATTTTCACTGGTCGACGATTTCCTTCTGGTACGGTAAAAGGCACGCAAAACCACTTCCTCGACCCGAGCACTTGTCTGCTGCTCGGACCCCAGGTAAGGATGGTTAGTATCAGGCTCCACTTCACACCCACTCGTAATGAAGTACCGAAACCGTTTTTCATCGCTATCTTGCGCGCTACTAACACTCCCGAAACGCGTTACCGCCAGCTGTGATAGCATAATTCCTTGCTACACCAAACAGCAGTAATTTGCACGTTACTTTGAAAACCAAAGTCTTAAACTTATTACAATTCATGCAGGCACAATTCCGCGTCGCGGGAGCCCGACAAGCGAAAATGTCTTTTCGGCGCTCGCATTACTTAGCTCGTCTACACAGTCACGTCCGCACAGCACGGCTGCCTGCCTCTTCTTCTCCACCCCACCGCCTCTGCCACCTAGCGCGCGGATAGACACATCACTGACCACAGCGATAAAATGCCATTTTAACTTATTACCTGACTAAAATCTTTAAATAAAAACACGTTTTTATAAACAAAGTAAAAAAAATAATTATTTACGAAAATACCTATAAAACCTAAAGGTTCATAAACACAACCAAATTTTAAAACTGCTTAAAAAGAAAAATCAAATAATGAACTAGTGGACACTAGGTCACACCGGGTTAAAACCGAGGACTCCAAACTCCATGGCGTAAGTGCATTTTTATTTACAATTTTAAGAACTTTTATATACATTTTTTTATTATTATTTCTGATGATAATTACAGATTTTCAATATGGTGGCCGAAACATTAATTTTATTGGATACGTCATTATAAAATATTGCAGAAAACGAAATAGTGGAATGTTTTTTATTCAAATTTTTTGTATAATTTTTTTATTAATGTTAAAATATGTCTCGTTAAAATAGGAAAATAATTACTGATTTTCACGATGGCAGCCATAACGAAAAGTGTCAGGGTTTCATCAAAATGGCGGAAATTTATAGAATCCAAAATGGCGGAAAACAAAATGGTGTATGTTAAGTCATAAGTCATGCCATTTTGTAATCAAAATGATGGAATCCTAGATGGCAGTCGGGGTCAAGGTCAACATTATCCAAGATGGCCGCCGTGACATCACAATACAATATGGTGGACCGGTACCTCGGAATCTTACCTGAAACCCTGCCACCGGGAGAATATTTATATAGTACTGTTGTGACACATTAAGACAGTTACAAATGCACACCTATTCTTTACCTGGGATTTGAACCATTCGCACCGCGCGCCCCTGCGAAATCAAATGCGCTACAGGGATAGACAATCTAGCAACACGGTCCTGTAGTAACTTAGTTGTGTAGTCATTTTGTGTTACTTATTGCACCTCGTGACCACATGATATTATTATTTGTACGAGGCAACAACAAACGTTAATTCTAAATTTATCATCTTCATTGGATACTTCGATTTGCTCAGTGCTATTGTGGACACGAAGATTAAACATTCTTGGCCATTAGATTTGCGTGGCAAATGTAGCTGTTTTTTCCTCAGAGATAAAATGAATTGACAGAGGTCGTCACATTCTATTTTTTATTTTTATATAATTGAAATAGCACTCAGATTGTTCGAAACTTATGCCCGGGATCTGAATTCTGGTCTGGCTCCCCGCTCTCCTCCAATCACGTCACTTGCTTGTTTTCGTCAGCGGACGTTTTCCATTTCCGAGATTAAAATGTGATATATTGCTTGATGATACATCACATATGGCGTGGTGGTTTCTGGCGCTGAAACCATTTTGCACGCGAACCGCTTCACTCCCGCACCTTCTATCTTTCAACGCAACCCTAGCTTGGCCTGCTCCGTAAACAGCAATTGCCCAAAAGCCATAAATTTTCTTTCCACCAATTCTGTTTTCCAAAGAGATCACGTTTTCCCCGAAAACGAATTTCTAATCTGCTAATACGTAGCTGCGAGCTGAAAGTTGTGTGTAAAAATATGTTTGGATGTCAAGCTGCCAATCGAGACAAAGTAATTTGCAACTATTTATAGGTATAAATAAATAATAAAAATTTTTAAACAGTTTTTTTTTGGTTTTATTAATACGCCTTTAATTCGTGCTTTGTTTTAAAAATGAACCAAAATTTTATCAGATGTTTAAATGAATACGAAAGCATTTGAAGACAGTCGTACAAAACAGCTTAGGTCTATTCATAAAATAATAGAAAATATATTATTAAAAACCTTTCCCGAAATAAAAGTTATTTTCCTCGTGAAACTTAATTTAGTTTCATTTCCGTCTTATTTTTTAGTGTTTAGCTCAAACAACGAAATATAAAATATTTCTTAAGTTAGTAACATATTCGTTCATTTATATAACACATATTAATAATAAGAAACGGTTATATAGTTACACCGCTTCTATAAAATATTACTATCAAATTGCTTTTCAAACTATACAGTGTTTAAAAATGTAAATTTTAAGTTATAATTTCACATACTATTTAATTTGTTGCACTGACCATTACAACTAATATGATGTCCATTCATTATTAGTAGTGTATAATAGCCGGTCCTGCACCAGGTTGCAGGCTGTGGAGCCGGAGCCGATGTTCGCTATTTTGGATTGTGGCGTCACGGCGGCCATATTGGATGACCTTGACTTCCAAAATGTGCAATAAATGAGTCAAAAATTTGCCCAAATTTCGCTAAGAGTCCCAGTTTTTTAGAAAAAAATAATTCCACAAAAAATTTTAAAAAAATCTCAAAAATAAAAATTTCTCTACTTCAAAAGAAAAATTTCCATTTTGAGGGGAAATTTCCCGTTTTAGTCCTCAAAAATGCCAATGGTTTCAAAATTCCTAAATGGGGCTTAAGAATCCTAAAAAAAAGCCGCCATAAACAGCTTAGGCCATGACCTTGACAATTAGGATGACCTGGCCGCCATTTTTGAATTGATACATAACCTTTTCAATATTCGTTACGCCCACCATATTGAAAATACGTATTTTTTATGCTTGAATATCGGTAAAAATCTTAAAATTCGTAAAAAAAATTTCATTAATAAAATTTTGAATAAAGACATCACAAATGAACATTTCGTTAAGGTTGCCATCTTGGATTCTAGAATAGATGCACTTATGGTTACGCATGCTATATTAGATGTTAATGATGTCACCATTTCATTATAGGTTACAACCACCATCTTGGATTCTAGAAAGTAGAATTTTAATTATGGCTGCCATAATGAAAATTAGTATCTTTTATGTTAGAAAATCGGCAAAAAATTATAAAAATTAATAAAATTTTAAATAAAAGACATCCTGTTATTTTGGATTACATGATGGCCGCCATATTGATAATACGCTATTACTGTCCAAAAAATTAGGAAAAATTTTAAAATTAAAAAAATTAATTGAATTTTAATAAAAACTGCCATTTCATCATGAAGCTCGGAGTCTTTGGTTAGTACCTGGCAAGGAAAAAAAATGTCGACAGATCTTTTCTCCTAGGAAGCCACCGACAGACTGACCTCCTAACACTAAGGCCAGGTAAATATATCGCCTGCTTGTATGACGTCATGTCCACCATCTTGTTTTCGTCTGTTGCAGTCTGCTATCTTGTTTTTGTCTGCGAGAGTGCGATACTGCCAATATAGTTTAAATTTTATTATATTTATAGTTATTACTGTGATGCCTCGCATCTCAACATTTGAATGACATCTTGAAAATTCGTAATAATTAACTTATAAATTCGGGAAAAATTCCAAAAAAACACCAAAAAATAATTTATTTAGTTATTGAATCGATAGATTACCGTCCTTGCTTCAATACTTGATAAATGCAAAAAGATTTATACAATTAAAATACCAACAAATTACATGTTCAAGGAAAAAGCTACAAAATTATAAACATAATTTTATCACATAATTTCTTCTCTACCACAGGAACACTAGCTAAAGTTAGCAATATTATATACATTTAGTTCTGCATTGGCTTGAACTGACTAATTCTTAGCCCCAAACGGTTAACTGAAGATAGAGATCAGCCTAGGGTTGCCAACCGTCCCGTATTGTACGGGATTTCCCGTATTCCGTGACTAAAAGAATTATCCCGTACGTAGGCAGGACGGGACGTGGTATTTCCCGTATCTTGTTTAAAGTTTAATTCACACACCTGCATAAAATGAAAAAGTATTTTCCCGCATGCGCCGCACCACCTGTTATATGTATTGCGACATTTCGAGGCTCCGTTTACTCCGCAGTTCACTGGCCACCAAATAGTTCATGTTGACGCCGACAGGTGGCATCACTCGTCCGCGCTTAGTCTGTTATGTTTATGTTGATATTGTGTTGAATTTAAAACGGATAAAGTTGAGTAAATCGGGTAAAGTTAAGTTGAAAAAATGTGCGATTCACCACCGCGACAAAAGAAACGGCTGTGCATTTATTTAGTTCGATGGGAACATAACTATTAGTGGCTAACATGTAGTGATAATAGTTACAAAGCCAAATGTGTACTTTGCAAAAGAGAGTTTTCAATAGCACACGGCGGCGAAAACGATGTAAAACAGCATGCTTCAAAATTGTTACATAGAACCACGGTTCAACAAGCAAATGCGAGTGAAAAAACTAAGATAAACAGTTATTTCGTAAAACAAGGCACTAGCAATCAAAATTCTGTTGCAGCATCTGAACTAACTCTATGTTATCACAATACGAAGCATGGTTTAATTTATAACAGTTTAAATTGTAATACAAAATTGATACGGCATACAAAAACTGCTAAAATAGCACCAATTTGAATATAGAAATTAAAATTTTTCCGGGGGAGTGCCCACGGACCATCCTCTCTATTAGGTGGGGTTTAGTGTCCCTTATGGTCAGGGTGAAATAGTTAACCCTAGATGAGCCAGTTATTTTGCCTACACAGTCTTTTTCTCCCAGACAAAGTTTCTCGATACCACGTTTAACAGACTGCTACACATCGTCGGAATTGTAAATGGATTCATTATCTTGAATGCATATTTTTTCACTTTGTATTCGAACGGATATGGTTTGCCATATACACAGTCCAACCAACAGTTATATTTAAAGGTCCGTATGTAGCTACTTCATCAGTAATGTGATTGATAATGTTCTGCCTGATATCATCAAGTAAAGTACAAATGTATTTCGACTCACTAAACGTATTTAGATTATAGTAGTCTTTCAATATTCCACGAAATGCAGATTCCCCAAGTGAAATATATTATTATTTACCTGTAATGCACCGAATACAGTTTTAGGTTTAGATTCATATCCAGGCCTCATCGCATTCGGTTGTTGTATTCTATGTTTGTGCTTGTACACATACGAGTCTCCAATTTAAAGAGAGGAGTCTAAATGTCTGCGGGTAGTTCAACAGTAGGAATAAGGGCTTCACCTTTGCAGTTTTTCGTATGTAGTCGCAAACTGTCAATATACCTATGGAAACCAAACATGACAATCATCGCAGCGAAATTTCATATGAGAAGTATTCTTTACACATTTGATCCTCTTATGTTTTCGTGCATCATGGGGAAATGCGAACGACATATCACAGTAGCAGCAAGGATGCCTAGTTGATGAAGACGAACCTTTCAGGCTCGAACCAGATTATGATGTAACTGATGTAGTACTAATACCTGGTGTACTCTTATGCACATCGATGCATCATTATTGCAGCGAAACCTTTATTTTCAGGAATACAGCACGACCTTTGCATTTCTTCAAGCGCGTTCACATTTTATCTTTTTTGACAAACTGTAAAATACATTTCTCACATCTAAACATTTTGCGAGTATGATTCTAAGCACATTCTCTCTTCTCGTGTCGTCGAGCATTAATATTATTTGAAGATATATTGCCACAGTAACGACATCGACGCATCACAGTTGTTGACAAATCACCAGCCATTGAAGTCTCCATCGAGGGCGAAACGTCGTTCTTTTTGATTTCTTCTGCAGACATAACTACAGGAATTAAAATCTCTTCTGGTGGTGGAACCATGTCTCTATTGTTGTCGGTGACGATTATAAAAATTTCATCAAGATCTGCATCCTTTGTGACGAGACACATTCGCAGTCGATGTTAAAGCTTGAGCTGGCGCCGGGGTCGCCAAGGGAAGACATCAACGGCGTGCCGAAAATGCTTTAAGGATCCGCCTCGACTGAGATGTTTCCCCTCCTTATTTCCTTACCTCGTTTCCCCTCCTTGTTCCCCCTTCCCCTGGTGTAGTATTGGTTGCGTGGCAACGTTTCCCCTCCGCGCCTGCGCTGTTAGTTCGCCGAGCTGTAAACGTGAAGCTGGAGAGGTATGGGGGCTACTTCACCGAGCGGGAAACGGACCAACATGTGGAGGTAGCAGCAGGGGATCCCTTTTGGACTGTGGTCGCGAGGACGGCGTGCCATGTAAGTTGACTTATTAGATTGCGGCCTTATTCCAAAATTTCGTTTGGCACAGTCCTTCTAAATTCCATTTGGAATTAATGTCTGTCTGGGCGATTTTTCTTCATATTTCAGTTAGTCATGCTAAAACCTCCACCTGCTCAGTTGTCCGTTGCCAGAAAGGCTAACTTTCGTTTTGACTCAGTTGCGGCGAGATCTTAGAGGCCTGTCACTTTAAATTGTTCAGTAGGAATCGACATGTGCTGTCTAAAGGGGACCTGTAAATTATATGTGTGGGTCATTGACTCAAGGCTTGGGCTTAGCGTGAATCATTAATGTTTGCTTTATTTTTATTCTATATTTATGATTTGTATTGGTCTCGTGGTTTAGTAATCATTACTGTAATTTCTGCTCCTCTTAATTTATGCTTATTAATCATTTGGGATTGTAACGTCTGCAGCTCTTAATATTGTTTATTAGACACATTCGTAATATGAGGGTAAGATTTGAATTGTTCATACGATTTGCTTTGTGTCTGCTGTGCAGATGTGCTCTATGTGCTGCAGTATGTGTTATGTCATGTTATTATAAAATATAAAGCTATTTGCATGGAACCTTCTTTGTTTCTTTACAAGAAACTATCAACTAGCTTGAGTCCCTTGAGGCTCATTACTATGATTGGTAGTGAATCAGGAAGGGCGTAAGACCGTGTTTCGTTTTTGTTTTGGCCAGTAATTCCTTCGCTGGTTCAATCTGCGCACATCTGCTACGCTAGTTCTGCCTGTTGTTGGTTTTCTGTCTTATGAGTATCGAGCATGGCACTGTCGTGGGTCTACACTGTGACGAAGGTCGAGCTCTTACATTTCCTGGAGGACGCCGGTGTCGTGGCCGACGAACGAGACAAAATGAAAGAGCTGCGGCGGAGAGCGGTGCAGTATCTCCGCTCGGAGCTCGCTACCGCGCCGGTGCTGGAGGCCTCATTTCCCCCTGACGTGAGTTCGAACCATAACGCCTTTGGTCAAAATCTTTTTTTCAAGTCTTTGCACTCCCTTCCCATTCTGTAAACCTTGGATCCGGCATCCGTTCTTGATTTTCTAGTAGCAGCCGGGAAAATGGCGGAGCTTATTTGGTTTCGGAGATTGATTTTATTCAGTCACTATTGACCAAATGTTCTGGGTATTTTTTGTAAATATTAGGAATTTTCACGGGCAGTACTTGGGTACGCATGTCCTCCTCGTGTTCGGGAGAAATGCAAGTCGGATTGGGTGTTCCGATTTCAGGCTCCTCACGAGCCTTTAGTGGATTTCATTCAGTCAGTTGTTGATTACGCTCACGTCTTGGAGGTGGGATTGTCTGAGAAGGAACTTGTGGAAGTTATTCTCGGTAATGTTTCTCCCGTGACTCGTCAACACTGCATTTTTGCGACCCTCCCTCAGACACTGGACGATCTCAGATCTTTAGCGAACGAGGTGGAAAATCGGCCGCTTGCCACGTGTGAATACGCGATGCAGTTTCCAGCTGTCACTCCACGCTTGTGTCTGGCAGGCTTGGCGACGCAGCAGTCAAGTAGGGCCACGGGCGGCAGTGGACGTGAGCCCACAGGCCATGGCACACATTGCGGATGGCGTGCGTCCTTGGTTACAGGCTGCGGACGCGGGAGGGAGGGAACCCACTGGTGGAGTGGACACACGTCCGGGGGGACAAGGGTCGCGGTGCTATAATTGCTGTCGCTTTGGACACCAGGCTTGGGAATGCTCGATGCAGAGGGTGCCGGCGGAAAGGCGTTTTTGCTTTCGGTGTAATTCTCCCGGTCATGAGCGAAGGGCTTGTCCGGGAAAAGCAAACCTCTCCACTCATGTAAATGGTGTGTGTGGAGTGAACTCAACAAAGGGTATAAAAAAGCCATTGTCGATGTGTAGGGTGCAGGTACAGTTGTATGGAGGTCAGTTGCTGGCATTGGTTGACACTGGGGCTTCCCGCAGTGTAGTGATCCAATCATGGTTTGACGGTGTGTGTGCGGAATTTCCGCACCTCCTCCGGGCGTTTTCCCGTGATTTGCTCTTGCATGTTGTGTAGCCAATGAGGAAGTAGTGGAAGCGAAGGTTTCTGTGAAACTTGATTTGAAAATAGGTAGATTTTCTTGGAATTATGTGTTCTGGGTAGTGCCTAATCTCACTTCTGAGATTATTTTGGGATTTGATTTATTGAGCCATGTGCAATGCATGGTGGATGCGTCGGAGCTATGTTTGCGTTTTCGCTTCGCAACCCATGAAAGAGTTTATTTAGTAGTTAACTTTGCGCTCGTCAGTGCTGGTTCTCTGGCTACTGGCGAAATGACAAGGGATGGTAGGGATGACAAGGTTGGCCGTCTGGAACAGAGGTCGTTAGAGGCTTGAGGGCTCTGTACCCTGATGTTTTAACCAAGAAGCATGGGAAATGTGATATCTTGCCGTATAGATTCCGTGTTAAGGATGACACCCCAGTGAGGGCGCCTCATCATCGTCTTTCACCCCCGAAACTTAAAATCATACACGGAATTGTTGATGGCATGCTGCGAGAGGGTGTGATTTCGCCCTCAACATCTGAATTTTGCACACCCACGTTCCTGGTGGCTAAAAGGGATTAGTGCATTATTACACTCAGGTAAATAAACAGATTGCCTTTGACCCATTTCCTATGCCTAACATTGAAAGTGCTCTCCAACATCTGGGGAAGGCTAAATTATTTTCGGTTCTTGACTTGAATTCAAGTTTCCACCAGTGCCTAATCCATTCGGAATGCCTTAAATATTTAGCGTTTTACACACCTTGGGGCCATTTCGAATACAATAGGGTGCCTCTTGGGGCCTCTTTTGGCTCTTAGGCATTGTCACATGTTCTGGACCAGGCATTAGGAGACCTGAAGATTCAGGGTGTTTTTAATTATATTGATAACATCATTGTGTACAGTAACTCCTAGGAAGAACACACGGAACACTTGAAACAAGTCTTGGTATAGACTTAGGGCTGCGGGGATCACGCTGAACCCGGATAAGGTAACCCTGGGTAAAACTCAGGTGAGATTTCTGGGATATGTGATATCCCAAGGCGAGCTCAGTATGGATCCCGAAAAAATTCGGCCTGTTTTGAACTTTCCTAAACCAAAAAAAAATGTTAAGGGGGGTGCAAAGGTTCATGGCAAAATTATGCCCGGTTTATTGAGAAATTTGTGGGGCTGACAGCTCCCTTGAATAAACTTAAAAGGAAGGGGCAGGCCTTCGAGTGGGGTGAGGAGCAGGAGGTCACCTTTCAGGAATTGAAGAATAGGTTGGCTACTCCTCCCATTTTGATACTTCCTGACTTTGAGAAGTATTTTGTACTGCATGTGGATGCCTCCTCTACTGTGCTGGGCACAGTTCTTGGGCACTTGGAGAAAGGGAGGTTGAGACCTGTGGCTTATGCGAGCCATGCCTTATCTGTCTCGGAGAGGAGATTAGGAGCATACGAGAAGGAGGCTCTTGCCTGCCTCTTCGGTATGGAGAAATTTCACTCATATCTCGATTGTTTCGAATTTGATCTGTATATTGATAATCAAGTGCTAACATGGGTGCTTAATCATCCACACCAGTTGGGCAAGCTGGGTAGGTGGGTGTTGCGGTTGTCTAGGTTCAGATCCAAGGTCCAGCACATACAGGGTTCAGAGAATGTCACCACCGATGCGCTCTCGCGCATGTTTAATGCTGATGAGTTCTGTACTGACGAGGAATCGGGGACTACGAATGAGGTGTCTGCCTTGTGTGTCATTCCAGAGTCCTTACTGAATTTAAAGGAGGCTCAGGCATCAGATCTTCTATGCATAGAAATTAGAGAGAAACTCGAACAAGGGGAGGAAGTGCCTTATGCAATCTACAAGGAGCATGTGTGTTACATGGGGAAAAGTGGGAAGGCTCGAAAGGTGTTAGTGCTTTCCTCTGTGCAGGCCATGGTGCTAAAGTATATCCTTTCTTCAGTCTTTGATGGACATCTGGGTGTGGCGAAAACACTCAAAAATATAGCGCTGCAGTTTGCTTGGCCCACTTTAGCCTTTGATGTCAATGACTTTGTTAAGCAGTGCCTAGATTATAAACTTTGTAAACCTCCTCGACAGGCAAATGTTGGGCTCTACGCGGCTGACCTTCCTGAGGCTCCTTGGCATACTGTCCACTTGGATGTTTTTGTGCCCCTTGTTAGATCTAGAAAGGGTAACATTTGTTTGTTGATTGCTCTGGACATTTTTATGAAGTTTGTTTTCTTGTTGCCTATGCTCAACATGAAGGCTCCCACAATTTTGAGGACCCTAACCAATTCTGTATGGAAAATTTTCGGGGCCCCCATATTTTTTGTCTCTGACAACGCTTGGTACTTTCAGTCTGCAATATTACCATACCATGTGCTTTAAGTGGGCGATGCGCCCCATCTTTAGCACTCCCTACTTCCGGAAAGGGAATGTGGTAGAGCGTTTCAATCGCAACCTCAAGGCCTGCCTGACTATTTTCTACAATAGAGATCACACTAGATGGGATGAGGACTTAGACCTCTTGAATGTGGGCTTTAATTCCTCAGAACATGGGTCTACAGGCTTTCCTCCTGGTGTCCCTTTCCTGGGTAGGCATCTCACCCACCCCCTTCTGAATGAGTGGGAAATTCCTTCTCCTCTCCTTCCAGGGGATGAGGCCTCCTGCGAGGCATTGTACAGGGAGGTGGCCAGTAACTCAAAGAAGGCACAAGATTTGGTTGCAAAACACCATGATGCTACGTGTATTGAGCACGATTTTCGGCCAGGGGAATTGATTTTATGTAAGAACTTTATTCTGCCAGTTGCAGCTGATAATGTAGGTGGTAAGTTCATACCGAAATTTTTTGGGCCCTTTTTAATTAAGAAGGCTCTGGGTCCCAATATTTTTCTACTGGGTCATGCTGAAAGCGGCAAGATATACAGGGAGGCCCACTGCACACAATTAAAGACATTTGCTTGTTAACCTCACAGAATGGAGATAAGGTTTGTTTTGTATGACTACTGTAGATAGGAATAATATGTAATCTGTAATAAAGGAGTAAGGCTTATAACAGGTATAAATTTAGTGTAGAATGTGTGTAAATTGTAAGTTTGTTTTGAAATGTGAATAAAATAGTGACCTGGGAGAACTCCATGCATTGGTGGTCTAAATGAACAGGAGAAGAGGTTATGATTGTACTGATGCTCTTTTTAGGGTATGTTAACTTTGCGTATTGTTTAGGATTGTGTTTGGTCATGGTGTATTCTCTTGTTTATAGGCTGTCTTTTGCTAAGGCATTGTATGCGTTATTTTACTTAAGGTATCTTGTGATTTTTCAATGGCTCTCTAATAATCAGTTTCCTAGTACTTCAATTTTGATGATAATTATAAATAATGTAAAGGTAACATAAGAGTAAAACCTTTTTTCGATCTTTTAATTGAATTGTGAGGCCGGTTTGATGGCATTCGGTGCAGATTGTTCAGTCTTCTTGAATTGTGTTTTGTTATTAAAATGAGTTCTACATCCTCTTTGTAAGATACTCAGGTGTGTTCTGCCTGTCTAGCAGAGTCTGTTTAAATATGTTTATCTGTTTGATATCCCGCATCTCGGTCAAGCGTTGAGCTGAGGCATAAGAAGACGTAGAGTGAACTGCTACGATGCGGATGTGTGGAGCTGCACATTGGCGACCTCCGCTGCCGGCTCCCCTTCTACACCGATGGAGTGGACGCTTGGATGATAGATTGGCAGGCGTATCAAGCGACTGAACTCCCTCATCCCTCACGACGCCGCTGCGAAGCGGGTGGACCTTACGCGCCTGGCCCATGGCTGCTTTGATCGCATCTCTAGCGATCCCTTCTTCGAGGCTGGGCCTACTTCTTCATTTATGGCTCAACTTCGCATCTTCTGTCTACTCTTCATCACTTCAGAAAGCCAGGTAACTTTCTCTTTCTTCGACATCTATGGACTAAATTGATGACGAGGGATGATCTGGGAGGACATTAGAGCGAGAAGTCCGCATGTTTGCCGGTTAACATTGGTGCTGGTCCCCTACTCAGGGCTTTTAGAATTGGGGGTTGAGCCGGCGCAGGGGTAGCTAAGGGAAGACATCAACGGAGTGCCGAAAATGCTTTAGTGATCCGCCTTGACTGAGATGTTTCCCCACCGTATTTCCTTACCTCGTTTCCCCTCCTTGTTCCCCCTTTCCCTGGTGTAGTCTTGGTTGCGTGGCAACGTTTTCCCTCCGCGCCTGCACTGTTAGTTCGCCGAGCTGTAAACGTGAAGCTGGAGAGGTATGGGGGGCTTCTTCACCGAGCGGGGAACGGACCAACATGTGGAGGTAGCAGCAGGGGATCCCTTTTGGACTGTGGTCGTGAGGACGGCGTGCCATGTAAGTTGACTTATTAGATTGCGGCCTTATTCCAAAATTTCGTTTGGCACAGTCCTTCTAAATTCCATTTGGAATTAATGTCTGTCTGGGCGATGTTTCTTCAAATTTCAGTTAGTCATGCTAAATCCTCCACCTGCTCAGTGGTCCGTTGCCAGAAAGGCTAACTTTCGTTTTGACTCAGTTGCGGCGAGATCTTAGAGGCCTGTCACTTTAAATTGTTCAGTAGGAATCGACATGTGCTGTCTAAAGGGGACCTGTAAATTATATGTGTGGGTCATTGACTCAAGGCTTGGGCTTAGCGTGAATCATTAATGTTTGCTTTATTTTTATTCTATATTTATGATTTGTATTGGTCTCGTGGTTTAGTAATCATTACTGTAATTTCTGCTCCTCTTAATTTTTGCTTATTAATCATTTGGGATTGTAACGTCTGCAGCTCTTAATATTGTTTATTAGACACATTCGTAATATGAGGGTAAGATTTGAATTGTTCATACGATTTTCTTTGTGTCTGCTGTGCAGATGTGCTCTATGTGCTGCAGCATGTGTTATGACCTGTTATTAGACAATATAAAGCTATTTGCATGGAACCCTCTTCTCTTCTTTACAAGCAACTATCAACTAGCTTGAGACCCTTGAGGCTCATTACTATGATTGTAAGTGAATCAGGAAGGGCGTAAGACCGTGTTTCGTTTTTGTTTTGGCCAGTAATTCCTTAGCTGGTTCAAGCTTCCATCCAGATTTTCATGGTTGTCATTGACGATGCCATCTGGATCTTCTTCAACGTCGTCGTCGCTGCTGTCAGTGTTCCTGTAGACAATAGAAAAAAATAATTGAGTTCGCTGTTAAAGATGTTCAAGATGCCATCAAGATTTCAAAAAACGGTAATTACATGACCTGTGTATCAGATGAGCATAATTATTTGTTCCTTACCCTATCGTAGCCAGTAACAAGCTGAAAGTCCTTTTGTCTGGGGCAAGCTTATATACCTCCGACCGAACAATTAATATGCTAGTCAAAACAAGAACCATTTTCTATAAAACACGAGTCCAAGCAACATTAAAAAATGAAAGCACACTCAAAAAAGGAAGAACATTTGGAAGCAAATTCTACAAACGAAATAGACATGCAATGCACACTCTGGACACGCAATGGACACACAGTACAAACATTGGATATGCAATGGACATGCAATTGACACACTGTACATGAAATGGACACACAGTACACACACAGGACACGAATTTGGGTAAACGGAAGCATATTTGGACGAAACTTCAACTTGGTGTGATACGCTCTCATCAGTAGGACAGGCTAATATAGACTTGACTACATACATTTAACGGAAAGGACGTACATTTTCACGAAATGTCATTGGCTCCATCAGTCTTTGGCTCCTACAGTTTTTGGCTCCATGATACCCTGTGAGTACTGATGGCCTCGATTAGTAGAGAAAATTACACACACCTTAACGAAGTAGCCATCATACTCAAATAACTGAGGGAAGATAGTTACATACAATAATGACTTGGTTTACCAAAATTTGTATAAATTTATTAAAATAAATAATATTTTGGATTTAAAAAATTATTTTTTCCCTTCGATTACAGTTATCTGACTTAGACTGAGTTATTGCGACTGTGTGTTTAAAGTGCAAATTTCATGTTAATTGAATGTTCAGTATGTGTGCATTGCATGTGCATTGAAGTGTCAATTGTTTGAATTGTGTATCCCTTACGGGTCAAGTGTGTGTTTGCGTGTCCATTACATTTACAGTGTGTGTAATGTGTGCCGCCAGTGGTTTATGATCAAGAATTATAAACGTCTTATAAATAGTGGTAGGCACGCCAGGTTGTAATAAACACGTAGGTCAGAAATCACCAGGGGTCAACCACAGAAACACAATTATAATTAATTTATATACAGGTACATCAGTAGTAGTAGAGAAAGTATGTTCTGGGCCAGGCTTTAAGCTTTGTGACGAAGAGCTGACACACATCTTGGACACAAAAATTACTCGAAAATGGCTCAAAAGGACTCAAAAATTCTTAAAATGTTCCCTATTTTGAGGAAACAATTCCCATTTTGAGGAAATATTTCCCGTTTTATTCTTCGAAAAATCAAAACTTAGAAATTCTAAAAACTTCAAAAGACTTTTACCTTACAAAGAACAAAAATTCCTCAAAGAGGCTTAAATTTCCCAACGACAAGCCACCCTAAGCCTCTGTTGACCATCTTTGAAGACCTTGACCATTGACAGTAAAATTCAGATTCTTTAACTTTTAACCAAAAAATTCCAAAAATTTTTTTTTTTAAAATTGCTTACTTTAAATGTTTAGTTTTTTAATCGATTTCGGTCCATATTCGATACCCTTCGAGAGTAAACGTGTAAAAAATTATTAATAAAAATTAATATAAGTATATTTCTTACGACACATATGACATATTGAATTAATTAGCACGCAACTGCTGAAAATAAAAATAATAAAAAAATATTATTTTAATTTTTTGTTTGTATTTTTTATTTTTTTTTTATTTTTTTGTGATTTGTTGATATCGTGAAAAATGTGCGTTAGTTTTACATGTGTGCTCATGAGTATTACTGCCAATATTTTAATGGTATTCTTCGTGTAGTCCTTATTATTCCTGTCGAGACTTCTGCAGATATTCTGTGAGAGATTCTGATTATTTCTGATGAATCAATTTCTGCATGAATTTTTTTTTTAATTTTACTTAAATGGTCAGTTAATTTGATTTGGCGTTACATTTAAATTGTTAATTTTTGGCACCTAAATTATTACTAAAATATTGTTATCAGGTTGAATTCAAACAAGAAATATTTATTATTCGTTCAAATACGATGCTTTGAGACAGCTGAGAAGCTTTATCATGAAGGATGAACTTCCTTCTCCTTGATGTCTAGCGAAGTCTTCCTTCTTTTACGATCGTTAGTGAGCATCCAGCATCCCACATAAGAGAAATAGATAATTTTTACCTCAACAAAACACCTGACGACATCCGTTGGCAAGAATCGGGACTACTTTCAACACGTTATTTTGAATGAGATAATTTAACTCTCCCTGGTGAATGGAGCCCAAAGACCATTGAGAGCCATGTAGCCTCGTAGACTTGACGTCTTGTTGTCCTGTAGTCTCGTTGCTTCGTAGCCTCCTAGTCTAGTAGCCAAATAGTAGTTAGGCCTAAGACTGTTTTGAGCCAAATACTTTTAGAGGCCCAGACTTTGTGGTGTTCCAGCAGGTAAACACGCTCTGTGTACCATTTATGTTACAGCCTTGTTCATTAATTACCATTTTTGTTACATTGAGGCAGTATAGGTAAATCAGATTGAGTATATAAATAATATTATTAACAATAAACTCTGCTGTAAAGGTGGATCATTAAGTTTCACAAGGATGTGAGAAATGAACAGAAACAGGGGGTGATTCCGTCTGAATATAATTACTCCATATTTATTTAAGGAAATTTATAACAGATATTAAAATGTGTTAAAATACATTTTCAAATATATAATTAAAGAGCTCCTATAAATATTAAAAAGATATGGGCCGGCCCTAAATTAGATTATAAAAGGTTTCATTAAAAATACATAAACCAATAAAAAAATACAAATATGTTAAAACTATCCCAGTTTATATTCTTAAAGTCCAGAACGGATGTTTTATATGATTAATTTCTTCGAACGTAGTTATTTAAAGAATGTTCCAAAAAGGTTCATAAATACTGCAGCATCGGGGGTCGGTGGTTCGCTGCCCGGAGATCAGTATTCAACATGGTGCCGGGGCGCCTGTTTGTTGAAGAGGAAGAGCGTGAAAATGCTAATTCTGGATCCGGCTCTTGGACCCTGTCTGTGAACAGTCCGAATCAAACCTGATCAGAACTAGTAAACAGACAGTTAGCAAAACTGGGCAGAAAATGCCCGCAAAAGATAAGGGGAGGTTAGGGAATACAGCTGATAGTAACTCACCAGACAGGGAAGTTGGCTTCTAGTTTCTGAAGCGTCGCAAGTCCGGATCTGGAGCTCGCGAAAACGCGGGAGGCTCGAACGTTTCCATTATTTAAAATAAAAAATCTTTAAAAGAAATAATTATTATGCTGAGTACTGTACAGACGGACTAAACTACTTTGTGCCGTTAATTAGTAATTTCGACACGATATATTTTAAATTTTTATTATGATTTTAAATTTTTTTTGTGTGGAAATTTTATTTGCTCTACTATAGTGTGATTTTACTTTGTTAGTCTGGTGTACTCCTCTGAGTTAAACTTTGTCTCAGTGCTCTGAAGCCCCTTTCCCATCGGCGTATCGGATATTTTGCTGGCCTAATCCCTGACTAGCAGACAGCTTACCATTTCCCCCGCCTTCAGTCACGCCTCAAGCCTGTAATATCATTTCTCTTCGTGACCCTAACTGCATAGACAAGCCTGTAGCTTGCAGGCGACCAGTTCTCAGAGACGAGCTAAGATTGGCCTTTTTCATCACGTATTAGTGTTAAGTTCGCTCCTCTGCAGGCACGACGGGACGTAGATTCCCAGCAGCGTTGCATTTTACCCTCACCCCCCCCCCCCCCTTCACAGTTCCAAGTAAGACCAATGACCGGTCGTAACCCCCTGGGCAACAGTGACCGTCCTCAAGGTCTCCTCGCAAAAAACGAGTGCGCCAAAACTGATCGCAAGCGCTACCTAGCGACCAAGTCGCGAACTTCTCCGCTAGCCTACCCTCTAGGGCGCCAGAGAGCAGCACCTGCTTTCCCTTGAGTTATATGGACGCCGTGGGCGAGTCGATTGTTTTCAACTCAGACCCCTCCGACAGAGTTCTCTACTGTCGCCCAGTGATGCCAACTTCAAAACTCCTGCCAGAGTTTTTTTTCCGCCCGCATTCGGGCAAGTTCGGAATCTTTCGGCGGCCCAGACCCCCCTCCACCTGTAAGAGCCGGCGCCCCCTTTTAATTACGAGACGCGGTTCGCCGCGACACAGATCAGCGCGCGTCACGTTTGCAGACAGATCTCCGGCGAGCTCAGAAGACTCTGGAAGACTTCATCCGACCGCTAGCGACTATGTAATCGTCCTAAATAAGGGATGCTATCCCTCAACTAAATTCAAGTAGATTAGCCTGTCTGCATAGTGTTAGTAATTTTTTTGTTTTGAAATTTACCCTTTTAATTTTTTTTAACTATGAAGAAATCATCCGCGCCCAGCCGCGCAAATCGCGAGCTACGGACCAGGGCTGACTCCGCGATGGCAGCTTGAAGGCAACTCCCCTGTTTTGGTGAGTGATAATTCGCGACCTCCCCTACCTCCCCTTAGATTTTTCCGGGCATTTCTTGCCCCATGTACTGTCTGTATTCAAGTCCTAATCAGTCTTGATTTGGCTTGTTACAGTCAGGGGTTCGACCTCCCAGCGATGCACATATTCAGCTAGATTCGAGATCCAGCAACTACTGGTGGACGAATTGTCCATCAGTATGTTTTTCGGCAGTCCGAGATCCACCCATTAGAAGAAGCAGCTTCCTTCCATTCTACAGTTCGGCATTTTTAACTCCACACCTTGAAGACTCGGGTGATATGGTTTCTATTTCTATTCCCCCCCTTTTTTTAAGACAAACCAGCGATAAGTGACTATCCACTTAATCCACTGATATGGTAAACTAATCAGCGACAAATTTAATGTAGTAGAACATTGCAAGTTGTAATAATGTATCAATACAATGTACTTTGTTTTAAATAATCGCGGGCCGGCCCCTTTTCGTTTTTATTTTTTTTTTTTTTTTTAAATCTTTGAAACTTGTTAAAACCTTTTGTATGTAAAGTAATGGAAACAAGATAATTCATCAGGGCAAATAAAACAGGGAAATTATAGATCAAGTTAATCGTGTAGTTTTTATTTATTGATTTTAACGATCCACCAACTTCCTCCTTGCTTGTTACAGGAAGTTCCTAAATTTTGTTTGTTCCCCACCTCGTGCCGCCTCTGGTAAATCAATTTATTTAACTTATTTTTTTTATCCAGCAAGTTTCCAAGGCTCTTTTTAATTAATTCAAAATAATTCAATTTTGAGGCACGAGGGGTGTAACAACTTGGTAGCAGAGCATGGTTCCCGGTTTTATATGCATACCTGAATAATATAAGCAAAAAAAATAAATAAAAATTTAAATTAATTTTTTTTGATGATAGCAATTTTGTAATAATATTGTAAACTCATCGCTGGTACACCCTGTAGTTATATTGAGTTAAAATTTTAAAATTTATCTTGAGTTAAATTTCCGTGTGGACTTAGGCTAGCGCGTAGCGCGCGAGACGTCCTTCAGCCAGCCAGCTGTCCTCTCTCCACCGCGCGTCCCTGGACGTGCTGTTGACAAGGCCGTAGACATCCCCTCCTCCCCTGCACCCCGGGCGACCGGCGGTGTTATCATATCTCGTTCGTGTCTGAGGCTCGCGCGGACACACACACACACACACCCCTTGTTCCCGCAAGTCCCGGAGGTGCTTACCTCTGAGAGAGACGCCAACAGACGTACAAACTCATTCGTCTGCCGGCAGCAATAGTTAGTTTTTTTATTAGCTAATCGTGTGTTTAGAAGTTAAATATTAAAAAAAAAAAAAACTTTTGTATTCTGGGCACATACTTCCGACCCGTCGGAGCAACTACGATATTATTAAGCTAAGTTAAATTAAGAGAGTCTTGTGTAGAATTTAAGATACTTTAATTGTTAATTTTTACATACGTAAGTTCAGTCTTTAGCAAACTGATTAACGTAAATAGTTTTAATTTTTTTTAATTTTTTTTACTCTGTAATACTTCTCTAATGCCTTTTGAATTTTCATGAATTTTGTCCGGCGATATTTTTATCTAGTGAATTTTTGATAACATTCAATTTTTTTAATAAATAATAATAATCTGTAAAGTAAGCAAGAATAATTTTTTGTAGTAATTTTTTTAACTGACTTTTGATTTAACAAAGTTTATATTTTTTATTTTCCTTGTACGTAAATGTGATGTACAGCGACGTATATAGAGGCTGAGCACAGAAGCTGTCACATCTAGTCATTTTTTATTTTATCTTTTGCATTCTACCCCTAAAGTCGTATTTGTTCTACATCCTTAATGATCGCATTGTTTATTTAAGTAAGAGCTACGTGACTTCCAGACGACAAACTGGTGTCTTTTATATGTGTTTTCAAAAGTAGGACTTAGGTCAAGCTAGCCACAGTGCAGCACAAAAATCAGTCCTCTGAGCCAACGAGCCAAGACTGGGTCCTCTGGGTGAAAAATCCCATGACCACTGGAGTGAACCCTGGTTCAAATCCCAGCACTCTACTTTGGACGACCTGTCCAACCCTCCCTTACTGGCAGTGTGAAATCTATCAGCAGTCATGGAAGGTCGAACCGCTCAATTGTAATTCACCCCCTTTTTTAGACTTTTTTAATATATTTTTATTGCGATTTATATATATATTTAAATAATTTAAATTTGAGTGCGAAGAGTAGTTAATTTATTTTTTTGCAGAAATCTTTTAAAAATAGATATTCAATTAATTATATTAAAAACATCAGAGTTGTTGAGGCTGAATTCCCTAAAAGCAAAATATACAAGGCAGTCATCACTCTATAAGATTAAATATTTAAAACGTACATTATATTTCTGACTCATTACAGTAACTTTAATTAGAGGTATAATCAAAGCTATTATTAATTATATTCCTAAATTCATTCAAAGTATTTTTACCTTTTCAAATTTTTTAATGTGGTTGATCGTTTTGGGTCTCGAACCCAGTCTAGCTTGGGGAGAAAAAAACCTCGTAGGTCTCTCTGCTCCGGCCTGTTGGTCTGATCAACCATCAGTGCATGGACATACGGAGCCTACGTAGCTAAGATCCTTAGATTCCGGGACCGAGGTGTTGCTTCGCTTTTAGCAAGCATCAAGTCTTATCCATAGCCTGATTGAGCAGGGTTAAGTCCCAATGCCTTCGGCTTCTTGTGGAAAGATGTTTTGTACAGGGGTTTTAATTCCCATTCTAGTTTTAAGTTACAAGGAGTGTATAGTCTCCATTTTATACTGAGTGCAAGGACGCAGGTACCCTTTTCGCCTCAGTGGCCTTATGGCCTCCCTCACAGTGCCCAACCGATGGAATCTACAACTTGTCCAATCATCGTGATTAACCACGTCTAAATTCACCACATTAATTTAGTACCTACTAAAGTTTATAATATAAACAGTATTTCAAGTTCACAGAGCCATGTTTTAAATCATGATACCCTACGAGGTCCAAATAACTCGGAAGACTGACTTTAAAAGTGACAGCGCCACGCGCGCGATAAAAGTTAGTAGTAGGATACAGGCGAACCAGGTTACTCGCTTAACTAGAAGTGTTTTTTTTTTCTATGCTCCGCATTCAAGCGGGGGAGTATGTGCCGTTAATAAGTAATTTCGACACGATATATTTTAAATTTTTATTATGATTTTAAATTTTTTTTGCGTGGAAATTTTATTTGCTCTACTATAGTGTGATTTTACTTTGTTAGTCTGGTGTACTCCTCTGAGTTAAACTTTGTCTCAGTGCTCTGAAGCCCCTTTCCCATCCGCGTATCGGATATTTTGCTGGCCTAATCCCTGACTGGCAGACAGCTTACCATTTCCCCCGCCTTCAGTCACGCCTCAAGCCTGTAATATCATTTCTCTTCGTGACCCTAACTGCATAGACAAGCCTGTAGCTTGCAGGCGACCAGTTCTCAGAGACGAGCTGAGATTGGCCTTTTTCATCATGTATTAGTGTTAAGTTCGCTCCTCTGCAGGCACAACGGGACGTAGATTCCCAGCAGCGTTGCATTTTACCCTCACCCCCCCCCCCCTTCACAGTTCCAAGTAAGAACAATGACCGGTCGTAACCCCCTGGGCAACAGTGACCGTCCTCAAGGTCTCCTCGCAAAAAACGAGTGCGCCAAAACTGATCGCAAGCGCTACCTAGCGACCAAGTCGCGAACTTCTCCGCTAGCCTACCCTCTAGGGCGCCAGAGAGCAGCACCTGCTTTCCCTTGAGTTATATGGATGCCGTGGGCGAGTCGATTGTTTTCAACTCAGACCCCTCCGACAGAGTTCTCTACTGTCGCCCAGTGATGCCAACTTCAAAACTCCTGCCAGAGTTTTTTTTCCGCCCGCATTCGGGCAAGTTCGGAATCTTTCGGCGGCCCAGACCCCCCTCCACCTGTAAGAGCCGGCGCCCCCTTTTAATTACGAGACGCGGTTCGCCGCGACACAGATCAGCGCGCGTCACGTTTGCAGACAGATCTCCGGCGAGCTCAGAAGACTCTGGAAGACTTCATCCGACCGCTAGCGACTATGTAATCGTCCTAAATAAGGGATGCTATCCCTCAACTTAATTCAAGTAGATTAGCCTGTCTGCATAGTGTTAGTAATTTTTTTGTTTTGAAATTTACCCTTTTAATTTTTTTTAACTATGAAGAAATCATCCGCGCCCAGCCGCGCAAATCGCGAGCTACGGACCAGGGCTGACTCCGCGATGGCAGCTTGAAGGCAACTCCCCTGTTTTGGTGAGTGATAATTCGCGACCTCCCCTACCTCCCCTTAGATTTTTCCGGGCATTTCTTGCCCCATGTACTGTCTGTATTCAAGTCCTAATCAGTCTTGATTTGGCTTGTTACAGTCAGGGGTTTGACCTCCCAGCGATGCACATATTCAGCTAGATTCGAGATCCAGCAACTACTGGTGGACGAATTGTCCATCAGTATGTTTTTCGGCAGTCCGAGATCCACCCATTAGAAGAAGCAGCTTCCTTCCATTCTACAGTTCGGCATTTTTAACTCCACACCTGGAAGACTCGGGTGATATGGTTTCTATTTCTATTCCCCCCCTTTTTTTTAAGACAAACCAGCGATAAGTGACTATCCACTTAATCCACTGATATGGTAAACTAATCAGCGACAAATTTAATGTAGTAGAACATTGCAAGTTGTAATAATGTATCAATACAATGTACTTTGTTTTAAATAATCGCAGGCCGGCCCCTTTTCGTTTTTTTTTTTTTTTTTAAATCTTTGAAACTTGTTAAAACCTTTTGTATGTAAAGTAATGGAAACAAGATAATTCATCAGGGCAAATAAAACAGGGAAACTATAGATCAAATTAATCGTGTAGTTTTTATTTATTGATTTTAACGATCCACCAACTTCCTCCTTGCTTGTTACAGGAAGTTCCTAAATTTTGTTTGTTCCCCACCTCATGCCGCCTCTGGTAAATCAATTTATTTAACTTATTTTTTTATCCAGAAAGTTTTCAAGGCTCTTTTTAATTAATTCAAAATAATTCAATTTTGAGGCACGAGGGGTGTAACAACTTAAAGAAGAAATAGGGATAGCATCCCTTGTCTAATCGACTACATCGTCGGTTGCGGCCGGATGGAAGTCTTGTAGTGCGTCTCGTCGATCAGCCGATAATCTAAAACAGTCCGTCTGGAATTGCGACGCGAAGTGTCTGCGGAGGAGCCGCGTCTTGTAATTTAAAGTAATGCTCAATACAAAGGTGGTGGGGGTGATAGACTTGGGCGTCCGGACCGAAAGGTTCTGAAGTTCCCCGAGTGGGAATCACAAAAAACTCTGACTTCGATATCTCGAAGTTGGTAGCACTGGCCGATTTTAGCGCTACCAGTTGAGGGGTGTCTGAAACAAATGGGGATCGACTCGCCCGAGACATTTCCTACAGCCTGGGGCTAATGGCGCAGTCAGTGCTGCTCGCTAGCGGCCTACAGGGAAAGTTAGCTGGGAGGTAAGCAAAGTCGTCACCAGATGTCGCGGGCGTCAGCTCCACGAGCTGGCGACAAGAGAATAAGTTACTACTTCTGCCGCTAGAAGTTGTGTGTGGTCCATCTTTGCACATATTTTTTCTATGGCAAATTTTCCTTGAAGTCGGCCGCTCCCTGGCGGGGTTCACGTCAGGGCAATGATCCTGGGCTAAATTCTGAGAGTCCAGGTGGGTATCTATGGGGGTGAGGGTGTACAAAAAACGCAACGGGGCTGGGAACGAGCATCTTTACGTGACTTTCGAAGAGTGAACCTAAGACATTTGCGTGACGGGAAAAGCTATGGTAAGCTCGTCTCTGAGAAATGGTAACAACTCGTCCAGAGCTGTTATAAGCAGTTTTAGTCATGCAGGGAAATAATGTTACAAACCCCGGACATGACTGTAAGCGGGAGAAATGTCAAACGGGCTGCCAACGACATCTTAGACATGCAAAAGATCAGATTGGTCCCTGAGAAAATGTGTCTCGGTCCACTGGCGTAAAGTTTAACTAAGTAGCGTACACCAGCCTAACAAAGTGTAAATCACCCTTTTGTAACCAAATTATATAGAAATTATATAAAAATTTCTAAAAGTAATTTAAAATTATAATAACAATTAAAAAAACGTGCCGAAATACCTAATTTCCGGCACAGTTTAGCAAAAGACCTTTGGAGCAAAAAATACATTTTTTTGGAGCCAAATACTTTTGAAGCCATTGGCTTTTGGAGCCAATGACTGTAGGACCCAATGACTTTGGAGCCAAAAGACTTTTGGAGGCATTATATCCTATCATAAATTGTAGATCTCATCCTACTTATTTTAATATGCGTGAAAATGTGCGTCCTCTTAGTTAAATGTCCGTTGTCATGTCTGTATTTATCTATGCTACTAATGAAATCGTATCAAACTGAAGATATCTTTTTACACTAAGTTGAATCTTCGTCAATTGCGTCTACCTGTGTGTGTACTGTGTGTACAGTGTGAGAACTGTGTGTACGGTGTGTCCAGTGATTTTACTGTGTGTACTGTGTCTCCAGTGCGTGTACTGTTTGTTCTGTGTGTGTACTGTTTGTACAGTGCATCCAGCATATGTGTTTACTGTGTGTTCATTCCGTGTTCTGTGCGTACTGTGTGTACTGTGTGATCATTCAGTGGCCTGTGAGTATTGAGTGTACTTTGTGTCCATCGTGTGTCAAGTGTGTGTACTGTGTAGACTGTATGTACAGTGTGGCCAGTGTGTGTACTGTGTCTACTGTGTGACCAGTGTGTGTACTGTGTGTCCATTGCGTGTACTATGTGTCCAGTGCGTGTAGTGTGTGTACTGTGTGTCCATTGTGAATACTATGTGTATTGTATGTACTGCGTGGCCTGTTTGTTTACTTGTTTTGGTGTGTGTACTCTGTATACTATGTGTGTACTGTCTGTACTGTGTGTCCAGTGTGACTACTTTGCATACTGTATGCCCACTGTATGTACTGTGTGTCCAGTGTGTGTACTGTGTGTACTATGCATCAAGTTTGTGTACTGTGTGTTCAGTGTGTGTACTGTGTGTTCAGTGTGTGAACTGTGTGTACTGTGCGTCCAGTGCGTGTGTTGAGTGTAGTGTGCGTCCATGTGTATACTGTGTGTGTTTACAGTGTGTTCTTTTCTTTTTTTGAATGTGTGTCGTTTCCTTGAATACATGAAGTCAAATCTGTAGTAGCTCTAGTAGCTCTAAGTATTTACTAGTCCAAAACCTGTCTGTCTTAAAAAAATCATTTTCAGGGATTCTTGGTCGTCTTGTAAGCGTAAAACATGTTCTGTTTGTCTAAATACTTGAAATTGATTTTATCGATTCTTTAGGTCTGTTAGTTTGAAGACTTTGTCTTGACTGCTTGAAATATGTTATAATCGCTATCGACGAAGAAGAAGGTTTTGTGGTTCGGATATGTCTGGTATAAACGTCTGATATTGTTCATCACCTGGTCTCTTGGTACGAAGACACTTGGTCTTGGTATAGCATTGTACATGAACTGGTTACTATGTATTTTATGCATACAAAATATATGATTTCATATTAGGCAGTGCGACAACGTATTAATTTCGCCGTACTGGTATCTTGTCTATCTTGTCTATTGTTATTTCTTCGTAGAGCGAATGATTAATAAACAACATTGGAAACAGAATTTTAAAAAAAATATTTTTAACTAAAGTTAATTTTATTACTGGTCGGGAATCAAACCAAAGACGAAAATCTATCGCGTCAATCATTATTTTAATAAGTAGTTTTTTGAAGAATTTTGGAATTTTTCCCGATTTTCTAGGTCAATAATTACGCATTTCCATGATGGCTTTCAAATTTGAAGATGGTGGATACCGTGATACTGTTAATAAATAATATTGCACTCTAGTAGCAAAGAATTAAATTAATATGCCGGTAACACACTCTAGCAGATTACATGTGTACTAAGTGACACCAACGCTCCTAGTAACAAGTTTGAAAACAAGGTGGCGGCGATGTCATCTAGCAGGCGATGTGTGTTACGCACACCCCCTGTATACTTCAGGCTGTGAAGGAAGTGCAGAAGTGAGGTGTGCTGGAATGACTGTATTATCTGCTTTTACATAAATGCAGTAGCTGTACGCTTTATGCTTTTGGTACTGCAGCGTATATGACTCATCAGGATTCGGGTGACACGTATGGATTTTCTCCAGAATATCTTCAAAGTCGCAATATACCACGATGGGCATCTTATCAGTATGATGGAAGTTTTTGAACTGCAGAACAGGAGACTGGCCATTTTCATCAAGCTGTGGCATTTCCATCCTAACAGCAACATGCTGTTTGCAGAGCTCACTGTGTTTTGCCAAACACTGAAGACCAGTGGGATTGACAATTGATGAATTTTGGATTTTTTTTTCATTAAAATCGGATAATAAATAAAGATTTTCAAGATGACGGTCTTGACGTCTTACTACCTGATGATATATGCTATGAAACAAGTGTCGGGTGTTAGTCTGCCAGCAGCCACAGTGAGGGAAGAATTGGTCGCAATTTTTATTTTTTTGCCCTCTCCGGTTTCGAACCAAGGACTTCGAGATCCGTGCCGTAAATTTTGCTTTTTTTATATTTTTTATTAAAATTTTATTAATTGAATTATTTTATAAATTTTAATTTTTTTTTCCATTAAAATCGGATGATAAAAATGTTAAAGATGGCGGGCGTAACGGAAATTGCAACGGTGACGTCATAATCCATGATGTCAGAGACTTATTGGAGGATGTAGACATGGATGCTTAAGCCTCTATATGGACATTTTGAACATCTGGGATTTTTTTGGACTAAAACGGGAATTTTTGAGTCATTTTGATCCATTTTTGAGGAATGTCCAAGATGGCCGCCGTGACGTCACAAATCCAAGATGGCGGACCGACAATCCCAATCCACCACCTGACGCCTGTTTCCGGAAATACTATTACACACTACTTGTACCCTCAAAATAGGGAACATTTTAAGAACTTTTGAGTCATTTTGAGTCATTTTTGAGTCTTTTTTGTGTTCCAGATGGATGCCGTGACGTCACAATCCAAGATGTATTTCAGCTCTTCGGCTCAAAGCCTTAAAGCCAGGCCCAGAACATACTTTTCTATACTACTATCAGTAATTCCTATGTAGAGTGGATCTTTGTCACTACCAGGTAATACACTAAAAGAGAAAACTTGTTTCATTTTGTTTTTATTACTGATAACATTTATTTTAATTTTTTTCTTGGATGAGTGAGACATTTAACATTTAGAGAATAAAATATTTAAAAAGGTAAATGAAAACACGTTGGCCAACTTACATAAAATAAATTATGAATTTTTTACATTATTGAGGACAAGTTATATGTTACCATGAACTACGAATATTTTAGCCATTTATACATCGTGCAGGTAATGTTTAGTTGTCATATATTCAAGGGTTCGTGGGACCTGAAATAAGTTTATTTAAGTGATCGAATTGACTTGTTAAGAATACAAATTGGAGCAGGTTTAATCCCTTATTGACTTATCAGCCTTGCGCCTGCCGTGAAGACGGAGTCTTTCTGGGATGCCGAAACCACTAGCTTTCCCGGCCGTTACTGAAGCATACGAGCTCATGGGAGCAGGAACTTATTCGAGAAAACTAGAGCTGAATACAGGGCCTTAATTAACTATCTGGGTCTCCAAATGGAGACCCATTGCAGCAAAATTAAACAGTTGTAAAACTTAAAATAAAAATGTTAATAGAGCAAGGATACGATCAAGTAGGGGCAGAAAAATTATGGGAAGTGAATTTTAGGTTTAAGAGTCCCATTTACTGCTTAATGGTAGGGAGGGATATCTCTAAACTACATATCCGCAGAAATTGACGTAAGTAAGATACATACACCAAATAATAAGCACAGACGGAGACACACAAAAAACTAAAACACTACATTATCACACGAAATGTGGAAGGAGATTTAGGGTATAAAATTGCCCAAATTTACGTGACTATATTCTGTATTTCAAATTATGATTATGTGTTTCTATAAAGGCATCTAGAAGTTAAAAGAGAATCAAGCGGAAGTCCTAATACAACTGCTGTAAGGTTGGTCAAGTACCGAACATAATTAATGTCTCCCAAAGGGTATGAAAGGAGGCCAAAAGGGGGGAGGGGGTTTTAATAGAGGATGATCCAATTGGCAAACAGTAGTGACTGGAGAGGGGAGTCCAATATGATGGCATAGAGAAAAAAAGCAGGTTACAGAGAGGAGGAAGGAATAGGATAGTGGCACTGCCTGGTGGTGCACAGCGAAACAACAAGAGTGTTTTAATTTAGTTTCTTAGGCATTCGAGAGATGTCTCGCTGGGCAGCACGACGTGCTCTGGCATATGGAAAGGATGGGGGGAGGGAGTGATGGCGTCAAAATGGCAGGTGATATTAGGGCAGGGGAGAGGAGAGGAAAATTATGGCGACATAGAAGTGATTTGGTGAGCGGGGAAGGGAAGAAAATGGCAGGGTGACTGCTTGCGCAGCCCGGATCCATGACCCCATGCATATCTAGTGCGAATGGGAACGGGAGCCCGGATATAACGAAAGACTCAGCGCCAGCACCAGGCACTTGGAGTCTTATGTCATGGCAGATGGGGAAAATCTAACCTGCTGTTAATGTGTTGCTACTGGCATCGTAGCGTGGTAGTGCTAGGAGTGGGTGGACCGAATAGCTAATGCTTAAATTTAAGCCCATGTACACTGATCAAAAGTACGAATAAATAAAAACATGAGATGGTGCCAATAAAATCACTAATTTTGCGGCACATACTTCTTCGCTGAAATATGGAGCATCGGGTCTAGTCAGGGAAAAATAATTTTAAAAGTTTGTTTAAAGTTAAATATGAAAAATATAACTATAGATAGTAAGGTAATATACTTAATTGTATTGAGATGTAAATAAAGAAATTTGATCTTAGATAATGGATATGGCATAGATTCGCAAAATGGGCACTATGAGGGAAGCCGAAAAGCACTGGGGAAGAAATGTAACTCAGTCTTTGAGATCTCATTTAAAATGAGGAATGTACACCTCTGTAAATGAAATATGTGGGCATGGAACCACTCTACAAGCGTCTGTCCAGAAAATACCAAAGAAAGCTATAAGGACTTAGCTGGCACATTCGGGAACTGGAAAATACTATTGATAATCGAATGCTTGTTAAAAAGCCAAGCGTAACCTCAGACCCGGAATCTACCTTTGTTTAAATACTTAGGAAAAAATTAAATCTTAATATACCATATATATATTCAGGAGGGGCAACTATCTATACATGAGCAATCGGATCTTCCATGGCAGGCACTAGGTTTAATACTGCATGATAGGGGGTTTGAACAGAGGTCGTATAAAGGTGAGTGGCAGGAATGGAACCCAGTGAACACTAGGAACAGGTCATGAGATATTTCACCCAGAGGACCAAACACATTTTAGCGCTGATTAAGTGCTGCTCAATGGCTAAGAGTGACCTAAGTTATACTTTAGAAACACACAAAAAATAAACCTTTTACCATCTGGAAGTCCAAAACACCAATCAGTGTAAAATAACATCATAATTATGATGGAAAAAAATGACTACTAACTTTGGGGAGAGTGCGAGAGAAAATGTAAAATGTGGAAATTTTGTGTACCTAGATGTACAAGCTACTGTGCTCAAATTTGTGTACGCATATATACATTACGCTATGAAATTAATGTTCATAAAAAATTAATGTAAGAAAATTTCATGAAAACAACATAACAAAATGTCAAATTATAATTCAGTGATGATTGCTTAACATAATGATAATCAATTAAAATTATTTTTTATTTACCTTGAAAATGGCTATTTACAATATAAGTTAACAGTGTGAAATTTAAATTGTGATGTGGTCAAATATTATTAAATTAATATGAAAATCAAACCGATTCTAACGAGTGCACTGTGATTAAACAAAAAAATACCTGTACATTCAGATAAGCTTCGCCGAGTAAACCTAGAACAAACACGAGAGGAAAGGAACATGGAAACGGTGTCAAGATTAGTGAGACGCACATTGATACCCGAATAAATGATTAGAAATGAATTCATCATTTTAAACTCTGTGAGAAAATTTGAATTTACAGCTCAGTTACTAATAGAACAGTCGATTAAAATAACTGGACCTAATGTTGGAAATAAAATACCATTTTAGTGTCAGCTTAGTAAATGTGTGGAAAATTCAACCAACACATGGACCGTATTAAATTTTAAAAATCTTTTGTCGAAGGCAAGGTTGACTACACCTTAATGCTTATTGGGTGATCACAAAAAATTATAAATACAACAGCTTAACATATTGATGGGTAAACATTTTAAAAGTGTAAAAGTAACATGAAGAAATCTCATGAGTATGCTACCAAAAATTGTAAACAAAATGAATCGACTGGTGATATTAGTATTTTTAATTATAAAAATGAGAATATGTTTAATTTATAAAAGGTAATATCTAGACCCTGTTTAAATTACATGAAGCTTAAAATTATGCATTGTGTATGCTTTGTGCCAAATAAATATAATTTGTGGATGCAAACGCATGGGTACTTCGTTTACGAACACGAGGAACGTGGGCAGGCCACGTGGGAGGATCCTATAGGGGAGGGAGATTCCGCGAGATTGGCGACCCTGACATGAGCGTAGGAATGACAGCGTGTCAGCGCTGATTGACCTACGAAGCTATATTTTGATCGGTTGGGGGGGGGGGGGGGAGGGGGGACGAAATCCAAAACACGGTGATAGTGCTCGAAAGGACACAGTAAACGCTTGTAAACAAACAAATGAAAACAATAGAAGCCTTGAGTTCACAGTCAATAAAAATAAACACTAATGTGAACGCACGTAAAAAAAACAAAAACAAATAACAAGCACAGGTGAACGTGGAAGGAGATTTTAGGAATAAAATTACCAAAATTCACGTGATTACATTTTGTATTTAAGGTTCTGATACTGTGTTTTATGTAAAGGCACCAGAAGTTAAAAGAGTATCGAGCTGAAGTCCCAATACAACAGCTGTTAGGTTGGTCAAGCACCCAGCATAATCCCCCCGAGGGGTTGAAAGGAGGGTAAAATAGGGGGGGGGGGGGTGGTAATAGAGGTAACTACAAAGGCATTCCTGAAAGAGGACGCTAGGGTTGGCAAACAGGTGTGACTGGAGAGGGGAGTCCAATAGAATGGCTTAGAGGAAAAAAGCGGGGGAACGAGAGGAAGAAGGCCACAGTTAGTAGCACTGTTGGGGGAGCGCAAAGAAAAAAAAAAAAAGTGATTTAATTAATTGTTTTAGGCGAACGAGAAGTGTCACGCAGGGCAGCACGACGTGCGCTGATATGTTGGAAAAAAGGGGGGAGGAAGTGCATGCTACCAATTGGCGGGTGACTTTAGGGCGCGGGAAGAGCAAAGGAAAATTATACGGATGTCGTGGCGAGAAGGGGTAAGATGGGCGTGGAAAGGAAGAAAATGCCAGGTTGGCTGCTTGCGTAGTCCTTATGAATGGCACCATGAGTATCTGGTGCAACGGTAACGAGAACCCGGATTTAACGAAAGACGCAACGCCTGCGCCGGGCGCTTGAAGTCGTAGGGGAAGTGCGTACAAAATGACACACTAGTTGTAATAAAAATCATAAAATTTTTATTTACTATTAATTTTGAACACTTTATACGAGTTTATAATCTTTGGTTCATGCCTAATTAAAATGATAGAGATCAATCAACTTATTTCAATAGCAAATGAATCATAAATAATTTTTAAAAACTTGGATAGAAGCCATTTTGTCCACCCTACGCATGTAAAATGACATACATTGGGCGGACAAAATGGCATACTATATTTGTACTAGAAATCAGTCTGGAATTATTTCGCTATGCAGAGTTCACAAATAAATCTCTTCGTTTGTTTTGGCATAACTGCACATGCGACTAAAGTGCACCAACCATTTATGAAATACAGGTATTGTCATCCAACCTGATTCCTGTGCAATGCCCAAACTATCGGTTCGAGCTTCATTTATCAACTCCTGTTTCATGATTTTTCTTGAATAAATTAAGCACTGCGGGATAAAATGGCCATTTGCATTGATCCAACAAACACCTGTCACATGAGACCCATTTCAGCACTAGTTAAAGCCCCAACCTGCTTACGCCCAGTAGTAGAAACACTTATTGGGGTCTCTGAATTGTTGATAACGCAGACTCATCGACGTTGTAGAGCTTATGCGGAAAACTGTTATTGCTCTGAATTATTTCGTGGTAGGTGTTAAAAATAGTGCTACTTGCGGCTTGTTGAAGGCTTGGGCTCTCACAGCTGAAGTAGATTCTTGTTTTCTTAAAGATATTTCGGGGTGTCTGCGTCGAAATCCAGCCAACTATTCTTTTCCTGCCATTTTCATTTCTTCATTAAAATTATTAGGAATATTATTCACTCTGCAAATTGGTAAGTCAATTCCAGAACTTCCTTTCGTGTAGATCCAAAACAACCTCGTTTCCAGTAGCCTTATATGTTCAACCAGCTCTCGTTCCATCTCATATGTGAAAACATTCTTGTACCTACCCATGCCTAAAACAATACGGTACACGATTAAATTCTATTTTATCATGCTAAAAAGCCACGGAAGAAGGTGTATTTGGTTCATATGAGGACAGGGGTGGGGGGTGGGGTAGCCATGGAGATATGGCGGCCATCTTTGATTACATCATTTCCGGCGGCCATCTTGGATTACGTCACTTACGATGGCCATCTTGGATTTGACCCTGATTTTTTACCCAGGCCGCCATCTTTGATTCCGCCATTTTGGTTTCTAGAAAATTCCGCCATTTTGGTTTCTAGAAAATTCTGCCATTTTGTTTTCTAAAACATTCCACCGAATTATGATGTCACGTCCACCATCTTGAAAATCCTCAAACATTAACTTAGAAAATTGGGATAAAATTTAAAAAAAATATAAATAATATTATTACATTTTAATTAAAAAACTTGATGACTTCGTCATTGAGATCCCCACTCCTGTGTGTTTTACTTTTCGTTACGATGCCATCTTCATCGATCTTCACACTCCTACCCATGCATTATCACTAGAACTCCCAAGGCGGTCATTTTGACCTCTAGCGATTTTGTTTTTATTTTAATTTCTAAAGATTTCGCATCTGAGTGATGCGCTTTTATGACTTTTCCTAAATCATAGTTTTGTTCTAAAAATCCATAATTTATCAATAATTGGTTCACTTGCAACTAAGATATTTTATGTTATACCTCGAACTCCCACAGCGGTCATTTTGACCTTCCGAAAAAAAAATTCAAAAATAGCTGCTTTGAGTTATGCAATTGAATAAACCTTTTTCTCATCTTCTACACGATTATATTATGTGCACATACACGTTATTTAACAATATTTTGCTAGAATAAATATTATTTAATGTGGGTTTATATAGGCCCACATAAATAATTTCCTTTATATTTTGTGTGTGCAGCTGTGTGCATATCAATTGTTTTCTTATCATCACGCATGTGCTCTACATTTGCGCATGTCGTAACAAAATGATGCCAAGTCCTTGACTTCTACCTATATCGTATTTATTGTTCGGTAGAAGCTGGGTTTGTACTTTGGTATGGGTTGGTATGAATGCATTTCTTTTGTTCGCATTCTTACTCCCCTTCAGTGAAAATGTTGGCTGCCTTGTGCATGAGTCATCATTGTTGTTCACCACTGCAGAGTGAATCATCTCTGTAAAGAGAGAACACGCATATCAGTAGTCTGGGTAACAGTATAGTTTCGCAATGAAGTAGGTCTTGGGTGTGAATTCCATTGGCACTGTTGCTGTGTGTGTTTTACTGAACATTTATAATGAACCGACATAAACTCACACTAGAACAAGCTTTGCAGTATTTGCAAGACCTTCCTGAAGATCAATCTGAATGCAGTGACTTGCTTGAGAGTGATGAAGATTACATTCCGAATAATAGTGACTCAACTGGAAGTGAAGAAATCGATGAACCAGATGACCTTGTGTTTGAGAAAACTTCTATAGTCGCAGCTAATTCATCTAGATGTATCACTGGTAAGTAAAATAATTTTATTGAATAAAGTATAAAAATTTAGTTCCGTAACAAGTGTCTAAGTAATATTTTTCCTCAAGAGTATCCCGGTATAAATGGATGTTTAGGGCTGAGACTTCTGATCTCAAGGGTTTTTGATCTTGGCCTGTATGGTTAGACAAATATTTTTACTTACTAATATTTACTAATTTACTAATATTTGGACATTCTATTATAACATACTTTTTTTCTATATTATATGAAATATTCAATGAAACGTCTTAGGTTAGTTTTTAATGTGCACAAAACATATAGCAATAATATAAGATTTTTGTAATATACTCCACTCACTACCTATCTCAGCTATTACGATTCTGAGTTCCACGATATATTTGCTGCATCATAATTGTTATTGCGTATGTGTATGAATGAAGGACTTTCTAAATAAAAAATAATTTTTTTCCAGGCACTACTCAAGGCACATCAGATGGCATTGCTGCATTATCTGCACCAGTTCCGTATTCAGCGAATGTGTCAGGGCATGCAGTACGGCAAGGAAGTAGGCGAGGCAGAGGACGAGGGCGAGGCAGAGGACGAGGGCAAGGCAGAGGAGAAAAAGAACCAGAACCAAGTGGTAATGAAATGCAAGATCATTCTGGACCAATTCAAGCTCAAAGATCTGTCGCACATTGCACTAAAAAGCGCGTTAGATGTGGACCTCAGCAATTTATTCCAGTTGTTGGTGTTACAATGATCAGTGCGAATGGAAAGCAATGGACTGTTGTGAATGCAGGTGATAGTGCTGTAGGCAGGGTGGGTTTGCAGAATGTGCTACGTGAAAGGCCAGGACTTTCGCCTACTGCAAAACGTAGTATTGATGAGGCAAACGTTACAAGTGCATTCAGACTTTTTATTGATGAAACTATACTGCAGAAAATAGTAAAATGCACTGAAACAGAGGCTCGGTACAGGCTGCAAGACGAAACATGGTGTTTAAGTTTGGAAGAGCTAGAAGCTTTTATTGGTCTATTGTACCTGTGCGGTGTGAGTGGAGCCAAAGGACTTCCACTCGCTAGTCTCTGGTCAGCCAAATGGAGTATTCGTTTTTATGGAGACACAATGTCACGCAATAGATTCCAGGAAATATTGAGATTTATTTGCTTTTACATAAAATCATCCAGACCAGAACGTTTGGAGCAGGACAAGTTTGCTCTTATATCGGATATTTGGAATCAATTTACCAGCAATTGCATTTCCAGCTATAAACCAGGTGCTGATATTACTGTTGATGAGCAACTTTTCCCAACCAAAGCCAAATGCCGTTTCACTCAATACATGTCTAATAAACCTGATAAATTTGGAATAAAATTTTGGCTGGCTGTTGATGTTGCGAGTAAATACATTCTAAATGGATTCCCTTACTTAGGCAAAGATGATAAACGGCCTGCTGACCAGTCTCTCTCTGAAAATGTAGTTCTTCGATTGGTTAGTCCTTATCTCGACACTGGCCGTAATATTACCATGGACAACTTCTTCACTTCAGTCGCTTTGGCAGAAAAATTGATGGCTAGGGGTACAAGTGTTGTTGGTACAGTGAACAGGGCTAGAAGAGACATTCCAGCAGAACTCAAGAATGCAAATCTTCCATTGCAGGATTCATTCATACTAAAGCAGAATGACTGCACTCTTACTGTGTACCAAGGAAAAGTAAACAAAAATGTACTTGTACTTAGTACCATGCATACATCTGTTTCTATTGGCGTAGATAAGAAAAGACTTCCAGAAACTGTCAGTTATTACAATGCTACTAAATATGGGGTCGATATAGCAGATCAAATGGCTCGACAATACTCAACTAAAGCCGAATCCCGGCGCTGGCCACTCCAAGTATTTTACAACATACTTGATTTTGCTGGAATTAATTCATGGGTACTGTACAAAGAAGCTACAGGTTCTAGTATCAGCCGAAGAGATTTCATCATGAAACTAGCAGAGCAACTTCGAGAGGGCCATGTGAGAAATCGAAGGGAAAACTTAGAGGACAACAATCTTGACACAGTTCCACATGAAAATCGTAAGCGCCGTCAATGCCAGATTTTCAAGTGCAATGGAAACAAGACTACCGAAGTTTGTACTGTATGTGCTAAATATGTTTGTGGCAAATGCACAGGGAAAGTCGTCAAAAAAACTGTGTGCTTAGTATGTAATGTAAAAGTAAATGTATGAAAAATAGAAAGTTGAATTGTATACATTATATCAAATGTACAATTTTATGTGTTTTGAAGTATGCAAAAAAAGGAAGGGTCACATTCATTTTCAATTTTAAAAAATATGATAATTATATTCTATTTTTAAATAATATTTTGAAATAAAATATTTTTGAAATATTACAAAATATATGTTACAAAAGTGTGTACGAATGTCTATATTATCTAAATAAAATCTTTTATAAATAAAATTTTATTTATTTTATCTCTCATAAAATGATCTTAAAGTAAATGTTATATTCTGTGTTAAAATCAATCCAAAAATATATATCATAAACAGTATTTTTAAAATTCGGTCAAATTGACCCTTCATGGGAGTTCTAGGGTGTAACAAACTCTGGGAGTCCTAGTGTTATAGTCTGCTGGAGGTAGCTACCTTGTTTAGTGGAGCCCGCCATCTTGATTTCATCTGATGGATGTCGTCATCGGGTGTAGGTTTCTAAATTATGTTTGTGTATATAAGGTCGAGTTTATATTTCCTACCAGTGTTGTAATGAGCCTAATAGACCAAAAAATTCACAAATTTTGTTAGAATAATCACAAAATCCACAAAATCCACATTCATTTTGTAGTTGTGACCACCATTTATTCTTAGACCTACAATGTATGAAGGGGTGCGTTTATATTTCCCAACAGTGTTGTTATGTGCCTTATAGACCAACCAAAACATCTGCAGTCATTTTGTTCAAAGGCCACCATTTTTTCTTAAATACATAATCATTTATGATGTTTATATGTATAGTCTGAGATATATATTATCATATATCAAATGAATTGACTCATCGGTGCGGATGCGATGGTTATAGAAATGATAATTTTTTAAAATATATTAAGTTAATTTCATTTATTTACTCTATCCTACACCATTCCGTATCAGGAATTTTTACAGAGTCCTCACATGTAAGTAATATTTTTATTTATGTATCTTCTAAACAGTAACATGTTTGCGTAGGTACTAGTGTTTAAAACGTTACATGGAAGCAGATATTTTAATGTTTGTGTATATATTTTCATTTCTCAGAGACAAATTTGAATAGGATTACCATGCGGAATGAAGGTGTTATGATAAAATTATAAACAATTTGTAGGTAAAATCATATTTATTAAAATAAACTGGGGGTTTTGACAACATAAAATCATCAATAAAAATTAAAACTATACACATCAAACGAAACTATACAACAAAAATATTAACTATATTCAAAAACAGTAACTTTATACAATAAATATATATACAAAGAAAAGAAACTTTATACAACAAAATGGAAACTATACATAAAAAAATGGAACACTATAAAAAAACTGAAACATTGCAACAAAATGAAAAATGTACAAAAAAATTGGGAAAAATCTACAACACAATACATAAACTATACATAACAAATGGAAACAACAACCAAACTATTAACATAAACTTTATTCGTCGTCTCCGATATATCCATAGGGACCGTATGTATGCCATCCTCGCAGATTTGGCGCTTATCGTCCTCCCATGTAATGGCTAGATCTTTCGTGCTCTCACTATAGAGCACACGGTGCCTGGAGCGAATGGCCCTAACTGTGGCCCTCCTTGTGCGGTGTTCCTGCAGGGCATCCAGGTAGTCACTGAATGTAATTTTGTGTTTGACAACGCACCGCTGGATGCCTTTAGCCTTCTTCTCGACCTTATCACCACAATTGTAAGCATATAGTTTGGCCCGCAAACCGACAAACTCACTCATTACTTCTCCCTCAAACTCGTCCTTAAACTTTCCAACGACTTTCTTGTTGATGGGGGAGAAGCATGGGTGGTCAGGAGGGTAGCAGCTGGTGTCGATCTTCGCCATTAATGTAGGGTCGGCTTTGAGGTCTGAGTAAAAGTCTGCTGTTCTGATTTCATACAAAAAAACTATCAGTATCCATGTATGCTAGATTAAGGTTTTATCGGTATCGGGGTTTCATGGTGTTATAATGAAAGTCATACATAAGAGTCTTGGAAAGATCAAGTACTGCGAGTCCTGCGTGAATAGGTTTATCAAAAATAATGGTTTCGTGGTTCAAGTGGACAAGAGACAAATTCGGTTTGTACATTGTGCGGTCCTTGAAGACGGGTGACACACCAGTTTCTTGAATCTCTTCTCGGAGCACACTAACTCCATTTTGAGCCTATGCCTCTTATTTTCCATCAATTTTCCAAAATTAGAGTTAACGGCCAACTTAAAGAACTCCTTTTCAAACTCGTTGGCTGCATAGTGGCGCTTAGCGGTGTTAAGATTAATATATGGGTCCAGCCATGCCGACTGCTGAAACTGGAGGACTCGATGTATTTTTGTCATTCTCAGCCCATTCGATACTACTTGCTGGAGGTATTTATAGTGGACAATGTAGTGTTCTTTATTTTCCAGAGTTGTCATTAATTTTGATTGTTTGGAACCGGGTGGACATTGGTTGATGGGGAGAAACGGCAGGTTTTTGTGACTTTCATGGAGCTCGTGAGGGTAATCCACATCACACTCGATAATGTAGCCTGTAGGTGAATTTTCTGGAACAGACATTACATCAATATCTACATCAGCCCATTGGAAATGACGAATAGGAAGCGACAGCGACATGTCCCACCCATACAAATTATTCGCATCAATATACTATAGGAATGTGCTCGGCTTGGATGCATCGTTTGTCTCAGGTACATATATGTTGTTAGCTACACAATGGCGCTTGATACTTTGTGCTACGCCACCACGAATTCTCGCTTCCACAAACATATGCATGTCATAATCTGTTAAAAGCTCCAGTTTTACACCTGTGGTACGAAGCATCGCATCGAAAGCGAACCCTGAACAAGAAATGTAGTGCGAGGGGTCTAGACTATATGTCTCAAGGCACAGACTGCGAAAATTCTCGAATACATTTGTTAGGATCAGGACATCTGTCTTCAGGTATAAGTCAGCATACTCCCCTAAAGTATTACACTGAACCTTGTCCCAGACATTTTGTGCGTGCTTATAATCTGCCTCGGAAATCCCAGAATAACTCAGAATATTGTAGAAATCATCGATGGATGGAAGGCTCGTATCATCCAACCGAGCAAAAGAATCCACAAAATCATATGGGAAGACCCCCTTGCGGGTAAACAGTTCCAGCTCATCAGGAGCGAAATATGCAGTAGTACATATAAATTTGTCTGCTGGCAAGAACTCGGCGAGAGAAGTGAGACCGTGGGTCAGAAAGTGGAATGTATCAACAAACTGAATACTAAACTTATCGCATAATTTCTTGGAAAAAGTTATCAGTTTTTCCTCCAAATTAGGAATAATGAAAATATCTTTACTATCGCACCCAACTTCCTGATAATGAAGTTCTGTTTGTATGACAGGTTGTGGAAGAACACAATCATCTTCTTCGGTCTGCGCCTGAGAAGGTTGCGGTCATTACAAGCAGCCCCCAGATACCTGCCAGTGAAGTGATTGTGGTCACGAACATTCTTTGCAGTCCCTCCAAACTTTCCACCACAGTAGTAACACTATGTTGCTTGCAGAAAAGCAGTGTTCTGTGCATGCGAGAATGGAGTCATTGGAACAGATGTAGAAAATATTTTCTGTACATTTTGTCCAATCTCCACAATGCGGAAAATGAACATGTCCTCTGCATCACAACCTCGATACACTTCAGGCTCTGATGGAAGTGCTGAAGTGAGATTTGCAGGAATTATAGTGTTATCGGCCTTCATATAAATGCAGTAGCTGTATTTATGTTTTTGGTACTGCAGCGTGTATGCTTCATCAGGATTTGGCTGGCAGGTGTGGATCTTCTCAAGAATAGCCTCAAAATCACAATAAACAACGATAGGCATCTTATCGGCATGGTGGAAATTTTTGAACTGCAGAACAGGCAGCTGACCATTTTCATCAAGCTGTGGCATCACCATTCGAACAGCAGCATGTTTTTTGCAGAGCTCACTGTGTTTTTCAAAACACTGAAGACCAGTGAGCCCACCAACCCTTTTCCGATCATAATAATGCTTGAAGCGTCTTTTACATACATAGATAGCGTCATGATGTGTAGTGAGTTGGGAGCGCACCAAGGCGGAAAATTTTGTAATGAATGTAAAATGGGCCGAATTGTCACTAACCAAGAGCAGAAGATCAAAATGGTTTTCTTTTTCTTCTGGAGCGACTCATGCTCGTACAATGTTCTGGTTCTCGTCAATACTGTAGATGTTGATGGAGCCACCATGATTCTGTTTTTCGAACAGTGGTATTTGCCTGATTGGAGTAGGAAAATCGATGTTTGTAAAATTGAACTTTCCTTCCAGGTCATGGTAACGGTGGTTGACACGTTCAGGATGCTCGCCCTCCATATACTTGGCAAGAATAGACCACTTAAAACACATGTGGTCTTTAAGGTTTTGCGGATTAATGACAGCATATTTATTCTTGATACAGGTAGGTAATTCGATGTAGGAGCTAGCACGGAGTGGATCGAGCTTATTTATTCTAAGTTGCAGCCGCTTGACAATGGACAAAGTCCATCTGGACCCCATCCCCATGTAATCTTCCTCCTCCTTGCAGATCTTAGAGATTGATTCAGTAACTGCATCCTCCACCTCATGAAGTACATACAGGGGAACATATACAGTTTTGAAGGCCCTCTTGTCTTCGCTGGCGTCTACAGGCTTTTCATAATCGCACTCGAGCATTATGTTAAATTTGAGTGGACCATTCTCCTCAATCTCCTCCAAAAGCTGGCTGATTATTTTATCCTTGATAGAGTTCAAGTACGTACAAATGTCCTTGGCAGAACTGGTGTTGTTTTCTGCCACATAAGTTTTCAAGTTGCCCTTGAACCCCACTTCGGCGGTGATGAAGCCATGGGCATTGGCCAGACCTGCTACGGTAACCACCTTTGTTCGGCTGGTGCTTGTTTTAGGCGTTACTACAGGCTTTAGTGCTGCCATCCTCTGCTTTTGGATGGAGGTGGAGCAGGACCCTTGCACACTTTGGTGTGTGCTTTTAATTTGTCTGCCCTAGAGAAATCTTTAACACAGTTTTCACATGAATGTGCTTTGTGGTTTGTATTGAGACTGCCAGCTGTCATCTCGTGTCGTCTGGCGACATCAGCACGGGCAAAGGTCTTGTAGCAGAAGCTACACCTGGTGCCTGAAGATGTGGGGGTAGCACCAGTACATGTAGCTAGATGCCATCTTGTCGCTGCGTGCAACCATCTTTCCACACAGATGACACTGTTAAGAGGTCGCACTGCTGGTTGTCAGCCACTGACATTCGTGACGGTAGCGGTTCTTAGCTGCCGTAAAGGTAGCAGGACAGAAACTGCATTTCTGCATGACGGATTCCTTCACAGCAATCTGTAGTCCGGTCTCAACGTACGGAACATGCGAAGGAAGCTCAACGTATGAGGAACTATAACAAAAGAATTAACATAATCAATGTAGCTAGCTGTTACATGAAAACGAACATAAGCTTAAAACTATACATTCAAACAAAAAATGCCTCAAAGTCAATAAACTAATTCTCAAGCTAGCATAACCTTACTTAAAATGTAAAAATATTCAAAGTTTAAAAGTAAAAATTTTCAATGTTAACTCAACATGTCAGAAAATTTGATTATCTAACCTCAAACATACTCGGTCCCTAAAATCACTAAAATGTTAAAATAATTAAAGTATATATAACTAAAAATGTTAACAATGTAAAATATTACACTAGCCGAAAAATATTCAATGTTAACTCATGATGTGGGAAAAGTTGATTACATAACCGCAAACCTACAAACTTCAGAATGATTTAAAAAATCCCCAGGTTAGTAGCCCCTGATTCAAATTAACATAAAAATCACTAAAATGTTAAAATATTTAAAGTACTGATTGTAGAATGTAATCACCAAAACCCAGGTTACTGGGGACGTTTTGAGGGAAAGGAGTTGTGTTGTCAGGTTGGTAAATGGAAAAAGGATGTGTTTTTGTTTTTGGTTGAGAGGAGGGGAGTGTAAGGGGGGAAGCATATAAGATGGAAGTAGTATGTATTTTGTGGAAGGAAATGTGAAAGAAAATATAGTTTGAGAAACGGTGGTAGTTATTTGAAATAACAGGTTATGGGCCCAGCAGGAAGAGACTATAAAACGAAACAAAGTATTTGACTGAACTCCGTGTGATTGAAAAAAATATGGCTTCTGCGAACAAAAATGGTCATAATGTGGAGCCATTGAATGGGACTAATTATTTCAATTGGAAGTTCAGTATGAAAGTTTTGTTGGCAGAATATGATGTTTTAGAATGTGTTCAAAATAAAATTCCTGAAGACAAAATTAAAACCGAGAAGGAAAGAGATGCATATCGGAAGAAAGAAAACTGCGCAGTATCTTTACTTGTTCAATGTATCACTGACAATCAACTTGAAAATATCCGGGACAAGGAAACGGCATACAAAATGTGGACAAGTCTTGAAACCATCTTTGAAAAAAGGGGACTGCCACGACAGTTATTTTTGAAAAAAAAAACTACATTCTATGAGATTGAAGGAAGGATAAGATCTCGATAGATTTATTTACAAATTTGAGGAATTAGTTCGCCAACTTAAATCGACAGGAGCAGAAGCTAAAGAGGAAGATGTAGTGTGTACACTGCTCTTAAGTCTACCAGAATCATTTGAGACTGTAGTAACAGTATTAGAAAACTTGCCTGCAGAAACACTTACTATGGAATTTGTAAAAGGAAAACTACGGGCTGAGGATGAAAAACGAAAAGTCAAGATCTGTGGCACCGACAAAATTGAAGGACTAGATTTCTCGTCTAGCTCAGCCTTTATGTCAGTGTCTAAAATAATCTGTCATCAGTGTGGAAAAGCTAGACATTTACATAGAAATTGTTCAGAAATTAATGTTGCGGGACCTATGGCGAGGCCCGGAATCGTGTGCTACAGGTGTGGAAAGAGTGTTCATATTAGACGGAACTGTAACCGGTTGGACCCAACTGTTTCTCATTATGGTGGGAACTCCAGTGTACAAGGATGTCGACCAGGACGTTCTCAGCAACGAAACATCATCTACAAGCGGGACCATCAGTATAGACATCAGGAAAATGAATCTCAGTTTGTGAATAATGAGAGTAGTGATGACAATGCCAACAGGTGTACAAATGTAAATAATATAGGTAGGCCAAGCAATATAAGTGACAAATGTGTGTGTTTTATGGGTAATGAACAATGTGAGGATAGGGGCATTGAGCCAGGAACTTTAACATTTGTTGTGGACTAGGGGTGTACTAACGATATAGTATATAACAAAAGGTATTTTTATAAGTACCTAGAGCTGAAAAACATCAAAAAGTGGAAACTTTATGGAGGCTATTAGAGTAGGTAACATTAAAGTTAGTATAAGGCAGTGGTTCCCAAACTGGGGGTCGCGACCCCTGGGGGGGTCGCGGATCGTTTCGAGAGGGGTCGCGAAATGTTTCCAAAATAATTTTAAAATGTCGAAAAATACTCTCGAATAGAGTAACGAAAGAAAAAATGAAGTTCTGCCTAAAACAAATAAATTTACTTTAAAAGTAAATAAATACTAATTTACCATTAAACTAATTACTAAACACTAAAGACGATTGTGGTGAATTAAAAATGAAATATCTTCTCAAACTTTCAATATATCTATTTATTAATTATAGATTAATACAAAATAAATCAGCTACATAATTCTTGGCTTCTGGGCCTGCGATGTATGTTAAATCGGCTACAGTTATAAAGTTTTTAAATAAAAAAATATCAAATATGTAAAAAAAAGGAACTGATGTGGCTTCAGTGCGACACATGTGCCTGCTTCTCGTTAACAAGTTTTTATAGGTTTGGCTTAATTTTTGAGATACACAAAAAAAGATCATCTTCCACATCCAGCCGATTTCTCGCCTTGGTTTTTATATTAATCAGTGTTGAAAACCCCAGCTCGCAGAGGTAAGACGTTGCAAAGGGCATAATAATTCTGAGGGCTGCTGTAGTCAAACTCGTATATTCGGTTCTTCTATCCAGCCAGAACTTGTCCACGTCTTTGGTGCTGAAAGACAGCTGCAAAGTCTTGTCACAAGACAACTCCATAAGTTTGTCGTGGATATGTGGGCTTAGGTCCGCTTGGTTAACAGAATGCTCGTTAAAAGGGTTCAGCACCCACCTCAAATCGGTATGTTCATCTTCGGGAATGTAGTCGATGATCTGCTCTCGTAGACCCGTCAAATGTGTAACAATCAGTTTGGACAGCTCGCTGACGTCAGGAAAATCTTCATCACGTTCATCAAGGGACGTAAGAAATTCGTGTGCCAATTCGAAGTTTTCTAAATTTTTTTTCTCAACCCTGGATGCCCACACTGCCAATTTTTTTACAAACGCATTCACTCTGTCTTGGGAAAAAATAATAGTTTTGTCTCTACCTTGCAAGGTAATATTCAGATCGTTAAGATGTTGAAATATGTCCGCCAAGTACGCAAGCTTTAATAGCCACTCCTTCTTGTCAAACAAACCAACAAAGTCTTTGTTTATAACTTGAAAAAATGCTTTAAGCTCAGTGCGCAGAGCGAACACTCGAGAGAACACCTTCCCACGTGACAACCACCTAACTTCTGTGTGCAGTAAGAGGCATTTGTATTCCGCCCCCCATTTCTTCGCACAACTGTGAGAACAATCGACACTGTAATGGCCTGCTTTTTATAAAATTTACCGATTTAACGACATCGTTCAAAACTTCTTTCAGTTCGATGGGCATGTTCTTTGAAGCTAATGCCTGACGATGTAGAAAGCAATGTACCCAGACAGCCTTAGGCATAATAGCCATTAGAAGTTTCACGAAACCACTTTTTTTACCTGTCAGTGCTTTGGCACCATCACTACAGATCGAAACACACTTTTTCCAGTCAATGTTAAGGGAAGCGGTGGCAGAAATAAACAGTTTGTACATTTCCTCACCTGTTGCGTGGTCAGGCAAAGGTTTGCAAAATAATATGTCCTCCTCCACACCGTCATCATTTTCGTAGCGAACAAAACACATAAACTCTGGCTTGCCTTTCTTCGCTATTCGTAAAGCTACTTGATACGATGCTAGCAAAGCATTTTTACTCACATTATTGCTACTCAACTGAGACACCGAGTTTTTCTGACCGACTAGAACAGTTAATTTTCGCTCAAAAAAGTCCACTGGCTTGTCTTTCAAACTTGAATGTTTAGTTTCCAAGTGACGAATCATCTTGGATGGTTTCATACTCTCGGCGGATAACAACTCACTGCACACAACACATTGTGGCCGATTCCCGAGCACTGTAAATCCGTACTTAATATAACAGTCATTGTACTTTCTCATCTTAGCCTTTTTTGTTTCGTTCTTATCGTGAGAAACTGAAGGCCCCACACGTTTAACAAATTTATCCATGACAGAATAAACGCAAACAATATGTGACCGAACAAAACACTATTAACGCACCAAACGACAGTTCGCTCGAGCCACTGCACTCTCCAGTGCTTTGTTTATCTCCGTTTTCCATCACGGCTTTGTGTGCCATCTTTTAGGGACAGTTTGAACTACTTCTTCACATATTTCAGCTCCGATGGCTCGGTGACTAAAAAAATATTTTTTATACACATTTTTTTTTTAATTTATAAAAAAATGTAGCACATTATTTATATGTTTTAATTTTATCACTGTACCAAAAATGTTTAAGGGGGTCGCAGCAAAAATTAGTATCCAAAAGGGGGTCGTGGAACCAAAAAGTTTGGGAACCACTGGTATAAGGGAAGGAAACATTATAACAAACAGCACAATTAAGAATGTCCTCTTTGTACCTAATCTTAGAAGAAATTTGCTGTCTGTAACATGCTTAGAAAAGGTGGGTATAGGGTAGTTTTTCAAAACCAGAAGGTATAATTGTAGATGGGGAAGATAGTTTGATTGCAACAGGAAAAAGACATAATTTGTATGAAATGAGTTTCAACTTGCAGCAAATAGAATGCTGCCAGGCTGGAAGTGAAAGTATATCTTCAGAATTGTGGCATAAGAGATTTGGCCATATTAGCTATAGCGGTCTGGGAAAATTGGTATCTACAAGTCTAGTTCATGGTATAAAAGAAATTATTAACGTGGACAATGCTGGTTTCTGTGAATCATGTGTATTTGGAAAAATTACTAGGTTACCATTTTCCACTCGGAAAAGAATTGATAGAATCTTAGGAATAGTCCACTCGGATGTGTGTGGTCCTATATCACCAGTAACCTTTGAGGGTTGTCAGTATTTTGTTACATTTTTTTGATGACTTCTTAAATTTTGTGATAGTGTATTTAGTAAAGAACAAGAGTGAAGTTGAAAATTTTTCATGGACTATTTCAGATTCATACAATCCTTGTTTGGTCAGTCAGTATCAAAACTAAGATGTGATAATGGAGGGGAATGTAGTTCATTGCGATTAAAGGAGTTTTTTTTAGGGAAATTGGAGTGATATTAGATTATAGTGTTCCCTATACCTCAGAGCAAAATGGGAAAGCGGAAAGAATGAACATAAGCCTAGTGGATCGTACGCGTGCTATGCTTCACGACTCAGGATTACCGAAACATTTATGGGGGAGGCAATAAAAACATCGGCATACCTATTGAACAGGGGACCTACTGAGGGTGTGTTGGGAGCTACTCCAGCAGAAATGTGGCATGGAGAAAAACCGGATGTAAGTAACTTAAGAGTTTTCGGATGTGTAGCCTACAGTCATTTTCCTAAAGAGACGCGTTCAAAACTAGACTCTAAAGCTGAGAAACTTGTAATGGTAGGATATGCACAAATGGCTACAGATTGTGGAATGGTGAAAAGGGTAAAACGATAGTATCACGTGATGTTAAGTTTGATGAACAAACTTTTCTTTTTAAAGACGGACAGGAAGTAGGACAAGAAGAAAGGGAAAACAAGCCTGGGGTAGAGAAGGCAGAGTATAGAGTAGCTGATGGGCCAGACTTAAATAATCAAAATGATGAGAGGAACGAACAGATTAAAAAACGAAATGTAAAGTTACCATCAAGGTTTAAAAATTACGAAATGTACATGGCTTTGAATGCGATAAACTTTGTAGAAGATGTTCCCTTGAGCTGTGGAGAATTGGAAATGAGGGATGACAAAGTAAGATGGGAGGGAGCTGTTGAGAGGGAAATCGTGTCCATTAAATAAAATGAGACTTGTGAAGAGGTGAGCCCACCCGCTCATGTTCAAGTACTAGACACGAAATAGGTTTTTTCTCTTAGACCAGTGGTTCCCAAACTTTTTGGTTCCACGACCCCCTTTTGGATACTAATTTTTGCTGCGACCCCCCTTAAACATTTTTGGTACAGTGATAAAATTAAAACATATAAATATTGTGCTACATTTTTTTATAAATTAAAAAAAAAATAAAATGTGTATAACAAATATTTTTTTAGTCACCGAGCCATCGGAGCTGAAATATGTGAAGAAGTAGTTCAAACTGTCCCCAAAAGATGGCACACAAAGCCGTGATGGAAAACGGAGATAAACAAAGCACTGGAGAGTGCAGTGGCTCGAGCGAACTGTCGTTTGGTGCGTTAATAGTGTTTTGTTCGGTCACATATTGTTTGCGTTTATTCTGTCATGGATAAATTTGTTAAACGTGTGGGGCCTTCAGTTTCTCACGATAAGAACGAAACAAAAAAGGCTAAGATGAGAAAGTACAATGACTGTTATATTAAGTACGGATTTACAGTGCTCGGGAATCGGCCACAATGTGTTGTGTGCAGTGAGTTGTTATCCGCCGAGAGTATGAAACCATCCAAGATGATTCGTCACTTGGAAACTAAACATTCAAGTTTGAAAGACAAGCCAGTGGACTTTTTTGAGCGAAAATTAACTGTTCTAGTCGGTCAGAAAAACTCGGTGTCTCAGTTGAGTAGCAATAATGTGAGTAAAAATGCTTTGCTAGCATCGTATCAAGTAGCTTTACGAATAGCGAAGAAAGGCAAGCCACACACGATTGCTGAAGATCTCATTCTACCGGCCGCTCAAGACATGCTTTCAACAATGGTTGGTCCGGAGGCAGCTAGCAAACTGTCCAATGTTCCATTGTCAAATAATTCAGTGGGGAGGCGTATTACTGAAATGGCTGAAGACTGCAAGAACCAGTTGAAAGAAAAATTGCAGAAAAGTGAATTTCTTTCTATTCAAGTAGACGAGTCTACGGATGTATCTAATTTGACAGAGTTTATGTGTTTTGTTCGCTACGAAAATGATGACGGTGTGGAGGAGGACATATTATTTTGCAAACCTTTGCCTGACCACGCAACAGGTGAGGAAATGTACAAACTGTTTATTTCTGCCACCGCTTCCCTTAACATTGACTGGAAAAAGCGTGTTTCGATCTGTAGTGATGGTGCCAAAGCACTGACAGGTAAAAAAAGTGGTTTCGTGAAACTTCTAATGGCTATTATGCCTAAGGCTGTCTGGGTACATTGCTTTCTACATCGTCAGGCATTAGCTTCAAAGAACATGCCCATCGAACTGAAAGAAGTTTTGAACGATGTCGTTAAATCGGTAAATTTTATAAAAAGCAGGCCATTACAGTGTCGATTGTTCTCACAGTTGTGCGAAGAAATGGGGGGCGGAATACAAATGCCTCTTACTGCACACAGAAGTTAGGTGGTTGTCACGTGGGAAGGTGTTCTCTCGAGTGTTCGCTCTGCGCACTGAGCTTAAAGCATTTTTTCAAGTTATAAACAAAGACTTTGTTGGTTTGTTTGACAAGAAGGAGTGGCTATTAAAGCTTGCGTACTTGGCGGACATATTTCAACATCTTAACGATCTGAATATTACCTTGCAAGGTAGAGACAAAACTATCATTTTTGCCCAAGACAGAGTGAATGCGTTTGTAAAAAAATTGGCAATGTGGCCATCCAGGGTTGAGAAAAAAAATTTAGAAAACTTCGAATTGGCACACGAATTTCTTACGTCCCTTGATGAACGCGATGAAGATTTTCCTGATGTCAGCGAACTGTCCAAACTGATTGTTACACATTTGACGGGTCTACGAGAGCAGATCATCGACTACATTCCCGAAGATGAACATACCGATTTGAGGTGGGTGCTGAACCCTTTTAATAAGCATTCTGTTAACCAAGCGGACCTAAGCCCACATATCCACGACAAACTTATGGAGTTGTCTTGTGACAAGACTTTGCAGCTGTCTTTCAGCACCAAAGACGTGGACAAGTTCTGGCTGGATAGAAGAACCGAATATCCGAGTTTGACTATGGCAGCCCTCAGAATTATTATGCCCTTTGCAACGTCTTACCTCTGCGAGCTGGGGTTTTCAACACTGATTAATATAAAAACCAAGGCGAGAAATCGGCTGGATGTGGAAGATGATCTTTTTTTGTGTATCTCAAAAATTAAGCCAAACCTATAAAAACTTGTTAACGAGAAGCAGGCACATGTGTCGCACTGAAGCCACATCAGTTCCTTTTTTTTACATATTTGATATTTTTTTATTTAAAAACTTTATAACTGTAGCCGATTTAACATACATCGCAGGCCCAGAAGCCAAGAATTATGTAGCTGATTTATTTTGTATTAATCTATAATTAATAAATAGATATATTGAAAGTTTGAGAAGATATTTCATTTTTAATTCACCACAATCGTCTTTAGTGTTTTTGTAATTAGTTTAATGGTAAATTAGTATTTATTTACTTTTAAAGTAAATTAATTTGTTTTAGGCAGAACTTCATTTTTTCTTTCGTTACTCTATTCGAGAGTATTTTTCGACATTTTAAAATTATTTTGGAAACATTTCGCGACCCCTCTCAAAACGATCCGCGACCCCCCCCCCCCCCCCCCCCATTGGTCGCGACCCCCAGTTTGGGAACCACTGTCTTAGACCATACGAGTCAAGTGAGGTTGGCAGATACAAGGCGAGATTAGTTGTGAGAGGATTTGCATAGGATAAAATGTGGGATACCAGTGCAATCTATTCACCTATATTAAAATTGACAACTATTAGAACATCGTTGGCTGTGGGAAACAAAGGTAATTTTATTTTGAGCAAATGGATGTTAAAACGGCTTTTCTAAATTGTATTTTGGAAGATGATGTATACATTTATCCGCCTGAAGAGATGTTAGTGTCTGACCCTGAATGTGTACTTAAACTAAAAAACAAACTTAATAGGTTTGAAACAAGCTCCCAAGTGCTGGTATACTATGTTCAACCAACTAATGGTAGATTTAAAATTTGTTAGATCTGAGAATGATTATTGTTTGTATTCACTGTCAAATGAACATGGAGTATTGTATTTGCTTGTGTATGTGGATAACATAATTGTAGCAAGTGCCAGTGAGGGTTTGATCGATGATGTCAAGAAAAAAATAATGAATGAATTTGCAGTTAAAGACAAGGGTGAGTTAAAATACTTTATAGGCCTTGAAATTCATCATGACAGGAGAAATAAAATTATGAAAATCAGCCAAACTAGGTACATACAGAATCTTTTGGAGAAATTTGAATGGAAGAATTGTAAATCATCTCCAATCCCAATAATCCCTATATTAAGATTAACACAATGTTTTACTGAAAGCAATGTAACAAACAAACCTTTCAGACGGTTAGTAGGATTTTTGATGTTTTTAATGCTTGGAACAAGACCTACTTATGTTTTGCTTTGAATTTCTTTATCAGGGTACAAGATCAGGCCACAGATGAAGCCTGGCATCTGTTGAAAAGGGTTCTAAAATATTTGAAAGGCTCAAGTAACTTAGGGCTTGTATATACAGAGAGTTGTAAGCCTGATTTAATGGGTAATGCAGATGCTGATTGGGATATGGATGAAAAGGATAGAAGATCAGTGTCTGGGTTATTGTTCAAAGTATTTGGGAATGTTGTGTGTTGGACTACTCGAAAACAGAATTGTGTGTCACTCTCGAAAAGTGAAGCAGAGCTTGTAGCTCTAACTGGAGCAGTGAGTGAAGCAGCATGGCTTAGAAAATTGTTAATTTATATGGGGTTGTATGTACATAAGGTTGTTATATTTGAAGATAATCAAGGTTCCATATCACTAATTAAAAATCCAGAAAATAACCACAGAGTCAAGCATATAGATCTTAAATTCCATTTTGTTTGTGATAAGTTAAAAAAGGGGGAACTAGAATTGCAGTATGTAGAAAGCGGACAGCAATTGGCAGATGTTCTAACAAAGTGGACTGCCAAAGCAGGTGCTTGAGAGACACAGAGAGCTACTGGGTTTGGAAGAGGTTTTTGGCGAGGAGGGGTGTAATCGCCAAAACTCAGGTTACTAGAGACGTTTTGAGGGAAAGGAGTTGTTGTGTTGTCAGGTTGGTAAATGGAAAAAGGATATGTTTTTGTGTTTGGTATTTTTTGTAGGAAAAAAAGAGGAGGGGAGTGTAAGGGCTGAAGGATAAAAGATGGAAGTAATATGTATTTTGTGGAAGGAAATGTGAAAGAAAATAAATGTGATATAGTTTGAGAAACTGTGGTAGTTATTTGAAATAACACTGATAACTTGCAAGCTACATTAAAGTTTAACCCACACAAAAGTTAAAGCCAGCTGTGAAACATTTAAATCCATATAACGAAATATTTTCACAAAAGCTTAAGCTGAAAAGTTATTCAAAGTCCTGGTAACAAGCTATCTGCACAAAACCATACACAATTAGAAAGAAGCTAGCAGAGAAACTTTTAATGTAAATTAAACATGTAGCATACCTCAGAAAACGATGAAATGGAATGTTAGAAGACGATGTAGCATTGGCGGTAGAAATCGTGGTAATAGCAAAACTCACACACGAACTAACTCACTCAAACTCCAAGATCACAATGAAGCTCCGACAGCAAATCCTTCTCTTTTATATTCGCGGAACTGCTTTTCTTTTAGAACAACTAATAGGAACAGAGTATTTCTAATGAACCCACCAATAGGAATTAAGTATGAGGAGGGGCAGGAATGTATTGGCAGAGTAGCAGCATCATCTTCGGAAAAACCCAACATGACTCATGTGCAGGTCGTGTCAAGTCTGTGAGGGGTGGGGTAGAAATGTAACAGCCTAACCACTCGCGAGTCGGGGGTCCGAGTGCAACCACTATTGACGTGGGTGATTAGAGAGATAAGCTCGCGAGGCACCCTGCATCGTGACTCATCACTCAAGAATGTCTGCGAGCATGAAGACAGCATGCTCGTTAAAGTCGCATCAAGTTACTCGGGCTGCAACCATAACTGTCTCGCGAGCCTGCTACAACAGGCCCGCTACTTCCCGACATTGTGGCACCAAGAGGTTTTCAGGGAACAGACAGCTATGCTGCATGAAACTAATTAACATTATGTGAGAAAATGAATAAAATAAATCGGGTAAGTTTAATACATTTATTTACAAGTCAGAACACATTACAGAACCAATATAACACTTTACAAACAAAAAAATTATTCTCTATTAATTACGTCAAACATACTTTTTAAAATTTTTTGCATTTCATTGCGTACAATCAGGCGAACATCCGCAGTATGCAGGGTCGTTTGTTCGAAACCGAAAAAAAGTACTTGTTTTCAAATTGTTTTTAGCAGGTCTGCGAGGATTCTTTTCTTTATAGTACATTTTTCGCTTGTTTGAAGTTTGTTCTTTCCTGGTTTGAATACCCACTTCCGTCGTAGTTATGGAGTTTGTTGCAGGATTGTAGAACTGAATAGAAGCACATTCAGGCGAATCAAGACTTTCCCGATTCTTGGCGAACTCAACTACTTGATCGATAGAACTCGGTAGCACTGTTTCCTCCCTCATATAATAAACAGGGCACTGTCCGTAGACTTGACAGCTAACAATATTTTGAAAATGTTCGAATGAAGTTAGGTCATCGCAACTCAAAGAATCAAATAGTCCGTCAGACGTTTCCGTAAAGCTTTTTAAATCACCACCACTCCAATAAGAGTAGCATACCTAAGATAAAGCCCGTTTCACACTGACGTACGGATTAGCTGGATGAAACGTCTGCATGCTGAGGCTTCCAAAATCGTACTGACGAGCTTTTATATATAAAGATCGACTTTTACATATAACCGGTTAAAACCTGTATGTATGACTCATCGCTTGAAAAAATAGTCAAGCAGTCGGCGAATACATTCGCAGAAACCATGGTATTGGTGATGACAGTTACCATCACAATTAATATCGGTAGAACTTGTTTCTGTGTTAGGTTCTCTAGATTTACATTCAATATTAAAAACAGGGTATATTGAAGAATCGCAAGTTTTAGTTTCAAATATTTTATTACTGATTTCTCTCCATGCAAATAGCCTACATGGCAACCATCATTAAATTGTTCAGAGAACACAACATATCCATCCAAAATATAAGTAATGGTTTTACAGCCCTTTAATAAAATAACATATTCTTTGTCCTCACTGTAACGAAACATATTACAAACTGAAAAATTATTAGGTAATACACATTATTTAAACCAGTTCATGAAGTTTCTTGCACCACCCATTACTGTGTAGTGTTGAAGGTATGTCTTCATCAGGGCTCAAACTGGCGTAACACTTGGTGCACGGCATACAATCCACTATGTCCGAATCATTTTTTAAGTTGGTGGGTAAGTATTTGAATACCCACTTTATTTGATTGGCTGCACACACAAGCAAAAATTATTTAGGTAAGAAGGGTAGTTCTTCTCTCTTGTCGAGTTCAGTAAGCATACCACAATTCCCAAATGCTAGAATGGCAGACATTGTTTTTTCGTAGCACATTTTTTGTCATTGTACAATCAGGTTAGTCTGACACATCCATGGAATTGTCGGAACTGGAATCGTCCTCATCAATGGGAACAGCCCAGCTCGGTTTATCGGCCAACCGTTCGTCCAAAGCTTTCGAGTTGTACTCTGCACAGTGCAACCTCCTTTTACGTCGGTGAAATTCATGTAATTTATTTGCATACTTCACAACAAGGTATTCAAGTGGCGGGCAGCAAAATTCGCTTTGCAGGTCGACAATATTAACACTGTCTACAGTACCTCGACAAATTTTCTGTAGCCATAACTTCTGCTGACGGTCGGCGACGTAGCTTGTTCCACTTAGGTTTTTTTTAGCGATGCCGATCTTGCGGAATGGAAGTTCAACTTGGTGCCAACGAAGTCCATGTTGGGTGCAGGCTAGCCGAATGTTGGTTTTCTTACACCGTTGATGAAGGTAGTTCCAGTCGTATGGTGGCTTGAATATTTTCACTGTAGGCACTCCATCTTTATTCGTAAATGCAAGTTCTTTAAGAACGAACCCATTTTGCGAGTTTAATCCTTGCATGTTAAAAGTCATTCTGATACTGACTCATCACCACTGCATTCGCTTCCTTATATAGTTTCGGAACAATTTTTTTTGACACCATTTCCACAGAAGCCATGTATTCATCCGCGAGCTTGTTTCAACTGGCTCACAGTATTTTTTTCGAAGTTGTGCAAGCGAGGGGCAGCCTAACTCATTCTGAATATCTATTATGTTAATTTCATGTCTGCAATACTTATTTAACAAACTTTTTTTTCGAGGTCTGCCACATACACATTATCAATTAAAAGCTCATTAACATACTTTTCAATTTCTTCGTGCGGAATATTACCATCGCCCCACCTAAGACCATGTAAATTCTTTGTAAGCCATTTGTTTGTAGACTTTGATTTTTCGTCCAAGTCATTACATGCAAATGGAGGTTTGAATACGCAGGTAATTGATTTTTCGTTGTCGTACATTACACTAAATTTTTTCACAACAACACCAAACTGGGACTGGAAGGCTTGAATGTTACAGTACATGTTCGCTCGAGTGCTAAACCCTGCCTGGCATAATTACACTAATATTTTAACCATTTTATCCCTCGAGTTATAGGTAACTAAGCGATCGTGGATTATGAGAGCATAAGCTTTAGTATCTCTGAGAATATTTTCAGAGGATGTAATTTCAATCCTACAGTCAATTATATTTCAGTTAATATTATCGTCTTGTGCAAAAACATCAAAAACGAGAAGAGGTGCTATGCTCTTATAGTTTTCCGGGTCGAGTGTAGCAGAAGCTTGTCGTCCAAAATAAGCTTGTTGAAATCTTGAATACATTTGATACGCCATGAGAAACAAACCACTATTAAAATTAGCATTTAAATCCAAGTATGGGTATGCTTGAGAATTTAAAAACACTTTAACATTTTTTATATTAACATGATCAAAGAGAGATTTATCGGCTGTAATTGTATTTTGTCTTTCTTTCTGGAAACCTAATATAATGAAACGGGGCCTCTCTGATCCGAACGTGGATTTTACGGTGCAGTTTATACTTCGTGACTGAGGCAAACTAGGATAGCTTTCCAACGACCATGATTTAAAAGCTATTTCAATGTCTTTACCTTTCTCTAAAAACTTTAGCAGTCTTATTCGCTCTTGTGTTTTAACCTCCAAATGCGGTATCATCAACTCGATTGTTAATAAAGATAAAATCATAATTTCCGGATTTTCTTCAGCTGCTAGTACTGCATTATTCCATGTGTTTGCAAGAGAAAATACTAGTTCTTGTTTAGAGTTGATTATGATATGTTTGTAGTCATCTGCGAACCTAGGATTGTAACTGGCGGTATGCAAATTTCAAATTTACCCCCGTCGTACACAGATACTTTAAAATTTTCTTCGATACCCCAACCGGCCATCTTCGCTACAGGTAATTCATTCCTCGTAAGATTTAAATAATTCTTTATACGAGGGTTATTTTTTTCAACCTCTGATCGGCTGTAATAAAAAAACGGGAATGAATTGGGAAATTATTTTAATGTCAAAAGAAACGTACATCTTTACTCTATTTTTCCACATAATCACCGTGCAGATTGGGGCATTTGTCGTACCGATGCACCAGCTTTCCAATACCCTCTGCATAAAATGATGCCTCCTGCCTATTCAGCCACGTTTTAACAGTGCCCTGCAGTGTGATTACAGTTTCATTTCTCCATGGCATGCCCATTAATCGATACCCTAATCGCTCGTACACGAATCGACACGTCTCGTAGTGTTTACCCCCTTCCACCAACCATGTGGAGCGGCCAACTCACACCTCAGTTAAAGCTTGGTTATGGGAATGTCAACATGGCTGCAACGATAAACTGTACGGCGAAATGCGAGCTGCGTGGAGTCATCCGTTTCTTACAGGCAGAAGGGCACACTGCAGTAGAAATCCATCGCCGAATGAGCACTGTTAAAACGTGGCTGAATAGGCAGGAGGCATCATTTTATGCAGAGGGTATTGGAAAGCTGGTGCATCGGTACGACAAATGTCTCAATCTGCACAGTGATTATGTGGAAAAATAGAGTAAAGATGTACGTTTTTTTTGAGATTAAAATAATTTCCCAATTCATTCCCGTTTTTTTATTACAGCCGATCGGAGGTTGAAAAAAAATAACCCTCGTAGTACATGTAATTCCGGGTTCCATTTAAGTTATATGATATTCTAGAAAATAAGTGTAGAACACCATTTCGAATAATTCGTGTAGTTGTCGGGTGTTGACCATTATTCATTAAAAGCACGCCTCTTATTCTTATGAAAGACTTACTCGGAAGAGTATACACATCTTCATTCTGAATAGTTATTATAAGTTCGGAAGATTGTAAGTATGGACCTGAAATATAAGGAGAGTAGCTATGTATCTCCGACTTAGTGATTGAATCATCAAAGCTAACTCCCTCATTAAGATTGAGGATTTCCGACTCCTTACTTTCTTACTTTATATCCTAGGCTACGCAAAAAAAAAAACTGATTAGTAGTTGTTAACCCTCTGACCTTATTTCGCAAACTAACAAATTTTTTTAGTTATGTGCTTGATTTTATACATTCTGTTAAAATTAATTCCTATCTTTATTCAAGTGAAGTCTCAAAGTAATTTATTCTCCTCTAAAATTAACTAGCTCCCCGTTTTGATCTACAAGTTGAACTGTTATTTTACTAACTGGTTTTACTATCACGGGAATATAGATTGCTGTTTTTGGTATTTCAATCAGGCGATAACCTGGAGGAACATTTATTCCGAACTCATGTATTGTTGTAGTCGGTTTACCATTTAAAAATGAAGATCCTACCAAATTACAATTTACACGAACTACATTTATCGGTAAAATATTTATCGACTTAACAGATTCGTGAACTTTCCCCGACTAATATATTCTATGCTCAAAACCTAATAACGATCATATGCTACTGTCACCTTTAAAATCTGTATCACAACTGCTAACTAAAATACTTTTTAATGTTATTTGTATTCCCTGTAGGAATTATTGTTTCATTTGGTTGTAAAATATTCTTTAAATAATCCTCGATATTGGTAATTTCGTAACATCCAGTCGGTATTTTTTTCTATTTGAATTTTTTTTCGTTATGATGTTTATATCTGAAAACATTATTAGTTTCGTCAACATTAGCTATAGAATTAAAAGTTTTTAAATCTGTAAGTGAAACAGACCAACTTCCTTTTAACTGTATTGGTGGAAAAAATACGGAAGTTAATTCGCTACTCGCACCTGACAATATATTAGTAATATTCATTTTACAACTAACTACTTAAATTAGTAGGTTGTAGTTTATATACTTTCTTACATTAAATTTTGTCTAGAATATATTCTTTTTGTACTTTACATGTGCTACAGATCTTCAAGAAATAAATCAGCAGCTACTGGTGTTTGTGTCTCTGGTACGGAATGAGCGTCCAAACTGCGAGTACAGAACGCCTTTAAGCACATCGTTAGTGGTTCATGTTAGCCAAAGTGCTATCCCTCATTAGGAAACAAAAGTCCGCATTTCTTGTGAGTCACCGATTTGAAATGTGCCTACAAAATTCGAGGGAGGCAGAATGTCGTTGAACACGTTGTTAGTTTTTAAAGCTGTACAAAATGACACAGCTCGTTTGGAATTAAAGTCCGTGCCTCCTTACTGAGGAATGCGTCTCCGAACTGGAGACAGAATATCATTAGTCGCACACATGCTTCATAGCAAGTTTTGTGTCAACACACTGGCATGACAATCAGTCAAAAGACTGCTTGTAGAAATATTTCACGAATTTTTCGACAAAAATATTAAACATAGTTTTCCACATTTTTGAGAGTTAAAATTTTGTCCTCTATTGTAATTGTATGCAATTTTAACACTTTTTAAATAAATTACTAGTTCTCTGGGAGGCTTTAAATCCCCGAAACTATCAAAGTGAATTAAATTTTTACCTCGTTTCACATATGCTGGCCAATGAGTACCACTGTTACTTTTACTGTCTAAATTAACAATTGAAGATTCGTTAATATTATGCATTTCTGGAAGTTCGTCTCTTATAAACACACCTCAAAAGTTCTTTATTCTTTTTGTTTATGAACATATTTTATTAATTCTGTGTTTGATAATGCTCTAGACGGTATTGAATTTACCGCTTCTTGATTTTCCGATGTTTTTTTCTTTATTTTCCGTTCCCTTTTGCCTGATATGGGTGTAGAAACATACCTTTTCCGTTTTTTGAACCTATAGCTAGCACCTCCAATTTCTCGTTGTGACGTCTTGCTTCTTCCAAGTTTTTTTATTGGTCTTTGCCGAATTAATTTCTCTAACTCCACCACTTCCTGCACCCACTAAGCCGGCTAGTGCAGCTATAGCAGGAATAAGTGGTAGAAATCCACCTTTCTTGACACGTTTCTTTATAGTTTTCTTGGTTGTACGTTTCCTCTTAAGTCCCATTCCTAGTTTTGCCTTTGAATTCATGATTTTAGAAATGGCAAATGAAGCTAGCTTCTCGTCTAATTTAGTATCTCCTGCCTTGTACAAATTATCCGCAGCTTGTGAAAGTATTTGGTCTGCTTCGTGCCTGTCATTTAAATCAAAACTTTTATTATAAGCAATGTCGTGGGTTTTACAAAAATTTACAAGTTTATTTATACCTTTATCACCCCACCTAAGTCTCTTAGCTAATTTCGTGCCCGGACCACAGTAGTTGTAACCAGGGATATGTAATTCAAATGGTAATTTGTTTATCAAACTATTTACCAGTCCACCACCAAGTTTAGACTTACTCTCACAAGTCATTGGTAGGTACTTACTGAGGGTAACATATAAATACAGCTCCTTATATAGCTAAGTAGTTCAGTTGTAAACATAACGTTGAAGTAGTAACATCGATAATTTTCTTGAGTCAGAATGTATTACTTGCGTAAACACTGCAGGAAAAGTTTCAGTTTAAAACTGAATGCTTCCCGTCATGAAAAAAATGAATGTTTAGAAACTTATTCCTACCGCATGTTTCGGTGTCTTAAATGCTCGCGTGAATTCAAGAGAGTTGATAGCTTGCAAAGGCATAGCATTACTTGTAGGTCTAGTATGGATAGAGGAAATATTTAAAAAAATAATCCACATATTTCAAACATAAATCCGCTTATTTCAAACAAAGATGCACATATTTCAAACATAAATCCATATATTTCAAACATAAATACATATATTTCAATCATAAATCCACATATTTCAAACAAAGATACACATATATCAAACAAAGAAACACATATTTCAAACAAAGAAACATATATTTCATACATAAATCCGCATACTTCAAACATAAATGAACATATTTCAAACCAAAATTCCTACTTGATGAATGATAATTCCAACACTGATCAAGTAATAACTAAAAGTTTAGGCTGTGGTATGAAAATTATGAAACCTAATTTATCTTTACCTGTGAAAATATCGGAAGTTCACAAAAAATTTAGTATTCTAGAATGTAGACATGGAAGATTATTGCCTGATAATGTAAGATGTATCATTGCAGGGTCCTCTGGGTGCGGAAAAACGTGTGTGCTTATGAGCTTGCTTGAACATGCGAATGGTTTACGTTTTGAAAACATATAGGCCTACCTTTATTCAAAATCATTACAACAACCCAAATATGTACGACTTGAATACATACTAAAATGTATAGATGGTATGGGGTACTACCCTTTTAGCGATAATGATGCAATCATACCTCCGGAAGAAGCTTAACATAATTCTGTGTTTATCTTCGATAATGTTGCAAGTGAAAAACAGGGTAATATTCAAAGATATATTTCGATGGGCCGGTATTCATACGTGGATTGTATATACTTGTGTCAAACCTACTCGAGAATACCGAAACATCTTTTACGGGATAATGCTAATGTTATTATTTTATTCGAAATGGATGACCTAAATCTTAAACATGCATACGAAGACCATATTTCGAGCGATATGACGTTTAACGAGTTTAAACAAATGTGTTCCGTGTGTTGGAATGGTAAGTTTGGTTTCCTCTCGATTTTCAAAGATTTTCCGCTATATAATGGCCGTTTTAGAAGACAGTTGAATCAGTTTATCGTTAGAGATGACTGACTCCATAAGTAAGTTCGGGCAAAGTGCCTTGAAACGTATGCGTGAAAAAAGTAATATCACAGAAATGCATGATGGGAACTTGTCAGCGAATGGTAAAATTTTTCGTGATCTAGGTCATCCTGCACTTTCTACCGATGCTAGCACAAAACAGTATGTGCAGGAAATAAACGCGCAAAAACTACAAGGTATGAAACTAGTTGTGGATTCTACAAGTGAAAAACAAATTGAAAATTTTGACCGTTTATTTACTAACATAACAAATGTTGTTGATAAAATTCTAAACGACAAACTTAAAATTGTGTTGGATGATATTGTCGCGGTTCGAAATTTTGCAGGGTTGTTGAAATCAAATTTAGGGACTTTACTGACGGGACTCTGGGCTGGCTGCTCTGTTCACTCGTCAGCGCAAGTGGCGTGACCATGTAATTGGGGCACGGGGCCGGCGCGGCGCGCTGCGGGCTTGCAGATTTTTGTTTGTTGTTCGGCCGCGCGTGGCGCAGCCACGGGCCGCAGTTACTGGGGCGTGCTGTCGTAACAAGCCGCGCGGTGTGGTCTGCACGTCGGGGTAGAGGGAGGTAGCCTTCCCAGATGTTCTAGTTAGTTGTTTAGTAAATTTGGCTTCAATAACGAGCGTTTGTTATGCTAGGCGCGGCGCTGCGCGCGAATTTAAGCGCAAGTGAGTGGTAGCTCGGGGCTCACACTGGCGGAAGCTATAACCGTCGCCAGTGGAAACGGGTCGTTTAGTTCGTAATATAGTTTAAGTTTAGATCGTCATGTAATCGTCTTTAAGCTCACTCTGGCGGAGGCTATGTCTCTCGTCAGAGTTCATGAGTCGTTATAGTCAGAGTTTTTAAAATGTAATGTTCGTTCGGGTTTTTACGGGCAGGAGAGGCCCCTACGTTAGTTTTTTTAAGTAATCAATCAAGAGATGCTTATTGGAACATGTGAGTATTTGCTTTATCTTTGTTTTAATGTTAATTATAAATTAAGATGTATTCGTAAGGATTAGGGAAGAGTTTAGTGAAGTTCTCTCTTTCTCTCTTGTAAGGTCGTTCAATAGTTAAGGAAGTAATGAAGAGATTGTTGTTTTATTTTTTAAATCCCGCTTTGTAAATGTTCGTAAAAACCTGATTTTGATTAGTTGACTTTAAGAATAAAATCATTTTAATTTAGTATTATGTTATTTTGCTAAATCTCCTTAGTTCAGCTCTCTCCCCAGACATCCTGTACAGGATGACGAACCTATTAACTTCGATCCAAGGTGCATTAAAGTATTTTATGAAGTTAAGAGTAATTGTGATTTATGCCTTTCGCAAAGTATGAAGCCAGCAAGCGAGTTCTTTTTATGTAAAGAGCTACGATTCATTCCCCCCCCCCCCCCCCCCCTGAAAATGAGACGTGACAATATGAATGAGAAAATTTTGTCTCTGAGTCATGATGATGAGTTATTTATAAATTTGGAACACATACGTGAAACTTTACTAAAACAAAGGGAGGAAATTAAACTAGTAGTTGAAAAAAGTTTTACTAATTTTCATAAACGGTTCATGAGTGAAACGAATGCTCGCATGGATATGTTGGAAGAATATATGGTTATTAAACCTTTACAAGATTCTAAAACTTTACCTCAAAAAGGCCGAAAGCCAGTTTCATAAAGGTATATAAAGCGCGATGATTGATTTAACAGTCATTTATAAACCTTGTCTGAATCAGCGGAAAAGCTTCATGACATAATCAAAAGTATTCGTGATAAGTATTTACTTGTAAAGAAGGAAGAGTTAGGCTGTGATATTGTCAACGAAAGAATATTCGAACCAATTACTTCGCGTCTAGATAATTTAAAACACGAAAATGTTTATCCTGCAACCGTTAAAAGCGAAAAGGTTTCTTCTGAAGCGAAATAAAAGGTTCCTGCAAAAACAGTTCGTATAAAGCCACAGATCGTGCATGTAAATGAAGAATATGTTCCTATATCCTATTTATTACAGAATAAAAAATTACGTTTATCAGAAACTAAACCAGAAACTATTGCTTCCACATACTTATCTTCATACACGTCGCGCAAAGGAGATCCTGTTTATGGTGTTTTTAAACATAATAAAAAGTGGTACATGGGTAAATTGGAAGTACATTTTTTACCAGATGATGTCATAAAAGTAGGTGGATTTACTATGGCTGGGACACCTGAACTTTATGAGCTGATGTTTCTTAGAGACCCTCATCGATACACAAAGACTGATTTAGAAAAATATAAGCTAATGTTAAAAACTACAAGTGCCCATTACAAAAACAACTGTTCAAAAACTAATATGTTTAAATATTAGCATCATATAAAATATGATGTTATTTATAAAATATTTCCGGAAGTAGGTTTTTCCACAGGATCTGGTGTAGTTAGTAAATTATTTGATGATAAAATACAGTCTTACATATTTTGGAATGATCCGAATGAGCTTGTAGATCGGCTACGCTTGTTGTTAGCTCCTGCTGAGGCAGGGAATACTTCGCATCAAAACGAAATAATTTCCTTACTTGAAGAATTGCAGGAGGATAAATAAATATCGAAATGAGTCGACGAGCTATTGCAAAAGAGCTTCATAAGCCTGCAAGACGTACTTTTCCTAGACGAAGTGTTCTGACACTAGGGCTTTTAGACTTATTTCAGGCGGATTTGGTTGAAATGATTCCTTATTCTAAAGTGAATAGCGGGTACAAGTATCTGCTTACTGTTATAGATGTTTATTCTAAACGTGCGTGGGCAGAACCTGTAAAAAGTAAAAACTCGAAAGATGTGGCTGTATCCATGGAAAGTGTTTTTAAATTAAGTTCAACACCTAAGGAAATGCAGACCGACAATGGGAAAGAATTTTACAACAGTAAATTCCAGGCTCTAATGAAAAAAACATGGAATAAACCATTATTCTACGTTCACCGAGATAAAAAGTGGAGTGGTTGAACGTTTTAATCGTACTCTAAAGGAAGCCATGTGGAGGGAGTTCACAGCAAAAGGAAGTTATAAGTGGATTGATATGTTGCCATCATTATTAAATGACTATAATAACAGAAAACATCGGACTATTGGCATGGCACCTGTTAATGTAATCGATAACTCCCTCCTGGAAACTGTATATTCTAATTCAAATAAAATAGATTTAAAAAAACCAAATAGTAAAATAGGTGAATTTGTGCGCGTTTCAAAATATAAACATACATTTGTAAAATGATATACACCTAATTGGTCAACAGAAATATTTCTTGTTGTTAAAATACGTAATTACCATCCTAGATGTTACTACTTGGAAGATTTACGAGGTTCGACAGTACATGGCAGATTCTACGAGCAAGAGGTTCAGCCTACTAAGTAGCCCAAAGATTATTTAGTAGAGAGAGTTTTAAGGCGAAAAGATGAACGTTAATTTGTAAAGTGGTTAGGATTTGATAAATCTGAAAACAGCTAGATAAAAGCCGGTGATTTTATAAAGTAGTGTGGTGTTATAAATTATAATGTATTGAAATATTGTAAATTTTTATGTTAATAAATGTAAGTCTAAAATAAATGTTTTATTTATTCCTGTACTTTTCGAAGTTTTTCACTAGCTGCGAGGAAGAAGCGCTTGTGGGCGGTACTTATAAAGATATTAGGAGGTTGGGGACGTGTGGCGACAGGACTAAATCACCAAGCTCTCAGGGTCGGGAAGGGCGAGGTGTAGGGGGGCTGGCAGGTTAGAGGGCGTGCGTCAGAGGGACGTGCGCTTGGTGATCCTCCTTAGAGGGGTTGGTATGGGGAGGGCAGAGGAGTGGGGGAAGGTTGTCATATATACCGCACACGTTTGAAAACAAGCTTCAGTTTGATGAACATGTCTTTCCGTGAAAGCGACTTTGACCGCAGTTGGTCTAGTGTAGAGATACGCGGGACCTCTACACCTATAGTCATAATAGACCTCACGACAGACGAAGAGGACGAGGAGGCATATCTCCACAATTGGGCTGACATTGAGCGCTGCTCACGCCAGGGCTGCCGCTGGACGCGAAAGGAGCCATGGAGGCGGACTCCTGAGCGGGACCGCTCAGCACTCCAGTCAGCCCATCAAGTATTTGGGGCAGGCGGACCACCACCACCACTCATCCCCATTGCTGCTGCCGGGTAGCAGCAGCAGCTACTACAGGACATCCTGAATCACCTCCCCTGGCTTCGCCCCCCTTGATGACACCGCTGATGGAGCTTGCCAGTCGCCGGCCACCACCATTAACACCACCACCAACAACTCCGAGTTGGCTTGCCTCACCTGCTCCAATGTCGTACTGTGGGTGGGGCACGCCATCACCACCGGAGGGCTACTGCAGGCAACTGCGCAAGTGTGAAGAGCTGGAAGAGAGGATAAATTTGATAGAGGAGGGTTTTAATGCCCGCTTTAATAGTCTCGATTTTGTACTCGGGGGCTTCAGCGTTGAGGTGCGGCTCATCAACATGTTTTTGCGTGGGGAATATAAAAATTTTAATGTAAATATTTCGAGGGATTTTTTGTATAGTTTCGTTTGATATGTACTTATAGTTTTTATTTTTATTGGGGATTTTATGTTGTCAAAGCCCCCAGTTTATTTTAATAAATATGATTTTACCTACAAATTGTTTATTATTTTAACATAACACCTTCATTCCGCATGGTAATCCTATTTAAATTTGTCTTTGAAAAATGAAAATATAATGTGCAAACAATAAAATATCTGCTTCCATTTAACTTTTTAAACTCTAATACCTAAGCAAACATGTTTCTGCTTAGAAGATACATCAATAATAATATTACTTACATGTGAGGACTCTGAAAACATTCCTGATCCTGAATGGTGTAGGAAAGAGTAAATAAATTAAATAAACTAAATATTTTTTTAAAAAAATATCATACTTTAACGATCGCATCCACACCGATGAGTCAATTCATTTGATATATGATAACATATATCTCAGACTATACATATAAACATCATAAATGATTATGTCTTTAAGAAAAAATTGTGGCCTTTGAAAAAAATTACTGCGGATATATTGTTTAGTCTATAAGGCACATAACAACACTGTTGGGAAATATAAACACACCCCTACATACATTGTATCTCTTTAAAAATAAATGGTGGTCACAACAACAAAATGACTGTGGATTTTGTGGATTTTGTGATTTATTTTAACAAATTTTGTGAATTTTGTGGTCTATTAGGCTCATAACAACACTGGTAGGAAATATAAACTCGACTTTACATACACTAACATAATTTAGAAACCTACATCCGATGACGACATCCATCAGATGAAATCAAGATGGCGGTCTCCACTAAACAAGATGGTTGCCTCCAGCAGACTAAAATGCATGGGTAGGAGTGAGAAGCTCGATGAAGATGGCATCGTAACGAAAAGTGCAACGCACAGGAGTGAGGAGCTCGATGACGAAGTCATCAAGTTTTTAAATTAAAATGTTATTAATGATATTTATAAATTTTTTAATTTTTTTCCTGATTTTCTAAGTCAATATTTGAGGATTTTCAAGATGGTGGACATGACATCATAATTCGTTGAAATGTTCTAGAAAAAAAGTGGCAGAATTTTCTAGAAAACAAAATGGCGGAATCCAAGATGGTGGCCTGGGTCAAAGGTCTAGGTCAAATCCAAGATGGCCACTGGAAGTGACGTAATCCAAGGTGGCCGCCGGAAGTGACGTAATACAAGATGGCCACCGGAAGTGACATAATCAAAGATGGCCACCAGAATTGATGTAATCAAAGACGGCCGCCGTATCTCCATGGCTCCCCCAACCCCTTACCCCTGTCCCCATATGAACCAAATACATCTACTCACGAAAGTCTAGAAAATATTAAGTAGGTAGATACTCATGCCTTTTGTTTTTGGAGCTAAAACTTTATTTTGTTCCAGTGCATGTCTTCTAAGAGTCAATTGTGGGATTTTAAACACCTTGCAAGCCATCAACCAGCCCATCTCTTTTTTTTCCACAGCTTCAAAAACCTTTGACATGGGGATTTATCCAAATCCTGTCTGTCTGTCTTTCTAGAATAGTTTAGAGGCATGTTGTTATATTATCTGGAAAAAGAAAAAAATGATTGGGTCGAACGAGATACTATGTCATTTTACCCAAACAAGAGGTATGCCATTTTGTCCGCCTTATAACCTCAAACATTAGAAAATAATAACTAAAAATATTATATGAATTTTGGGACTTCAAAACATTTTCGGAATTATTTAGTAAGTTTGCAATGTACTCAAGACAATAAAAACAAATGAAAGTGGAAAAATACTTACTTTTACGGAGAAAGAAAATCCATCTGAGTAAAACTCGTAACTGCAAAAATCAAACAAACAAGTGTCCACCTCACGCGGCCGAATGGACGACACTGGCGACGCGACAGGTTGCGACAAATAACTAAACGGCCATTTTCGGAAATAATTTGTCTTTGGTTTCGGAGAAAAGCGAGTGTGGCATTTTACCCACCGATGTCATTTTGTACGCTTTTCCCCTACGTGATGGCAGGCGGGGAATATCCAACATGTTACGAACTTGGAACTATCGGCAGCGTAGTGCGGTAGCGCTAGGAGTGGACGGACCGAATGCCGAATGCCCCTGAACACTGATAAGAAGTACGAATAAATAAAAAACATGAGAGCGTTGCGAGAAAATCACTAGTGTCTAGTGTCTAGTGTCTAGTGTGTGTATATCTTGTCTATTGCATGCCCTGTGTTTGTATTGTGTGTTCGTTTCGGGTCATGTGTATATAAAGAATGTCCAGATTTTTTTGTGTCCATTGCATTTGTCGTTATATATATCCATGTCTTATGTGTACCTTGTGTCTATTGTGTGTTGTGTGTGTGTATTGCATGTCCATTGCATGTACAGGGTATGTACTGCGTGTTCTTTGCGTGTTGGGCATTCGCATTGCTTGTCCAGTGTGTGTATCGTGTGTTCATTGCGTGGAATGTGTGTGTATTGCTTGTATTTTGCGTATCCAGTGTGTATATTGTATGTCCACTGTGTGCAATGCGTATTCTTTTCTTTTGTTGAATGTATGTGTCGTTTTTTTAAATGTACGTATTCAAGTCTATAGTCAGCTCTGAAAATTTACTGTTTCATACCTCTTGATCTTGATAAAACATTTTCGGGTTTTTTGGTCCTTTAATAAGTGTAAAACCTGCTCTTGTAATTTATTTTATCGATACTTTAGGTCCGACAGTTCGGACAGTTTAAGCTTTAGTTACTCTTATCACTGGTTAAGAATTGAACCAAGGACGAATATCAATCGAATCAATCATTGTTTTAATGAAAGCTTTTAAAGATGAATTTTGATATTAATTTATAGCTTAAAAGTTAGAGATTTTAAAGATAGTGGCCAAGACGACGCATAAAATAGCGGATGTCAAGGTAATAAATACTACTGCACTCAAGCGGATAAAAATTAAACGTATATTGTAACAGTGCACTCTGGCAGACTACGCTCCTCGTATTGATTACTGAAAACAAGTTGGCTGCAGCGCCCTCTAGCATGTGATATGTGTCAACTAGCGCACCTGGTATCGTATTTTGTAAATAAATATGTTAGCAACGTCATCTAGCGTTGATGCTATTATTCCTTCAAATTAATAACAAAATTTTTAAATCTGAATATGTATGTTTTTTTTTGTATCTTATTTAATTCTCGGTCTGGTAAATGTCTCGATGGTCGTATGGTCAAAGGTGTATGTTTCCCAACCCACAGGTCCGATCTAGCAAAGTTCTAAATTAATTTTAGTATACACTTATAAACCAATATTTAATATGATCGGTCTAGTAGCCGAGTGGCTCAGTACGCGCCGACCTCGCGAAGTGAGCGGTCGTGTGCGACACGACAGGTTTTGCTAGTACTGTGAGTGCAACAGCGGGTTACGGCTAGGGCCACACTTGCGACCTGGTCGCCGCGACCAGGACGCTGCGACCAGGTCGCGGTTATTTTACCCGGCCACGATCTGAGCGCTTGGCGCAACTCCAGAGACTAGTTTGTGTCATGGCGCCACGTGATAATACCATAAAGTATGTAAATTTTTGTGGTAAATTATTTCTGTTTTCGGAAGAAGGGCACATAACACACACGTTTTGTTTTCCCTTCAATATGAATAGTATATCATACATCTGTTTCATGCGCATGATTTGTAATTCGGAAGACTTGAGATTACTAATCTCTTTAAACCAGGATAACTACAACTGATACAATATTACTTACAATGAAACCAAATCTTCAAACTCAATTTCCCAAAATTGTTGTTTCCTAATATGTGCCCTTCTTCCGCCAATGTCCTCAATTCCCAAATGAAGGTGCATGTAATGGAGTTGACTGAGAATCTGTAATAGACTGGGTATTACTACGTAAAGCTTGTTGCATGACTTCCGTCATTCGTAGTCGAGCCCACAGGTTGGATTCATCAGTTAGTTTTTTGAACATAGGCAGAAGATACAGTAAAAACAACCTATCGCCATCGTATTCTGCGGCTATATTACTGGTCTTCAGGTGTTCTAGTACCTGCTCTTCGAACGTGTTCACTTTCCTTTGCTTCCCCTTTGTGTGATAGGAAAACGAACAGGAGTGGATGTGTCATCGGTTTCTACATCTCCTTCGTCCTCTTCAATGCTGGCCGCTTCGTTATGTATGTTGGTGGAGGTTCTGAAAAGGAATAATGTGTAGCACATAATAACCATAATTTACCTAAATAAAATATAATTGTTGCGTAAATGTAACATATTTTATACATTTAAATTTAGTTCCAATAAATGACAATTAACCAACCATTGTTAAGCACAACAAGTGATTTAACTACATGCTATTCGTAGCACAACCTGTGCCTACATGCCTTTTTATAAGGGCGTTTATGTGTTTTTTACTGTCCTTTGTATTGTTGCATATGTCATATTTTGAAATTGTATCGAATAGATACATTATACCTAGGGTAGAAATAATCAATAACTTTAGTCATATTTGAGAAGATGTAACTTTAAATTATAACTCTGATATTTTATATTATGGTAGTAGTAATTTTTCTTCTTAGTATATAAAGTACATATTTCATATCATGTAAAATAAAGTTTTTCATACTTAAATTTTCTTAATGAGATAATACTGAATTTAATACAAGATTCGTAATGTGCAGTGTATGATATGCCATTTTATTTCAATTTTATTCTTACCTTGTACATTCTTTTCTTCGTTCGTCAATACATGCCACCTCTCCACTACTGCAACTGCAACTTCTATCCAGAGCTTGGATTTTAAATCCCGGCTAGTGTAGTTACGATGCTTCATATTCCACAGCGGGGTTCGCTCGTGAACATCATTTATAAATAATTCCGTATCAAACATCGCATTATCAAGCAGTAGCGCGGCGCGGCTCAGACTGATTGAAAACACTCCACTGTCCGTGCGACAGGCAGCGACCTGAGCGCCAATGTGGCCACCTTCATAAGAAATAAAGGCGAGCGTATTTGTCGCCGTGAGCCGAAAACGCTCACTCGAGCGTTTTCCGACGTGTCGCTGTCGCCTGTCGCCATGTCTGGCCAGCCTCATAAGAAAGTATGTAATGCATTAAAGCGACCTGGTCGCAGCGTCCTGGTCGCGGCGACCAGGTCGCAAGTGTGGCCCTAGCCTAAATGTCGCGTGGCCCTATAGGTAGTGTACCCACTAGGAACACGATAGTTTTATCAACTAAGCCATGGAATCGCGCAAATCCACTCCGCATGTGAACACACTTCGAATGAAGTGTACCTCCAAACCACCTGCTCTGGACCTACTTCGCTGGTTGGACGAGACACTCGACCTGCACGACGACGAGCTCATCGCAGGCCAGGTGGACGGGCGACAACGCTGTATTTTCGTCAAGCTAACATCTATGCTGCTTTGTGAAAGGATCCTCAGAGTGACCGGTGGGAGATCACAGATCTACACGGCGAACGGTGAGTCTATAAGTGTGGAAATTGAATTGGCTCTGGACAACGTGACGAATGTCCGCGTGGTAAACATCCAAGTCGAAGTGCCGAATGAACAAATAGTGAGTACTCTGACGCCATACGGGAACATTCACGCGTTGACTGATGAAAGGAGGGGGGTTTATAGGAAATTCAAAGTTAAGACTGGGGTCCGTATTGTCAAAATGGAACTCGATAAACACATCCCTTCACAGATAACGATAGACGGGCACCACGGCTTTGTGGACTATGACGGACAATTTCAGACTTGTAGCCTCTGTGCGCAGGCGGGACACCACCGCGCGGTCTGCCCCACTTTGCAGCGTGAGCGGGCGGCAACGCCGCGCACGTGGGCGCAGACACTGCAGGGCGGCGCACAGAGCAGTACCTCGACAGAAACAAGCGTACCATGCGACAGACCTGCCACGTCAGGTGTTTCACCCCGGAGACCGGTACAGACCTCGTCTTTGGACGACAAGATGGACACGTCCCATGAGGCAGTTACACTCACTGGTATGGTTCCCGCGAATGCTAAGCAACCTATTGCACAGGTGCTACAGGACTTGACTACTACTCCTCCTCCTCACACAGTACAACCTACGGATGTAGACGACGACATGTCTGAGTGTGTCCATGGAATGCAAACCAGAGCTACTGCAAGGAAAAAGACAGTGGGTCGAGACAGGCCTCCGAGCGAAAGCAAAGATAAAAAGGCTCGTCATGAGAGTCGCAGCCCCACAGGTCCGGCAACAATTACACAAGACAGCCCCCATTCGCAATGGGAGCACTCACTTCGCGTCGCGCAACTAGCGATAGCACAATGTAAATATGGCAATGACAGTGCGAGGTGCAGAGGTGGGAGTGGTCAATTGGCGGACAGTAGCTGCATACATGACCAAGGTCCTGACGATCGCGACGGTAAACATCTGTGCCATTGAAGCGTCGTTCAAAAATCATGCACTCTTTAGCATTGTACGCACCCAAGCCATAAATGTACTATTCCTAGAAGAGTGTCTCGTGGCCCAGTTGCCATATTTCGATCAATTCAATGTATACCCTAATATTGGAACTAATGGGAAAGGCACTATAATTGTCACGAATAAGCCTTTAGAACTTACATACATCAGGGAACACACATCTCGCAGGATACTCTCGGGCACCCTTGTAGCGCTGAACTCTTCCAGTGCATCTGGACAGAGCGTTCTTGGACAATGCATTAATGATTATGCTCCGTCAGGTACGCAACACAGATCGGAGCGGCAAGAATTTTTTCGGACGGAAATTCTTCCCTTTATTAGGAATGATGGCACCAGTATTATACTGGGCAGCGATTTTAACTGTGTAATTAAAGCAATTGATCATATCGGCGGTCATTACCCAACCAACACAGCACTTCAAGAGCTCGTTACTGCAATATAGGTAGAAAATGTGGTGGATGTCCTCAACATACCAACACCGCACTACACGTTTCATTCACATAATTCGACTTTACATCTGGACAGGATTTATTTGTCCAAAACACTGCGGCAACATGCAAGGACCTATGATGTAGTACTGGTGGCGGTTACTGATCATGACATGGTGGTCTGCACAGTGGCGGCCCCGGAAGACTCACCAACCCCGGGAAGGAATTATTGGAGACTTCAGACACGTTTGTTGGGGCAACTGGAAGTGGATGAGGATTTCCGACAGCATTGGACACAGTGGTTACGACGCAAGCAGCGCTACCCGGACATGGTAGAGTGGTGGGATGGCTGTGTTAAGCCCAGTATTACCAGACTTTATAAACATCATAGCGCAAGATGCCAGAGGGAACAGGACTCAATCCTCTACTTGTACGAAAGTGCGCTGCATGCATTGGGTGCCCAATCAGTTTTGGACACGAATGTGAGAGAGAGATGTCACCAACTGAAGGGGAAAATAATGGCCATTCACCGAACTAACATGGAAAGCAGACTCGGATTCAGTAACACCCAGAGTGCGCTCCAACACGAACGGCTTAGCATACATTCCTTCATGCGCGAGAGGAAGATGCGAATGAAGAGACACATGAGCTCGATAACGAAGGAAGATGGAACGGAAATAATGGATCCGAATGAAATACTGAAGGCGTTTACCAGTGAATACAAGGAGCTATATGCGGAACATGCCATCGACTATGATGCAGGGACAGCGTTTCTGGACTCATATGACAGCAGCCTTGGGGACGAAGCACAACATGCACTGGGGGCAGAAATAACGGAGGACGAAATCACGCAAATAATTCGACGGGCTCCAAAAGCAAAGTCTCCTGGTATAGATGGCATTCCATTACCAACATTTTTGGACGACAATCAGAGGAGAATTCTGTGAAATGGTTCGAACTGTTCTACAATGGGGACACCTTGGACGCATACAAGCGGAAGGCATAATCGTTATTTTTCCCAAGAGAACGCGCCCACGAGAGATATCTCACTAAAGGCCAGTCACCCTTCTTTGCGCGGACTACAAACTCATTGCGCGGGTATATGCTCATCGCATTAAGGACATGATCTCACAAGTTATTGGTCCGGATCAACACTGTGCTGTGCCAGGTACGTCCATTACGCATGCCACCTCTGCCCTTCGGGATGTACAGATAATGGCACAGAACTCGCATGGTGCTGTCGCCCTTCTTAACATAGACCTCGAAAAAGCCTTCGATAGGGTGAATTGGGCGTTCCTGGACAGGGTGTTTGAGCACCTGAATTTCCCGCACACGGTGAGGACAACTTTACGGGTTTTCCATCAATGGAAGATTTGGTGACACCTTCCCGATCATATCATCGGTTCGACAAGGGTGCCCACTATCCATGGCGCTTTTTGTGATATACATTGAGCCCATTGTTAGGAGGTTCAATACCATGCTCTCAGGATTAAGTGTTAATCGGCATCGCTTGACGTGCATTGGATATGCCGACAACATCACGGTAATATTGCGCAGTCAAAGGGAGTTAGCGGTCGCCCACGACATCCTATCGGCATATCACCTAGCGACACTGGCTAAATGCAACTTCGATAAAATGCACTTGTTGAACTTGAAAGCTGCACCCGAAGTTATCACTCCACCGCACCCTTTCAACCCCACAGAGACGATGTGCACGCTGGGAATTATTTTCACAAACAACATCGAGCGAACACTTCAGGAGAACTGGAACAAGGTGGTGCAAAAGTTGCGTGGCAGCCTGCTAGAAGCACGCCTAAGACCTTTAGATCTCCTGCAACGAGTATATGTTGTCAACACATACTCTCTGTCTCAGTTATGGTATGTGGCACAGGTGTTTCCGATGACAACTGCAACTGCTGCCCGCGTCAGGCAATATGTGGGGTGGTTTATATGGCAGGGTTTCCTCTTCAGGGTCAGTAGAGACCAATTAACTTTGCCTGTCCAGAAAGGAGGTCTAGGGCTCATCGAGCATGAGAAAAAGGCCAGCGCCTTATTCTAGAAGACCTCCATACAACGGGTCTTGACGGGTGGCCGTACAGCTGCCTTGTATAGTGAAGCATGGGAAGTGGTGGGGAACCTCCCCCGGCAGTACAGGACAGCCGCCCAAACATTAAGGACTACCATTTCCGAACTTCCCGACGGTACGACTGTGTCCACTCGTCAACTCTTCGATTTTCATCGCAGAGCGATCAGCACGACACCCCACGTACAGACCAAAGTACTCTCATTGCATTGGGCCCACATATGGAAAAAACATCTCCGATCCTGAACTACCCACGCATCTCCGGGCTGCCGCTTATGCTTTCGTGAATGATTTTATCCCTACCAAATACCGCAGGAAACGAATCGCACTATCCCGGTACGGCCTGTGTGAGATCTGTGGCTACTGTGACACGGCTCTACATAGAATGTACGTCTGCTCCTCATCGGGCCGACTGTGGGCGTGGTGTCAAAGAACACTGGCAAGACTCCTGGGCGTATCACCAAGAGACGTATGTGCGGACAGAATGTGCTACTTTGACTTAACAGTGTTCCCGTCCGTGAATAGGTGGGCTGCCGTATGGCTGATGTCGCATCTGATCGCTTTTGTGTTTACAACTCCGGAACTGTACTTCCTGCGGGACTTCATTTCCCAGTTACGAAATGACAGATGGGCCATGGTCAAAAACAAAACACTCAGAAGGCGATATGGGCATTACCTTTTTGTGTTTTGAAAATATGTAAGGGCTAGTGCTGTTTTGTTGGTGTGCGTGATGGGGTAGGACTATGTAACCAATACTTTGTGTAAAATTACTCTGTTGTGTACTGTAATGAGCATGTACTAGTCTTCATTAAAAAAAATTTTAAAGTGTCAAAGCTCTGAATTGATCATCTGAAAATTGTGGGTTCAAATCCACACACTTCTGAAGTATTTTTAATTTGTTATGAGGATAAACATTAAACGATTTTTGCAGTAGAAGTAGCCAATACCGAGAAAAATATAAAATATGACTGTCCACGATGGTAGTGCGTTTCGCAGGCGTAACTACTCATCTAGCGAACCACCGGGCAGGATTGTAGATGAAAAAAGACGAATATAACCGAAGATGGTCGACGAGGTCCCGATCATAGACACCGAGTAGTGGACACACCCGAACATTGCCGAATTCTCACCATTAGCAAGCCACCATCAGAAACCAACACCAAATCGTAGTCCTATAAGAAATACAAAAGGCCCGTATCACGATTAATATACTACTATATACATTATTTTGGTCACTAAGAATAAACATACGAAATTACCAACAACAATTTTATCAGTTTTTCGAAATTCCAACCTAAAGGTTGGTTAAAAGGGAAGGTGAATTTGTAAAAAAAAATAATAACAACCCTTTAAATTCATAAAATAAGAAATTAGAAACAACAAAAATAAACCTTGCTTTTAAAGTTACGTATTGCTTGTTTTTGTTTTAAATAAAATTAGTCTTTAATGGAGATGAAAATGGTGTAGGTCATCATTTATTAAAAATAAATTGTACAGCAGATACTAATAAAATAGATAAAATTTAATGTTAATTATGAACTACTAAATTGTTACTTAAATTATTTATTAAAGTTTGGTTTCAAGAAAAAATGCAAATCTCCGAATCAACTAGATCCAAGGGTTAGAATTAAAGACTGAATATTAAACATATAGTTACACATTGTATTTTTTCAGATTTTCAGGGAGTGAAAAGCGAGTAAGTTTTGTTTTATAATTACAAAGAGCAAACAAAATTGGATGTTCAAATCTTAGCATAAAAAATATAAATAATTAATTAATTAAGGTACTTTTACTAATTTTGGGTATTCCAACCCAAAAGCTTTGACATGGGGGTACGTTAGTTTTTATAGTACCTATTAAATCATATAGCCAGGCAAATTAAGATGATGGTAATAAAACTGAGCAAGAATAACATATACAATTATGATTTAAGGTCATATATTAAATTTTACCGCAAAAGTGATGAAACGACAGTTAATTAATTTTATTATAAAAGCCGTATCTCTGTAGCTGATCAAACAGGCTGTAAGTTATGTGGCATGATTTATAAAGATGTAAAATTTAAAAAATTCGTTTTTACGACTTGATGGATATTCTAATTTTTAAAAAGCGAAATATTTGAAATATAGTTTGAACATTACAAATAATATATTCTAATAAAATCAAACTTAATTTAAGATATTTGAAGTTATAAATAAACAAACCTTCAGCGACCTTCTCTTAATGAAATTTCTCCGAAATATAGCCTCGTAAGTTTTAACAGAGATTATTATTATTTTTAAAACAAAATTATGAAATCCTTTAACAGGATTGTCACGATAAATTGTTACTTAATAAAAGTTTATTACATTTATTTTGGAAAAAGAAAACTGTATGACTTTGGTTTTTGTTTGGTTACCGGATATTGCCCTATTAACTTAGTTCTTAATTTTTATATTGGTATTCGCGTGGGAAAAGAGAAGAGGACTAAAATATTGTGGTATTTTATTTAAATGATACTAAGCAAACTTAGAATAAACTGATACTTTTGATAATCAATTTTATATCGCTACTCTTTATTTCAAATAAAGATGCGATTGTACCAAATATCCTTGAATAATAGGGTGTCATCGTAATAAGGTGAAATTATTTAATTATTATAAGCCCAGATTTAACCATTGTAAATGAAAGTGTTAGTGAAAACGATGGCACAAACGTAGTTAAAATGTAATAAGTGCGCGTTAAACAATTTTTTAAATTATCTATTGCATGATATGAAAAGGAGGTATATGTGTGATTTTCTCAAGATAAACTATAAACTCGAACACTCTAAAACATAAGTTTTAAAATCAGATACATGATGTTACTAAATAATTAAATGGCCTACGCTTATCCACTTTCAAATTATCTTTCTTAAAAGGATATTTATTAAATAATTCTTTTATGCTACTGACAAATTTATTTAGTCTACTTAATTAGTAAAAAAATTTGGCTTTTATAAATACCTTTCTTAAAATGGTAAACGATGCTCTGAAATTTCATCGAGCGAATTCGCGGGTTTTAAGCTAGTTTACAATGAAACGTTGTTCATCTCCAACTTAAAATATGTATACCAGTATTTTGAATGACTTTAGATTAAAAGTTTTCATGCTTTTTAATTCCATTTAGTCGTGATGAACCTGCATCCGAAGTTTTTCGGTGGAAATCAGACTCAACTTGCTTATATGTCAATTTTGAACCATCAAATAAAACGCAAACCGTGCCAAAATAGACATTTGTACGTGTTATATGACCCAAGTAGGGTGTTTTATAGACAGTGTCTGGCCAAAAGAGCACGAGGTGCAATGAAAGCACCATTCTTCTAGCTCGGAGACAAATGTGGAGCGAGAGCACTGAATGCTCTTGAAGAATACAGAAGAGCCAGCCGGCAGTCTAGCGCCGAGCTGGCAACAGCGCCAGCGGCAGTCAATCTTCTATTCTCTCCAGCATGCGAGATAACGCTTCAAGCACTAAGTGGAAACAGGAAGCAATTAGGAACTTCCCTGGGTTTCTCGAGGAAGGAGGGCGGCTCCGAGGAGTCTTTACGATTTCATTATGCAAATCAAGTTGTAAGACGATATCTCGTATCCCGGCCATTAAGTGAAACTAGACTGAGATCTGTAGTGATATGACGCATGCCGGTGCATAGAGATGTACAAGCTTCGCGTTCGCGTTGCACCACTTCACCTTGCGGGCGCGCGAAACAGAGACGGAGCCGAAAGCGTGAACTTCTCGGCGGCAACCAGTGTAAGCGAGCAGAACGAGACTTTAATCTTTCCACTACGTGGAAGGTCTGCCTTTTCTTTCTTTATTTAAATTATTGTAAAATTTTATGTGCGGAAGTTAAGGCTTACTACCTTGCCTCACACTTAACAAGGTTACCGTTTTACAAACTTCATGCAAATAGATGAGAAAACAAATGTTATATAAATTAGTTACCATTAATAAAAACCATTTTACAGATTCAATAAAAACTGAATGAACAAATACTAGAAAGTATTTAAAAATGTATAATTGAGACACATAATATGCTAAACGTGATTTAAGGTAGACTAAAATATATTAAAAAAGAAAATAGAAAGTAGTCAATATTACTGACTAAAATAATACAAAAGGGGATAAATTGTGTTTTTCAATTCAACTAAAATTATAATTACATCTACAGTGAAACTTGTGTTGTTATATAACTGTAGCTGGGATCGAAGCACGCGTCTGGAAATACCGCCAGCGCAGATTTTACTGAGCCCAGCAGGTGCATATTTTCAGTGCACTTATAACAAGTAGTTTAAAATTTGGAGTGGTTTAAAAAAATGTAAAAGGGGAATTATTACATATTAATAAGTCTTACATGAGTGTAGCTTAAGTATTTTCACGAATGAACTAATGACTAACGCCTTTTACAAGAATGTATCTCAAAATATTTTGCAACTTTTAAGTAAACGAAAAGGAAAAATAATATCCATTATGAACAGTTTTTTGTTCAAAAAATTTTAAAAGAGAAAACTTTATTTGTTTTTAACTTTTACATTTATTAAAATTTTGTACGGTGAATTTTTGTTTCTGTGTACGTACTCACCTAAAACATTTATCAGCTAGTTATAATTTTGCTAAATACCATTGATTAGACAATACCCAAAGATTTACTTGCCATTCTAAGTAAAGTGTTATTTTCTAAAGTTGAATAACTACGCTTCAAGATGTATGTTTAGTATTAGGCTGCCACCAAATAAATATTTATTTAAAATATGATGGTTTCAATAATTATAGTTTTAAATGTGAATCTTATGTCACATATCACATATCTCGTAAGAGTTTAAAGTTTCGTCGATATCGAGGTATTTAATTTTTTTGTTTTGTTGTTTTGTAAGGTGTCGTAAGGGTCGGTCGTACTCCATTCCTTCAAAACAAACCAAGTCAGCGTAATGCATTTTCATGCCATTATTTTTACCCCAGAAATTTTCTACGGAACAAACATTGTAGTTTGAGTTTTCTTATATACTACATATAATTTGCTATTTGTAAAATATTCAGGAAAATAATCATAAATAAGAATTTGGCTGACTAAGTTCTTCGTGGCCACTCAATAGAATTTTCTCTTTTTTTTTCCTAAGCTGGGTAACGCACACAAAAAGATTCCATTACATCATTTCCGAAATATTTATTTTTAAAAATTTGCAATTGGCTGTAACCAAAAATTCAGCATGGCAGGGAATGCCAAGCTTGAATCCGACAGCCACCAAGATCATGTTAGACTTCAAACCACTTGCGTGCCAAAAATAAGCTCATGAATATGAATCATGCCGGGGCGTTGGGATAGAAAACATGACCCTCGCTACATGAGCGCAAGGATTCAGCAATCACGGCACAGATGATCCTCATAGATGATTAAAAACTCATAAATAATGAAAGGTCAATTAAAAAAAAAAAACTGACAACCAAATAGAAAAAATTAAACTCTCCTTAGCATATTCTCAACATGGTGTTGTTCTAAACAAATCGAGAATGTCTTTCTTAGAAGGAAGGAAGCCCACTTATGAACATTTATTATTATTTTTTATATTTTAAACTGATTTTTAGTAAACAAGGGGAAACACCTTTTTTAAAAGAAGAATGCTTAAGGGGCGCGTAGTTAGAGGTGTATTTGTGTTAGTTAGGCGGGTTAATAAGTGCGACGCCCCTGGTGCTTCTAGCACGGTATCGCCTATAAGTGCAAGGCTGTGGACTGGAACACGTTTTTCTCGTCGTGCATAGAGAAACTATGATATTCGAGCGGTAATCATAACATTATATTGTGGGGAAATGAAGATAAATGTGTATTTTAAATTCCATGAGAGCTTTCGAGAATCTGTACCGGATATTTCATTTCTAAAGATTATTCTAAAAACACGTGTTTTAGCCATTTTCACTTTTCTACAAGTATAATTTGAAAACAAATACGGAAAGAACAAAATTCGCCCTCGGCATATTCTCAAATGCTTTTTGTAAACAGACACCACTCGTATATCTTTAACAGTCTTAAAATCACGAGGTTTTTTCTGAAGCTCTGAACAACGTATGTGTGCACATGAAGGTTGGGCCGTTAATTAATTATTGGGAAAGTTCACCATATTGTTAATGATGATGTAACAGTCTTTACCTACATTACACCATCCAGAGTCTCTATTGGTTCGCTACTGAAATTGCGCTGCAAATTCGGAGTGTTGCTTCTGAGAGAGATAATAATATACGGTTTTTTTGACGTGGCTGAACGAAAATAACCTTCGCTTCAGTTGTGATTAAACTGAACCTGCGTAAAAAATTAAATCCCGAAACTAAAAAAATTCAGTGTGTTCAGAATATGTGAACATATTATTTTACGCGTCGAGGGCTTTCAAGTATATTCCATAGGTATGTGACGTCATATGCGCGAGCAAGACTTATTCTCTTCGTTTTGCAGTGACATATCAACGGAATATTGCGAGTTGTGGCTACAATAATGTTTCAAGCATGAATTACTTGGTTCATTTTTAAGGATATTCCATGTGGTATTAAAGTAAGTACACGACATGATTCTTGACGAAGTGCAATAAACAAAGGAGCCGAAGACTGGCGTTGTTTGGAGTAAAAAAAAAAATCTTTAAAACAATAGTGTGTAATCGCAATATTTATGCAGTTATGACGATGCGCAAAAACACACATATGTGAAGCGCGCGCTGGCTCGCTCCATTTTGAGCGCAGAGTAGTCATCGCAGAGCACACTCGTGCGCGTATTGGAAAGATCGCAGTTCACATTAGTGCGGCGCAGTGCACTATTTATTGCCGTAGAAAGTGGTGTTCGAAAATCTAATGTGCAGTTTAGTGATCATTTAAGTAACGTCAGGCGCCAGGTCCTTAATTGATACAACTTCGTCTCACATGATCTTGTATTATGTCTAGTGAAACCATTCATGGTGGGTTAAAAAAAATAAATATGTAATTTGGAGTCCACGTGTATTCTCTGAAGTTAGGGAAGCATTTTTCTGTACAATTAGTATTTATAAGAAATTTCGAGTAAAATCTAACAAACAACTCTATTAATTTTGCTATTCATGCAAGGAAAATATAAAGAAATATTGTTTAAAACTCATGATGATTTAAACTCTCATCATCAAAGTTTGATAAAAAAACCTCTTTTTAAAAAAGTTCTCAAATATATTTTTGTAATTAAAATATGTGTGGTTAATTAGTTGTAAGTAAACTACAATATAATGTAATATTAACTAAATATATTTTTTCTTGATAAAACATTTGAAAAATATAATTGAGTAAAAAGTTTAATGAAGATGTAAGTATAAGTGTAAACAAAGCTGTGCTCAGAACAATATTACATCTTTTCCAATATAAGGTCACGATGTAGATAAACTTACGTGCTTTCGAGTGTTTTAATGCTAGGTAACTCACTCTCGATGACATCAAAACGTATCAGGATTCTCAAAATACTATAAATACCAAAATTCATTTAACTCTAACGTTATATAGTCTATTATTAAAAATTATCTTAAAACCCGTGGCTTCGTTCACGCAATTACAGAGTATTGCTAAAATCATATCATTTAAAGAAACTTATGTTATTAATTACAAAGATTATTGATAAATAAGTAGACACAACAAATTTTTCCTGCGCATAAAAGAATTATTTCATTATAAAACCGTTTAAGAATATTATTTTTAAAGGGGATATGCTAAGGTTTTATTTTGTATATATCATGTATCTGATTTTAAAAATTCAGTTTTAGAGTGTTCGAGGATGTACTTTACCTTGATGAAATCACACTTACCTCAGTAGTATCATTGGATATATTTATATAACATTATATATATATATATTCAATGGTAGTATGCAAATGGCGGAGCTAGGACAGGTTTCAAGTTGCGGAGTCTGTGGAGCTGACCGCCATTTTGAATAGTGACATTTCGGTGGCCATCTTGAACCTTGACCTTCAAAATTGGTCAAAAATTGCCAAAAAAAGATTCAATATTTGCCCAAAATTGCCTAAATTGACTCAAAAGTTGCCTTAAATTCGCCAAAAACCACTTATTTAATAAAATCTGATAAAAACTACTAGAAGCAGCTTAAATTCCTCATCTACCGAAGCCATCTTGGAAATTCGTAATAATTTAGATAGAAATTCTAAAAAAAATCCAAAAATAATAAAACATTAATTTGTTATTATAACGATTAGTACGATCGATTCCTGTCCCAGGTATGATACAAGGCAGTATAGATTTAATTAAATATATTAATTATATGTTAAACAATCTAAGGTCAGGGATACAATAACAAAAATATAATCAATATTACATGAAACAGAAGGGCATAGGAGAAAGGAGATAGCACACACATCATGTTCCAGTCACTCATGATGTAAGGACCATGTGATCTATACCCACCCACCAACTTCGTATTTTCTCGGTTTGGGCAGAAGATAACTTTCAATACATGTGACGTTAAAAGTATTCACGTAAGACTAGTCAAAGTACCTAAATTCTAGCTCGTCAACCACCAATATTTTAAAAAATTCTCAAGGCTAGAGACAGAGGCTGTCGCTGCGTGCCACGCGCTGGGAAAGATAATTATGCAAGCTTGCAGAAGTGTCAGGTGGCCGTCCACCTGGCCGTTCGTACTTTCGACGCACTGACCATCACGGCAATAAGTAAAACAGGATTGAAATCATAAACTGGTGCATATAATGTAAAGGATGTGACCAAAGTGGTGTATAGGTTTTGAAAGACTTTTATAAAAATGGAGTAACTTAGAGAAATGAGGTTAATTTATTGGAATCAGTATAAATCGCGATATTTTTTTTTTAATTTCTGAAAATCATACAAGGAAGATGGTGGCCATCAGAAGTGAAACATTGATGAAGGCGATTTTGAAACTCTTCGACCATTTTTCGGCATAAAGGGGTATAGTAGTGATTTCCTCCCGAATTATCATCTTTACTTCTTCCAAGGTGTGAGAACGGTCAGCCCGGGCACCGGATTTAAACCTTTGTGACTTCGTTATGTAGGGTAAACTCAAAGAAAAGTTTCAATTATCGTACTCACACCTTAGAAGAACTGAAGATGCAAATTTGGGAGGAAATTGCCGCTACCTCATCGAAATGTGACGAAAAGCAGTTGAAGAGTTCAGAAATCACCTTCATCATGTATCGCTGCTGATAGCCACCATATTCCTGATGTGATCTTCAGAACTTGATAAAAAAATTGTGATGTAGACTAATTCCAATAAAATAAACCTCATTTCTGTGGGTTGCTCCATTTTTTTAATAGCCTTTCTAAACCGGTACACACCTTTTGCTCCACTCTGTACTTGTTTGAATGGCTTCAAAATACGAAAGACATAACTAAGGTATACAACTAGCCTTCGAATATAACATTTGCATCCTGAAATATTTTATAGTGCATTGAACAGGGCTGAACTCAGGCCATATGCTACAAAAAAGATATCACTACACATAATCAGAAACAACAAATCTTCATACAGGCCAAGCGAGTCGGAACCAAGAAGTATTTTCTTGATGATGTTCGACGAACATTTAAACATATTATGTCCAATGTCAGGCGTTCAGACCAGTCATCTCCAAACAACGATGTAAATTTTGACCTGACTTCAGTCTTCGCTAAGCACATTTAATGAAATGAAAGACAAAACAAACAAGCAATACACACACTGGACATACAATTTACATGCAATAGACATGCAATAGACATGCAATTCCCACAATGAACACACGGTCGTGAGAGCTCAGTCTTAGAAATCAGAAATAGAGGAACAAAACAATCATTTTTCAAATCCAAAATATAATTTTTTTTTTAATTTCATACAATTGCGTTTAAAACAAGTCATAATTGTATGTAGCCAGCATTCCTCAGTTCTTTGAGTATGGTGACTACTTCTTTGATGTACGAATATATTCCTGCCTTAAGGGAAGCCATCAGTAGTCTCAAGCGTTCTATCAATATGTAAGAACCTTCCAATGATGTGTAATCGATATCTTCTGCTATTGTTATCTTCCCGGATTGTTGGTATTACAATTTTTAATCACTATCGTCTCAGTGATCATCGTAATATTGATAAAAATAACTTATTTTATCACATTGTTTCCATCGTTTTGGTCTCGGGGCTTCATCACAGTTTTAGATCTTTTCAGGTTTAGGTGCTTTATCACAGATTTTGGTATTGTTACCAAGTGGTATACAATAGGGGATCCGAGCCCTGGCTTCTGGCTGTGGTGCGTGGAGCCGACCGCCTTCTTGTATTGTAATGTACGGCTACCATCTTGGACTAAAATTCCCCAAAATTGCCTTAAGAATAACATAAAATTCCTAGAAATTTCTTTATTTTGAGTGAAAAATTCCGGTTTTGAGGGAATATCTTCCGTTTTATTCCTCAAAAATTCAAGAATTCGAAATTCGGAAAATCTAAGAAGACTTTCACCTTAGAAAGAACCAAAATTGCCCAAAGAGGGTTAAATTTACCGAAGTGGCGGTCATCTTGGATAACCTTAACCTTGACCATAAAATTAAATCTTAATTTTTTTACCAAATAATTTCGAAAAAATTTAAATATAAATTAACAGTATATATTATTAGTTTTATTTCCGGCATGAGTATACATGCAATTTATTAATAACATATTTAAAAATTCTTAATAAAAATAAGAAAAATAAGAAAACATTTTTACATCACACCGACCATCTTAAATTATGACATAATCCCTGCAATTATCGTTACGTCAACCATCTTGAAAATCAGTACTTTTTATGCTAGAAATATGGAAAAAAATTTGAAATTCATTAAAAATTTTAATTAATTAATTTTTTTTTAAATATTGTTTATAAAACACCATTGAACTTTTCGTTATGGTCGCCATCTTATATCACAGAAAAGTAGCAATTTTCGTTGAGCCTGCCATCTTTGACGTGTAAGTATGATGTCATCGATGAAACATTCAGCTACGGCTGCCATCTTAGGGTAGAAACACACATACAGCGGCGCGGCGCGGCGCGACGCGGCAAGACGCGGCGCGACGCGGGGCGGGGCGGGGCGCAGCGACGGCGCTACACACAGACAGCGTTCCGCAGCGAAGCGGCAAGCAGCGCTAGTGTTCCAGACAGAACAGACCACAGCGGAGTGCAATCACACACCTATTCATTGGTATCATAATGTCGCTGTCGAAGGTGCGTCGCCGTATGTTTCTCGTTGAAAATACTGTTTTGAAGTACAATGTATTAACACAAAAAAGGAGACGATTGTGGATACATGAAATATGTGAAAGTAGATGTTATAATGGTGAATATCATCACCTTTTCGCGGTAGTGAAAAGACATCCGGACAGATTTTTCCAGTACATGAGAATGTCGCTGGAAACTTTTATGTACATACTTGATCAAGTCGGTTCCACTATTACGAAACAAGAAACAAACTGGAGGAGACCTATATGTGCTGAAGAAAGATTGGTGGTAACTATAAGGTGATTAAGACGTTATTTTTACTTTAACTATTAAGTGTTATCTCACAAATTTTCAATAGGTTCAAATTATTCGTATGGCACAGTTCTTGCTTTTCTTTGTTAAATAAATGTTATTTGAAACAATTAACGTTGTTACTCATGTGGAGTGACAAGAAATGAATCATTATGTAGGGACAGAACGACAAAAAAAAATTATATGCCTTAACAAAGTAAATCAAGTTTTACTACTTACGTTTAAAAGAAAATCAAACGTGAAATACCATTACATAGATACCTACATACCACAATTGCGTTGTCATATTATAACCAGGAATTCACAAAGAAATATTAAATATAGTCATTAGTTATAAATATAAAAACACTGCTTGATATTTAAAACAAATAAAAAATTGTTGTACACTGCAACCATGCTAAAAACTTCAACAACTTAAATATGAGAAGGTCCTGGGAGGTATGACTGGTTGTTGTGAATTGGTAATTGTGTATAGTGACCGTCCTCCCCGTACACGTATCCTGTTAGCCCACCTTGATTAGTCTGTGTGCCTTCTATTTTATCTAACTCTTCAATAATCACACTTTGAATTCTGTTACGCACACGCAATTTTTGTCGCGAGGTGAAGTTATTTATATGTGGAATAATGCTCATACAAAAATGGTAGTCATCATTTTTCTCTTGCTCGTTTTCCTTTCGTAGGAATTCCAGTTTTTTCTCCTCTATTTGTAAGAGCTTCTGCGTGGCCACGTCCTGTGAATTGTCTCTTTTCCTTTTTCGAACAAGCTCATGAGTATCTGGTGTCCGAACTAACGTGTTTGGAGGTGTTTGCGGTCGATCTACTGTTCTTTCACTTGCAAACCGTACTTGTGTCTCCTGTCCTCCCTCATCATCACTGTTTCCTGCTGTATCATGGATTTCAGAAGCTGTCATTTCTTGCAAATTACCGCTCATCTGTGCTGGAGTCATCTGATCCCGTAAGAAGTGCAACAATGGAAAAAATGGCCAGTCACTTTCCTGTTGGGTAGCCCCATCAGCACCTGACTTCTTATCTCTTATTTTTCTCAGCTCCTTCCTGAATCGGTCTTTCAAATTCTTCCATTTCTTACGCAATTCTTCTGCTGTAACCAAAAAAAAAGAAAGTATGAGACGAATAAATATATTTCTGTTGCAATAATTTTCACATTTACATTACATGCAGCCAAAACATATAGTTGAGATAATTTATTTTTCAATGGCAGTGCATATGATAAGCATAATCTGTAACAATGTAAAATGTCAAAATTGTCTAAAATGGTTGATTTCTTACAGGTTCTTAGCAACCGGCGCTTCTTTCAGATCACTCGGATTTTCATTTCGAATGGGAGCCTCAACAGTAAGATGTATAGTTATAGACACATGCAAAGCTATCTGGCTTCAGTTGTTTCCGATTCACATGCCTGTACCCACACAAGAACGATTGAATGCCAGCAAAAGAGCTTTTTGGAACCGCTGGAATTTTCCTAATTGTGTAGCTGCAATTGACGGTAAGCATTGTATGGTGAAATGTCCACCACATAGTGGTTCACTTTATTACAACTACAAACATTTTTTTTCAATTGTACTGCAAGGATTAGCTGATGCAGACTACAGATTCATATCTATTGAAGTAGGAGGAAGAGGAAATCAAAGCGACGGGGGTACATTTTCAGGATCAGCATTGTACCAGCGCCTGGAAAGCAATACATTCAACATGCCTCCCGATGAAGAACTTCCAAACTCAAATGTGAAACTGCCTGTGGTTTTGATTGGAGATGAAGCGTACCCTCTAAAACCCTACCTTTTACGCCCATTTCCCCGAACTCATCTTGGCCCTGCTGAAAATATGTTTAATTATCGTCTGTCTCGAGCGAGAAGATGTGTTGAGTGTGCGTTTGGCTTATTGTATGCCAAATGGAGAGTGTTAAGTAAGGCAATCGAAACGAACGTAGAAACAGCTATTGACATTATTAAGTGTATTTGTGTACTTCACAATGTTGTGAGAGAAAGAGACGGCGAAAATGATCCTACTTTCAAGGAAGTTAGTCAATTTTCAATCCAGGAAGAAGATAACGGAAGAGAGAGAAGAAACAGAAGAAATAACAGAGCAACCCGACGTTCACTTTACATTCGCGAAGTGTTTAAAGATTACATCATGTCACATAGGCTCTTATAAAATAATTCAACAAAGTACAATGTACAGTGCACGAATCATTCGTTATATTTATCTGGAATGTCATAAAATGCCCTGTATACTCGAGGTATCTATATACAATATATAATACGTAGGTTGACTATAGGTAGCCTACATACACCTAGATTAATATTTGTGTCGAAATATGCTAGGCAATTACAAAAAATATGCTGTAAACAAACAATGTTAAAAAGTGTTGTAAACAATCTACTTAGGGGTAGGCTAACTAATAACTCATTGAATAACATTTAATGTTTTTTTATTAACATATTTTTTTTCCACTTGGAAAACTTTTCATGTACGTTTCCGCAGCCATTAGTACATAAATAAGAAGGAATTGCTGTCTTGCCTACAACTAAATGTATGCAACCATGTATCTTATATGTTAACTCAGTGTAATGCTTAAAGGCAAACATTTAGAATATATTCAGTCAAAAAAGGCAATAATACTTTTAATTTACTCGTGGAAAATGGCAATGGTTTGCACACAAACGTATGCGTTTCACTCACTGCACAATAATGAATTGTTGCGGAAGAGTAAAATCTTTTTGACATAATTTTTATCTAAGCAGTGCATTTATAATGTGAACGTACTTACATATGCCTAATATTAACTAATTACAAAGAAACCGTTTATTTATTATGTAATGTTTAGTGCAGATAGGTATACATAAAAAATTATTCAAATATTACGACTTTCAAGCTTACACAAAATATGATTGCAGTGTACTTACTATCAGACTCCAAAGCTGATGCAACTTCTCCCCACAATTTATCTATCACACCTCGATTGTGATGCTGGCAATTTTTCACTTGCCACAAAGGCTTTCTGGCGAACACTTCAACAATTAGCTGCTCTACATCCATCGCTCTGCCGCTCCTGCCGCTCGCAAGAAACAAAATGATTTGTTTCTTCAACTGCCGCTACGCACCGCTCCGCTCCGCGCCGCCACGCTCCGCTGCCTGTATGATAATACTCATGCTAATACGACAGTTTGTTTTCAAAGCGGCAGTCGCTCCGCGTCGCGCCGCGCCGCGCCGCTGTATGTGTGTTTCTACCCTAAGATCCTATATCGTTGACATTTTCGTTACGGCCACTGTCTTAAAAAGTCATAACTTTAATGCTAGACAGTTGTGAAAAACTTTTGAAATTTATCAAAAATAAAAAAAAATTAATAAAAGTACTTTGTCAACCTGGATAATGATGTTACGGCCGCCATCTTGAAAATCCGGAATTTTTGGCTAGGAATACCAGACATTTTTAATTTATAAAAATACTCAAATTTTAATAAATTATTATTTTAAAAAGTCACTTATGTAATGGAATCCTCTGTTCGAACCAAGTGAAGGTAAAAATAAAAAAAATTGCAACAGATCCTTTATCCATGGAAGCCGCCGGCCGACTGACCTCCAACCACGAATTCCAAGGTGCATATATCACCAGATAGTATGATGTCATGTATGCCATCTTGTATTCTTCTGCTGGTGTGCACTGCTACTATGTTATTAAAATTTTTACCTACAAGAGTCTAGTAACCATTTATTATTATTGTGGCACCCGCCATCTTAAAATTTGGATACCATATTGGAAATAAGTAGTTATTTAGTTATAAATTACGAGAAAAGTTCCAAATTTCATCTAAAAATACACTCATTAATATATTGATTGATTTTATCTTTTCCCCTCCTTGATTAGAGACTTGATCGACGCAAAAAAATTATTTTAGCTAAAAATTCTTATTCAATAAATCAAGTAAAATTTTAAAAGTGGCTGAAGTTCTTTATATATCAACCTCTAGTAAGCTGATATTACTGCCATCTTAAAAATTTGTAATTATGGACCTAGAAATCCATGAAAATTTCCAAAATACATTAAAAAATCACATATTAATATACTGATAGAATCGATAATGTACTTGCTTTGATTCCTGGTCAATGCAAAAACAAAATTATTTAAAATTTCATAAAGGTGACAGTTTCAAGAAATAAAACATCACTTTTTTTTACGAATATAATTTATTACATAAATCCTACACTTCTGCAGGAAAACGTGCTAAAATTAGAAATCTAATAAACAATTTGTCCTGCCTTTGCTTAAACTGACTAATTATTAGCTCCAAAAGGTTTACGGAAGACAGAGACCAGACAGATCCTTTTCCTAAATAGTCCTTTCCTTCCCAACAAAGTTTATCGATACTGTGTTTAACAGACTGTATTACATCGTCAGAATTGTAAATGGGAGTATTCACTTAAATGAGTGCGCACTTTTTCACTTGGTTCTCAAACGAATATGGTTTACTGTGCAAACTGTCTAGACACAAATTATATTTTTAAGGCACGTACATTGATACGTCATCTGTTTGCTGATTTATAAAATTATGCTTGCAATCGTCCAGAAAAGTACAAATCTCTTTGCATGCAACTGTCTTTGGCTCCAACAGTCTTAAGGTTCAACCGTCTTTGGCTCCAACAGTCTTTAGCTGCAACTATCTTTGGCTTCAAAAGTCATTGACTCCAACTGTCTTTGCCTCAAATATTCATTGGCTCCAAACGTCAATTCTTCAATGCCTTTATAGTTCCAACATCTCAAAGTGCTTCAAAACTCCAAATACTCCACTTGGACAACAGCTCAACTTCTACAATTACTCCAAGTGATCCAATTTCTCTAAGTGCTCCAAATGCTCCAAAGTTCCAAGAGCTCCAAAGCTCCAATGGCTCCAATTGCTCAAATTGCTCAAATTGCTCCAATTGCTCCAAGAGCTCTAAGTGCTCCAAGTTTTTCAATGCTCCAATTGCTATAAGAGCTCCAATGCTCCAATTGCTCCTAGAGCTCTAAAGATGCAATTGCTCCAATGGCTCCCAGAGCTCCAATGCTTTAATTGCTCCAAGTGCTGCAACAGCTCCAAGTTCTCCATGTGCTCCAAGTGCTCCAATGCTCCAATTGTTCTAAGTGCTTCAACTACTCCATCTACATTTGGCTTCAACTGATTTCAATTGCATTTTTTGATCGAACATGACCTGATTGCAGGTATGACTATTATTACTCTCTATTTTGTCTGTCAATGACGATGATTTGTACCTTTTTAAGTTGTAAGTTGTGTTATGAAAACTTGACATTAGATATAGATCAGTTTAGAAAACATGAAACAATTAGTTATGAAATTCAAAATATTATTTTTAAATTTTATACACATTCAAGTAATATAAGTCATTGTTGTATGTAGCCAGCCTCCCTCAGTTTTTTGAGTATGAAGGATAATTCTTTGATGTGCGAATAGTTTCCTGCAGAAAGCGAAGCATGTAGAGAAGGCTTAACCTGTCGACTAATATGTTAGGATCTTCCCATGATGCATAATTAAACTCTTCTGCTGCCATCATCTTCCTTGCATGTTTATAATAAATTGTATTAAGATCTCTGGTGTCTTCCGTTATAACACCAGCCTCAAGGTCAATTTCGTCATTGACTCAGAGATCATCATATGCTTGATCATAAAAATTTATTTTAACATGTCTTTCCAAACATTTGGTCTGAATGCTTCATCATTGTCTTCGATAATGTGAGCTTTAGGTACGTCATCACAGTCTTCGATCATGTCAGCTTGAGATGTTTCATTCATACATACATACATACAATTTTCGTACATACAATAATGACTTGTATTGCTTGAATGTGTATAAAATTGAAAAAAGATAATATTTTTGATTTAAAAACTATTTGTTACATGTTTTCGAATCTGATTTTATCTAATTTCAAGTTTGGGTAATACAACTTCCAACTTAAAGAGGTAAAACTCATCGTCATCGACAGACAAAATGGAGAGTAATAATAGTCGTACCTTCAATAAGGTCATGTTTGATCAAAAAATGCAATTGAAATCATTTGGAGCCAAATGTGGATTGAGCAGTGAGAGCTCTTGGAGAAATTGAAGCTTTGGAGATCTTAGAGCTGTTGAAGCTGTAGGAGCGATTGGAGCAAATGGAAAATTGGAGTTCTTGAAGAAATTGGAGCTTTGGAGGAATTGGAGCTGTTGGCCAATTGGAACAATTAGAGCATTGGAGCTCTTGAAGCAATTGGAGCATTGGAGAACTTGGAGACTTGGAGCACTCTGAGCTGTAGGAGCACAGGAGCGATTAGAGAATTGTAGCTCTTGAAGCATTTGGAGCACTTACAGCAATTTGAGCACTTGGAGAAATTGTAGAAGTTGGATCTGTTGGAACAATTGGAGAATTTGAAGCATTGGAGCTCTTGAAGCTGTTGGCTAATGGGAGAGTTTTGAGCTTTGGAGGAATTGGAGCTGTTGGCCAATTTGAGCAATTGGAGCTTTGGAGCTCATGCAGGAATTAGAGTTTGGAAATGTTCGAGAATTTGGAGCAATGGAGCACTTGGAGTCGTTGCAGTAACTAAATCATTGTAGCACTTGAAGTCGTTGGAGCAGTTAACACTTTGGAGCATTGACCTTTGGAGCCAAAGACAGTTGGAGTCAATGACTTTTGGAGCCAAAGCCAGTTGGATGCAAAACGATTTGTACTTTTCTTGACGATATAAAGCAGAAAATTACAAATCAGCTTACTGTTGAAGTATATACGTACGGGTCTTTAAAATATAACTTGTGGCTGGACTGCCTGTATGGTAAACCATATTCGTTCGAGGACCAAGTGAAGAAAAGCGCATTAAATTATGTGAATACTCCTATTTACAATCCCGACGATGTGAGTCAGTCTGTTAAACGCAGTATCAGAAATTCTGTCGGGAAGGAAAGAAAACAGTAGGAAAGGGATCTGGCTGGTCTCTCTCTTCCGTTTTGGAGCTGAGAAGTAGTCTGTTCAAGCCAATGCTTAACTAAATGTTTATTATTTTGCTAACTTTAGCAAGTGTTCCTCCAGAAGTGTAGGATTTATGTAATAAAATATATTTGGAAATAGGGTGGTTTTATTTCTGAACCTGTCACTTTTATGGAAATTTTAATTAAATTTATTATTTTTCCCTTTTTGCCTTTTTGCCTTTACCAAGGACAGGTATCTATCGAGTCTATCAGTTTATTAAAGAGTGATTTTTTGATGGAATTTTGAATTTTTCCAGAATTTCTGGGTCATTAATTACCTTTTTTCAAAGATAGTGGTCATATTGGTTTACTAGAGGTTGGTACAGAAGGAACTTAAGCCAATGCTAGGAATTTGAAAATAATTTTTTGAATATGTATTTTTTCTATAATAATTTTTTGCATAGAACAATTCTCGAACTAAGGGTAGGAATTAATCAGTATATGAATGAGTGAGTTTTTTAATGAATTTTGGAATTTTTCCCGAATTTGTAACTAAATAACAACGAATTTCCAAGATGGCATTTAAATATCAAGATGGCGGGTTCCACAGTAATAAACAATGGTTAGTTCACTCTAGTGAGTAAAAATTATAGTAATATGTTGGCAGTGCAATCTAGGAGATGAAAACAAAAATCGTGGCCTCCAAAAGAGGAAAACAAAATGGCGGACGTGGCATCATTCTAGCTGGTGTTATATGTACCTTGGCATTAGTGGTGAGAGGTGAGTCTGCTGGCGGCGTCCCTGGAGGAACGATCCGTCCCCATTTTTTTATTTATTGCTCTCGCTGTGTTCAAACCGATGACTCAATAACATAAGTGGAATTTATAAACAAGAATTTGTTTATAATTTAAAAATTTTTCACGATTTTCTAGCATTAAAATTATGAGTTTTCAAGATTGCGGCCGTAAAGAAAATTCCAACAATCTAGGATCTAAGATTGTGGTCGTAACTAAACGTGCAATGCTTATATCATACACATCCAAGATAGTGGGCGTGAAGTAAAGTGCAACGTTTCTAGAATAGATGATGGTGACCATAATGAAATGAGTACACGTCGTTTAGCCTAAAGTCATTTAGCCTAAAATGTTCTTTAGGCAAAATGACTTTAGGCAAAATGACTTTAGGCGAAATGACTTTAGGCAAAATGACTTTTAGGCAAAACGACTTTTGGCAAAACGACTTTAGGCAAACTAACTTTAGGCCAAATGACTTTTGGCAAAACGACTTTAGGCAAAACGAATTTTAGGCATTACGATTTTAGGCAAAACGACTTTAAGGGAACTTAAGCAGGCGATTATAATTTTATGCAAAACGACTTTAGGCACAACGACTTTAGGCAAAAGACTTTAGGCAAAATGACTTTTAGGCGAAATGACTTTAGGCAAAATGACTGTAGGGCAAGCTAAACAGATGCCTGGAATTTTAGGCAAAACGACTTTAGGAAGAACAAATTTAGGCAAAATGACTGTAAGGTTTGATCACTGCCTGAGAATGTGGAGTGGTGCTATGCGAGTTTAGGCGAAACGACTTTAGGCAAAACTACATTCGGATACATAAATTTAATCTCTAAAATATTCAGAATAATACTTCGTTCACATTTGGCGCATAGATGGCGTGACTAGTAGTATATCTCGTAACAACATGTTTAGCACAAGTAAGGATCATTTAGTTCAGTTTAACCATAACAGGTGGCACTACAAGTCATATTTAAACAATGAGTATACTGGTTTAATTTCCGGTCACAAGGCTGCATATAAGTATAAAGGAAAGCAATTTTATGAATATGCGTAAAATATAAATTGATTATATTATAATGTTTATAAGTAATAATTGTTTATAATACTAGTTCAATTTAATATATTAGATTCGCAGAACTAATTTTATTTTAAGACACGTGAGCTTTGTTTGAAGGTATAGGCCTACATTTTATTTTAATTTTCATATATATCCATGATTTTGCTGTAGCACATGATGCATATTTATTTAATAGAATGTGCTAGTAAAAACTGTTATCGCAACAGAGATTCGGCAATCCATGAAAATTGCAGACAGCATCATACAGAATAGCACGACACTATAACCAAATAAACACCATTTTTATTAATAATAAAATTTTATAGTAAGTATAATGTTTCCCTGAACATGAATACTTAAGTGAGTAGAAATTAGCGGAAGTTAATTTTAAACCCTGTTATAAACATAAATTCATTAATTTTCGTAATTGAGTAGGTACTTCTTGCACTAAATCGTTTATGTGGAAATCTGTATACACGCACTGAAACCTCGGACTACATTGTTCTTGTTTTAGAAAATTTCACTGTTATAAACCCGAACGGCAAGAAATTTGTGGTTAATGTGTTTTCCTAACTTAGTTAAATAAATTTTGCACTTGAAGAATAAAAACAGAATATTATATATATATATATATATATATATATATATATATATATATATATATATGCTGGCCTCATTATTTTACTTTGCGATACCACATGGGATTTATCGGAATGTAAAATAACCCAGAAGTATCTTACAATCTAAAAGCTGATCGTTTTACTAATTACATTTATTCTGTTAGGATTAATAAATCTAATGTGAAATGAAACATAATAGGCTTGTTACTACGATCATACTGCATGCCATAATTTAAATATGTTACGAGACTGAGATTAGTGAATTATATGTGTGTTCTGTTAAAGTATATAGTATGTTTGTGATGTAGTCAACTTATTTAGGTATCCCGTGATATTTTTCTGAAACAGTTTGAGCTTACTTTATAATTCAATTCTATACGCACATACCAGCAGTGTCTCTCTAGCCAATGGTTTCTGTCGCTCACGAAAATTTAATTTTTTCTTTGGCCAATCAGAAATCGGTAACTTTTGCACCGAACTTTCGTGATTCGCTTTTAGACTTTTTACACGGTCAAAATCGTAATTCCATCAATCATGAATAAGAAATGTATTTTTTCGCGACATATAAAAGCCTTTGTTAATTTAATTTTACTATTGTGCTTAGAAATACACATTCTGAAAATAATAATTTTTTAAATGATATTATACACTGGATTTTCTATGATAGGTGTTTTGTTTTTTTGGTAAATTTTTATATTCATAATTATACATGCCTAGTTGAAAATTTCATTATTTTCTATTCGTACCTAGCCTACTAGAAACTTTTTCGTAAAAATCTGGTAGGCTGAATACGCATTGAAAAATACATACATGATTTATAAGTTCATTAAACGATAGGATTCGTCATGGTTCTATCTTGCCTTATATAAAATACTACCGATGATTAAAATTGCTTGTATATTGAATGTATATTACATATTTTAGAATTTATATACCTGAGGCCAGTTATATAGCTCATTTCTGTGAATATTAGTAATTAACTAATAATAACAGCCTATAACTAGGTACGCGAAATATCATATACTAGCTGCAACACCCGGCGTTGCCCGGGCTGAACACAGGGTAAAGAGGACCTTTTTCGAAATAAGATGTAGTTAGTAATTGTCTTCTTAATTTGAATGGTAAGTGTTTAAACGCCCCTCGTGCCCAAAAATTATATTATTTTAAATTTTTTAAAAACACCTTGGAAACAGCTGGGCAAAATATTAAGAAAATTAAAATTAATTACCAGAGAGGACACGAGGCGGTGAACAAGATAAAATTTACACTCCCTGCACACTAGTAACATGGGAGTTCGTGGATCGTTATGTAGAAGAAGGTAGATGATAAATAAATACACCATATAAATAATTTGGTCTATAGGTTTTCCTGGTTTATATTTAAAAGGTTTTGTTTTAGCATTATTTTGACATGATAATAAAAAACTTAGTAATTAACAAAGATAAGGGGGCGCCCCTAGATTATTTAAAACAATACACATTACACCTTAACAAACAAATGATTACATTAACGAAATTTCAAGTATAGCACCAAAATTAGATTTTCCCAACGATTACATTATAAGAGTTTCCTTGATTTTACATGTTCTGAGGATTATGTTCTTAAAGAACTGCTCGCTGGTATCTTGTTAATTAATTTATTTCCTTCTATGCAAGTGGAATGTATATATATAGCTCATATCACCCAGGTCTTCCCAGGATGACGTCGGACCAAGAGGAAAACTTTTCTAAAGGGGGAAATCAGCTGCAGGTCCCGAACATCATGCGGGGAGCAATTTCTCTCCCCGGAAACTTTGACCCTGTCTGAAACACATGTCAAATTCAAAACGAATTATACCTGCGTCCAGACAGTCATACACAGTCGGCGCGAAAGGCCAACGAACAGGAATTTGGGGAGAAAAAAAAACGGATTACTCACCAAACAGGGTGTGGAAACAGGGCGCGCGAGGTGTCTCGCGCCGACATCAGCATGGCGCGTACCGAGAATTCGCGGATGCGCGGAAGAAACTAAAATTTTTAGGAAAGTAAAAAAAATAATAAAATTTAACTAAACATGACTTCTTCTAAATACTACATCTGACTGGCTACTGTACCATTGGGATCACATCCCTAAAGCAAGCTGACTACATTCTTGTGCACACGAATTCGCCGTTGCCGCGAATAGCCTCTTAGCACAGAGGACGCCGAGAAGACGTGGTCAGTAGACGAGGTCGGAGAACTAAGTGCCGGCGATGGCGGTCAAAGCTTCTAATTAAATCGGGCGCTCAGCCCTAAGAAAAAAGGGGGCGAAGGTTCGGCACAGGGCCGAAAACATGCGGAGGTGCCCGAGGCGGGCGTAACAACAACACGACATGCACGCTCTCTACCGGCGGTAACAGGAAGCTACAAAGAATCGACTACTACAGGCCGCGAGAAGGAAGCATGGGGCTTAAGGGCGCCGCGGCGCTGCTCTCTAGCGGCGTAAAGGGCAACTAACTGAGGTGGTGAGCTGACTTGCCACTAGGTGTCACGAGGGTGAGCTCTGCACGCTGGCGACCAGGCCCGCGGTTGTTTTTTTCGCCGCTAGATGTCAGGGACGTCTCTGTAAGACCAGGGATAATGTCCTTGAATTAGGCCATCGTCTTGGCTAAGTTCCCGTCAGGTCACTGCTCCTAGCTTGATTTCTCAGAACTAACAGGGGGGGGGGGGGGGGAGAGGAAGGGGGGTCAGAAAACGCCACTAAGGTGGGAACGCAGCTCCACTGGAGACCCATTCGTGACGAGACTTGCTATTCTCAACAAGCCTGTAAGAAGCAGCAGCTTGCAGCCCACAAGCTGCTCTATGCAATTTTGGTCATGAAGAGAAATAAAATTACAATCTCGGGACATGACTGCAGGCGAGAGAAAATCAACCGGGCTGCCCACGTCCACATTAGACAGCAAAATATCAGAAAAGGCTTTTGTCCACTAGTACAAAGTTTAAACACGTGGCGTAAACGGGCCTAACAAAGAGTAAATCACCCCCTTATCACCAAGATAAATTAAAAAAACAAGATTTCCAAAAAAGTTTTAAAATTATAGAAAAATTAAAAACAGGTAACGAAATTCCTCATTTCCAGCACAGTGTGCAAAATTAGTTTATATCACTTTCAGATCCCGACAGACGTTGTTCTGCCAGTTTATAGTTATTTACCTTGTATGTATGTAATTTAGACTTTATAAATAATATAGAAAAAAGCTGAAAAATAAGAGATTACTAATATTGAAAAGATTCCATTATCTAGCTAATGCTCGGCCTGCATGTCAATGCTTCATTCAGTTATGTTTTGTAATATGTTTGATGTGGTTCCACATATACAAATCATCTATCCATCTATATTTTAATATTTATCTCTATCTACATATATATACATCCTTGTATCTCTCTATCTCTATTTATCTCTTTATATCTACATATATTGTGCTGTTACATGGCTATCCAGTGCACAGAAAGTGTATTGTTTTTATTATAAATAACATTTTTAAATTATTATTATTATTTGTTTACATTTTCATGTTTTTGCTCTATTGTTGTTTATTGGACGTATCTATGAGTGCTACACTATATGGCGTAGCCCAAGTGACTTTGAGGCCTCAATTAGCAAGACCCCTCTAGGGAACAAATGACTTAAACGACAAATTGAACTTTTTGCACGTAATTTGCATAAAAGAACTTTCATTGTTGAAATATCACATTTTAAATTTGAGACATTTTAGTGTTTTAAGATGTTTTGTTGAGTGTCTGTATTTTGTTTTGATGAGTTAATTAAGTCAACGATCTTTGTGTCTCGGCCAATGAGAGGCCACGTTGCTTAAGATAAGCGTCATTAATTAAGTTAAGAGAAAAGTTTGGTATGACTACGGCGTTGGCTAGACAGCCTGGGTTGCAATACCCTTAAAAAATCTGATATTTCTACGAGCTAAATTGATCATCCAGTTGAAGGGATGTTTTTAATCACCGTTTGAACATAATTCTATGTAATTTATATAGGGCACATCCTATATGATGTGTAATTAGGTGTGAAATTAACGTGAGTAAAATTGACTCATAATGCTATTTTGAACGGACCGTATTTCTGCATAAATGTAATTTGATCTTGCCAACATATATATAAACATTAAATTTTGTGTCGAACACAGCAAAGCCCTGCAGAGATAAACAATTTTAAGCCAATTACCATTCTGATTTACACGTTCTTAGTTCTAACCCAGAGGTGAAATGAGACGGAGTTCTCATGATGTTCTACCATACCTACACACTGATTTCAGCCGAGGTACACTAAATTAAATTAAATGACAACGATAATAAACTATATTTGGACACACTTATTCGATCTAGATTGAGAGCAACAGACACGATAACTTGGATTTGTGAACTTTTGTTGTGTTTTTTTTTATGTGTGCAACATATCTCCTGTTTATTTGAAAACATGAGAGTATACCACTGGTCAAACCAATAATTATATATATATATATATATTTGTCTCATTAAAGATTATTTGTTTAGTTCTATTTTCTTTTTATCATTACTTCACAGTGTATATGTTTTTTATAGAACCTAAATTACATGTTGTCACTCTTATACCCATCCTAGATCTGCAGTGTTATTTTTTTTTCTCTTATGTATTACACTACACTTATACTATCCTGATAACGAAGTTAAGTATTACATAATAGTGGCGCCCAGAAACAATTCAAAATAATCAAAAAGTCTCCACTGGACAGAGTGACCATATTAAAGAGTGAATACTCAGAATGTTCACCAACGTGGTTTATTATTTCCTACAAGTAAAACCATTTATACATTCTAGTAAGAGTAATATTAAGAGTAGTAGAAACTATTCCAAGAACTGTTATTATTATACGACAGTTCAATATACTTCCCACTATCTCTATATCTTCTATATATAAGTCTCTATATAGCTCAATACATCTATAGGTATATCTCTTTATCTAACCCAGTGGTTCCCAAACTTTTTCAGTTGGCGACCCACCTTTCCTTATAGGAATATCTCCACGATCTATCGATTGATAATTGATAAACAATTTGTGTTCTGATTTGAAAATGGTTGACAAAATATAAGCACTTTCGATTTTTCTTATCTTTTCTTATGGTTTATTCGATGGTTTCGGATAGTTTTAGGATCGAGTCGCGACCCACCTGTCACTCTTCTGCGACCCACTAGTGGGTCGCGACCCACCGTTTGGGAACCGCTGATCTAACCCATTTAATTCTCTATACCTCGCTCTATCTCAACTTATCTCTCCGTCTCTATCTCACTCTATATGTATATATCACTCTATCTCTGTCTCTCTTTTATATTTAAATAAATTGTGTCATGCGTGCGCACTTATACAAAAAAAAAAAACAGACGAAGTGCCGCTATATAAAATGAAATAAACACATTTTTTGATACGATTCGTGCTCCAACTATTGAAAAATATTTATACCGTCTCAGTAACCTTCATGGGCATGCGCATAACAAATCACCAAAATTTCATCACAATCGGATGAATGGTATAGGAACGCATACGGCACAAACAAACGAAAATTAAAGACATGACAAACGCATAAAACGATGGTGCATTTTTAATTCAAGGCAACTCTATATATTGACGAAGTTAAGAACAAAACTGTTATAGGCGCCTTTATTTTGCTAGGCGCTGCGAGCTCCACTAAGCGGACTGGTCTCACCAAGGAGAAAAATATTAATTTGCCAGACCTTACTATGTGTATGATCGTGTGGCAGACAATGAGAAATGACACTCACTCACTATTTGTATGTCTATGACCTATGATTTTTTCTGTTATAAAATGAAATTATCACTTTTTCACTTCCTCAGGGATGGAATTTCATATTAATATGGAGTCTATGTGTTAATCCAGGTTATAAGCTAGCTGTAGGCCAAATTTCATTCAAATCCATTCAGTAGTTTTTACGTGAAAGAGTAACAAACATCCATTCATCCATACTAACAAACTTTCGCGTTTATAATATTAGTAGGATTAATTTTAGGGCAATCTTTACTCTCAGCGCATGTACAATCATGTTGAGTTTGCAAATGTAGTGGCGTATCTCAGTTCTTTCGCACGCTGTGTAGACATATGAACAAATGCCAAATACCGCAACAGACAGTTAGATAAAATCACATTTTGAGTGATTGTGTAAAAACGGAAATGCAGTTGAGCAACAACAGCTTAAAACTTGCAGAGCATTCATTGAACATAGTAAGGTAAAGTCTAGCTGACCTGCAATTGAACTTGCACAATGTTCCAGTCTCTACCCATTATATAACTGGTGTATCTGTAAGCATGTCGGCACTGCCTATTTTTAACTCTGTTGCTAAGTCTCAACAAAAAATAACCTTCATTCTGCGCACGCGTGCCACTTTTAGCACATAACACAGCACAGTTGATGAGTTGATTTGGAACAGCGCACACTTGCGCTTTTCCTTTGTAGAATTTTAACTCGTGGGACCTTGATAGCTGATTAAAGCTGCTTCCACTGCAACGTTCTTGTAGAAGTGACAGGAACACAGGCACCTTGGTAAGTAGATTTACCGGGAATGCTGAGGCGAGAGATGTGATGGGGTTCGGTCCTGTACTCAACAATAGGCGGGGGTGCGCAGGACCCACTGCAACGACGACCGTCACACGGACAACATCACGGCCTCTGACGATCCATGACGGTGCCGACCTCGTGAGGATCCCGAAAACCAGCCGCTTCAACTCCTGAACCAGCAGACTGGTCTGCCGCTACTACAGCCCAGGTCGTGCCAACGCTCTGCCATGACTGCAGTTGGATGTGGTACCACCAAGTCGTGTCGCAACGCAGGATTCGTCGGATACTTTCCACTCTTACACACCATCCGTCGCCTTCTCGCTATCGCATCACTAATAAGTCCCAGCTTTCATTCACTACCTTCGTAGCACAACTAACATAATGTGTCCAAACTGCAATTAGCCATGCCAATTACACTCTTGAAGGTGTAACTTTCTGCTTACATTTAACCTTCGGTACTTCAAGTTGGTCGTACAGTCTGGCTTATACCATCTAACTTAATAATACTAACTTAAGACTATAAAAATTTGATATTATACTTGCATTACCGATAAATCATAACACTAATATATACCTTAAAATTCACATTAATAATGCGTGAGGATATTTAAAGTATAAAATTACATTTACAGAAAGGTTACTCGTATTTGTTTGTTTAGTACAATGCGAAAATGTGGCATTCTGCCTTGCTTATCTCCAAACAACTTAAATAAACTACATTAATTGGAAAATCGTAATTAAATTCACCTCATCTTACAAATTATTATTTACAATAGCAATTAAAACGTTTTTCATAACAGGCTGGTACGAGATAAAATTTAAAAAATATATATATATAAACACACATTTTAGTGAACGGCTCACAGCCTGCGACTACATATCTTTCGTGAGTGTGCTTTTACACGTACGTTTTTGCGGTCTTCAGTAATAACAATACCTATATTCTTACCGCTATTTCAATGTATCTTAAATGCTGTTAAAACATATGGAATCTCATTTATTTCAACCGTATAACCATTTTGATACAACAAATTATGACTGTTTTTACCATCTGTTGTGGTACTGAAGACTCTGCTTCGCATCTCACCAGTGTTATAGTTTCTTTATCTTGTCGATAAAGTTTACCAAGTAAAATAGTGAATAAATTCATCTCTGATATTTATTTTCAGTGGTGAAAAATTAGAACCTATTCTACTAATTTTTTTTTTTTCATAATCTGTCTTTGAATATAGTGTTACACACGAAAAGAAAGTGTGCTTCCCTAGTTTGCAGTCCTATAAGGACGCCATACTAATAGCTTTCACAATCCTACTGAAAATTAAGAAGAAAAATAATGGCGTCGTGAAGTGTAAATAAAATTTAAAATTACATGTTATCTTTGAATTTTTTTTTCCATTGTCAAAGAATAATGTATGGAATTTCTAAACATGGAAAGTTTACGCACAAAGTAAAATCTAATGTTACTAACGTACGCATGTCGGCTTGTAGTTGTATCTTACAAATCTTGAATGCAGTGTTGTATTTTCACATCCATTAATGACGTGGTACATCTTGACAGAATATAGGCATTCCTAATTTTTCATTGCAGGCATGCTGGCTAATTTATTGTTTTCGTACACAATACAGCTGTTTTAAAGGTTATTTATATAACAAAAATCTGCCAAAATTAAACAACAGCTTTCGTGTACACATATTGACTTCGTTGTTACCGAAAAGTTTCATGTTGTAGGTGCTGCCATGTTATGTCTAAACCCCTTGGGTTGACATTCAAAACGCAGTAATAGCATCGCGGCTATATAAACATAAATAGGTCCTCTGACCTTCGACGAACTGCGCACAAATTCCTGACGTAGATGACGATGCACTCTTACGCCGGACATCGACGGGGCTCGGCCTCGTCGAAACAAACACTGACAGTCACCTCTTCACGCGACTCCTCGGTGATTACAAACAAGGCAATAACAGTTCCCACGATACAGCTGAATAATATGCCTGAACTCGAGACTATCGTTTCGATACAATTTAATTCCACCAGCTGTATACTGCATTTTCTTCACAATAAACTTTCGCATATTAGCGTGCCGAAACTTAATTGTTTATAATAATAGGTGACTTATACTCTTTTAACTGCGTTAGATTATACCTGCCTACGACACGTTGCGTAACAGGATCTGCAAGTGTGTAACAATTTTCGTGGTTAACCTCAGTAATAACAAAAGGACCCGTAAATAATAAAAATAATTTGCGTGTTACAAATTCCCATTTACGGCTTATTACAGATGTTTTCCTTAGAACCCATTCTCCAACTTTAAATCCTTTTCTTTTTGACGCAGGCCTCTTCCTCTGTCTTGCCGCAGCTTCGGATGCTAATTTCTGTTGAACGAATTGCTGAACCTCCTCTTTAGTAGGTAAATCATCACATTCTGTGTTCGTTGCGTATATTCGGCAGGTAATTGGGGTTAATTGCTAGGGACCTATCCAGGCAAAGGATTTCATGCGGAGTTCGCCCTGTTGATGTGTGCACAGTGTGATTGAGTACACACTCTATATATGGTAGCTTGTCTCGCCACGACTGTTGTGGGTTATGACAGTATGTGCGTAACAAATTGCCGAGATTCTTCATTTGTCTCTCCACTGGATTCGACTGTGGGTGTCTTACGGAAATAGTTGTAGGTACTGATCCTAGTTTCCGTACACCCTGTTGCCAAATTTCACTAAGAAATTGGGTGGCCCTGTCAGATAGTACACACTTCAGTACTTGACATTCGTCACAAAATGACTTAAATTTTTGTAGTAAGATTTTTGCAGTTGCGTTAACTATTGCATATAGCCTCGTGTACTTGGAAAGCACGTCTAAAATAACGAAGATATGCTTTACTCCTCCCTTTGACTGAGGCAATGGTCCAAATAGATCCAGCGAAACTAGTTCAAGTGGTTTACTAGGCAGGATTGATTGCGAAACTAGTTCAAGTGGTTTACTAGGCAGGATTGATTGCAACTCACCATATAATTTCTCTGGAATTTGTTTGGTTTTCTGGCACAAATCACACGACCTTGTAATTTGTGTGATGTTGCTGAGCATAGTGGGCCAAAATAACTGACGACTAATAGCATCATACAGTTTCCTACTTCCTGCGTGTCCTAAGCTTACATGTGTTTCCCAGATAATTTCATTTCGTAACGTAACTGGTATAATAGTTTTTCAATAATCCTCGTAGGGACTTCTCTTGCGAGTGTGTGCAAATAATATGTTTTCCGGTGACACACAAAAATGTTGGTGTATTTTGTGCTCTGTGGGTTTTTCTTGTAACTATGCTCGTATATTCTGACAGCAAATATCTTGACTCTGTTTTTCGGCTAAATTGCTAAGCAAATCTTTTAGCTTGGGATTCACTTGGAGCATATCTGCAGCCACTGGAGCTACTAAGAATTCTTTAACTTTGTGACTATTGCTTCCAGGTGTCGTACCAAATTCTTCCTTTCGACTTAGGTAGTCGGCGACAGTATTTTCACTACCTTTTATATATTTAATTTCCAAATCATATTCTTGCAACAATAATACCCAACGGGTTAAACGACTACCCAGCAACTTGCCTGACTTCAAGCATATCAGAGCTTGGTGGTCGGTGAGAAGGATTATCTTTTCACCTAGTAACAAGTCACGAAATTTTTGCAGTGACCACACAATAGCCAACGCTTCTCGCTCAGTCACCGTGTAATTTTTTTCTGCAGAGTTGAGAGTACGACTCACCATTGCGACTGTTTTCTCTTCCCCGTTGTCGTCACATTGGGCTAGCTTGCAACCCAGTGCTGCATCTGAAGCATCGGTATAAAGTCTAAACTCACGCCCCTGTACCGGGTGGTAAATTACATGTTCATTGAGAAATAATTGTTTCAATTTTACAAAAGCATCTTCTTGTCTTTCAAGCCAGGACCAAGATGCATTTTTTTCAAAAGTTCAAATAATGGTATAGCTATACCAGCCACTTTATTTGAGTAGTTCCGATAGAATCCTACTACTCCCAGAAATGCTCGTAGCTGTCTTACATTCCGTGGGGTAGGGAATTCATGGATGGCCTGAAGTTTATCTGGAGCAGTCTTAATACTGTACGGTGTCAACACATGCCCTAAAAACGGCAACTCTTCCCTGCAGAAAATAGATTTGCGGAGTTTTACAGTCATACCTGCCTGATGTAATTTTTCTAGCACGGTGTGAATAAGTGTGATATGCTCCTCGAAACTGTTTGACGTTATTAGTATATCATCAACATAAGCGCGAGCGTAAGCGCTACACTTTGGTCCTAGAGTGGCATCTAAACAGCGAGTAAACTCAGCAACAGCATTGCAGAGGCCAAAAGGCATGACCCGGAATATGTATTGCTGGTTTCTGAATAGGAATGCGGTATATTGACATGATGCAGGTTCAAGCGGAATTTGCCAATAACCGGATGACAAATCTAATGTAGTCAGAAACTTTGTTCCTTGGTAAAGTCTAAGAATTTCCGATGTGTGTACCGGACTTTCGCGGTCCTTCACTGTTATTTTATTCAGTTCGCGGGCGTCCAAACATAAGCGGACAGTCCCGTCTTTCTTTCCCACACAAACTATTGGATTCGAAAATGGACTGGCTTCTCTCCTTACGATGCCCCAATCTAACATCAAGCGCAAATATTCCGTGGCTTCTTGCAGGTATTTCGCTGGTATTGCATAAGATTTCCTGTGATAGCTTGCATTTTCAATAATATTTATTTTTGCCGAATAAAATTTGTTGAGGCCAGGCTTGTCAGAAAATACTGCCTGATGGAGAGTTAGTAGATTGCAGAGCTGATCTACTTGCGACTGTTTTATTGTGGTAATCCCTTGTAAGGCGTTACACAAATCTTCTAAGGAAGCTAGTAGGCTATTGTCGAGTTGACTGTGCATGATAGTGCGTGTCAAATCACAGGTTTCTAGTAGACCAACTAAATTTTCACCTACTTGCCAGCTGTCTGTCAGCCGTACTGGCGCGTCAGAATCGTTTGTTGTGATGGTCCACAAACGAAAATTTATTATCACTCCAAACTGAGTCAGAAAATCCGTGCCTACAATTAGGGATTTTGCAAGCCCCTTAACGACCAGAGCTGTCATAGATTTGGGCTGCCCTATCCCTTCGATCCTGAGTAGAACCTGTTTGTTTACGATTGGACTGGCTCTAGAAGTAACTCCAATTATTTTTAGTGAAGGAACAGGGATAGTAGGTAGCAGCTGTCCTTGTTGCTCTAATGTTTTTACTAACTCTTCATTGACGCATGTTACCTCCGCACCGCTGTCGAGCAAAGCTAATGTGTCTAGTCCATTCACTGTCAGTCTTATTTCCGGACAAATATTGCGCATACGTGGCATATCATCATTTGTCATTTCTTTGAATAGAAAATCTCGTTCGTTATCACGCAAAATAACTGTGCATAAAAATTTTCTATAACAAACACAGCTATAAACAGGTGCGTTTGCATCGTTGGCACCCACTAAGGCGAACCCCTTGCCTGGATTACGGGTTTCAGTCCGGGGCAAGTTAACCTGAACCCTCTCTAGTTTAACACTGAATTCTCGGTGTCACGTCCACTAAGCGTTGCGGAAGTAGCTGCAGTTGTAGGTACCCAGACACCGCCGTTGGCTGTGTTGTGTACTGTCGGCTGTGTTGAGTACTGTCGGCTGGAAGCTGGCCGCAATCGGGTTAATTGGCTCATAGCTGCTGCTGTTTGCTGCAGTGGTGTGGTGAACGGTGGAGGGAATGAAGTGGAAGGTGGTTTATTGACAGAGTTGTTTTCCGCTGAGTGCGTACTGCGCTGTCGGTCTTGCTCAGTAGGGGACTGACTTGGCAGTCGGTACTCTGCACGATAGGATCTCTGATGCTCGGACGTCTGGAAATACTTGCGACGGTCATCGTATTCGTCTTCCGAGTAGGCGCACCTCCTTCTGTCGGATTTCCTGGGTGTCCATAGCTCCGGGGATGGTGAGCGTCTGTTGTTTCCCTTCTTGCTTTCAAATTGATCCCATCGTTCGCCCTCATGGTCGCTGCTGTGATTCTTGTTGCTGGACCACCATGTTTTTTTCTGTAAGGCATAGAACGTCTTTTCTGGTGTTTACCTTGATATTGTCCCTTAAAAAATTGTTTGTGATAGGGATTCTCATCTTGGTATTGCCAATTCATGTAGTGTACGGAAGCTCGCCTGTCGTCCTTTGTTTTGACGTCCCGGTTCTGCCATGTATTGTGCATAGGCACATGCTTCTGATAAGCGTTACTGCGCTCTGTTTCCTCCCGTGACGTCTGACTGCGGTTGAGTCTCTCCAATTTATCAAACATCAACAGTTGTTCTCTAAACTCACCGACCTCACCATATGTTCTACCAGCTAGCTGGATTTGGTATTTTAGCGGGAGCTGAGTAAGCACCGTCGCTATAAATTCGTCATCAGACATAACCAAATCTAAATAACGAGTCCTCTCATACATACTAGAAATGTGGGCTTCTAATGATATGCCCTTCTTGGGGTCATATCGCTCAGTGTGTAATTGGGCCCTCAAGTTGCCTTGCGTCCTCAGACTCCAGTATTGTTGCCTGAACATGTCGATGAATTGCTGGTATGACGTGGTAGTTGTCTGTAATATTTCATACCAGTAGAACGCATTTCCTCTGAGCGCAGAGCCTAAACATTTAAGTTTTTCGGTGTCGTTAAGACCGAATGTGCGGGCATATTCCTCAAATTTATTTAGGAATCGTATGGGGTTTTCTGTTGCCTTGCCCGTAAAGGTTGGCATAGATTCACTCCACTGCCTAGCTGGGTGGTGTAGTAGTGCAGCCTGATCGATGGTAAGACCGCCCATGGTAGCATTCAGCACGGGTCGCTCAGATGTTTGTGTAACTAGTGACTCTGCTGGTCCGTTAGCGCCCCTGTTGCTGTGTACTGGATTGTCACTCGGTTGTGTGGGTAATCTAGGGAACTGGTCTGTGTCTAATCCCTGAAACCGCCGCTCCAGCTCCTTCACTTGACTTTCCAGGTGTTGTTGAACACTTAACTGGTTATTCAATTGACTTTCGACGCGCTGGCACAGCTGTACCGTACGACAGTCAGCCGCCTTCTCTGCTACCTGCGTACACTCGTTACTCAGTGTATCGATCCGACTAGATAAGGTTGCGGTAGCCTCTTCTACTTGTTCGAGACGCAACTGTAACTGTTCAGTCTGTCCGTGCATTTCTTCCCTAAGTACAGTATGATTGCGAACACACTGGTCCTGGATTCGTTGACGTTCTTCCCTGGCCGTAACTAGTAAAGCTGTTGTACTAGACTCCCGATCATTTATTCTAGAATGACCTTGTGCTACCTGTTCAGTTAACCGCTCTAGTGCTTCTTTCTGCTCTGACAAACGCATTTCAATACATTCCTGTACGTTATTTACGTTACCCTGCATTTGGTTTATCCTAGCTGAAAGCTTAGCCTGTCCCTGATCTATTTTAGCTGAAAGATTATTCAGCGCATGTAGTAATACTTCCATGTCAATGATGGTAGGTGTGGGTACAGATGCTGCACTAAAATTAGTGACAGTAGCAGGCTGAAAAGTAGCTACACTAGCTGCTACATTATCTGATGGCGCTAGACTATGCAAGCCGCCGGTCGTGATATCCATGTCATAAGTGGGTAACTCAACATTAGGTGGTGGTGTAGATGGAGGTATAGCCGGTTTTGTATCTTTTATGGGCCGCTTCATGCTCTCACTCTCTCCTGCGTGTGTGTCTAACAATTGGGCATGATTTTCAAGTGATCCTGACATACTCAATTCTTCCGAATTTGCGGTCAATGTATCGCTGTTTGATAACTGTGTTACTATTTCTAAATTCTCGTCCACATCAGTCGATCCTTCGGTTCGATTCCTTAATCTATAAACAATGGGATTAAGACGTGGCATAGCTCAATAGTGTATGAAACAAACTAGGTAATCATAAAGACAAAATATATAGAACACAAAATAAACAATAGTTATAATTATTGTGTCGTCTCACTACTCGTGCCCCACGTTGGGCGCCACTTCTTCTGTGACGCCTTATTTCATTAAATATTACCATTTATTATAATTAACAACCATATCAAAGGTAAGTTTAATAATAAGCCAGACGGTACAACCTTTAACTTGTTAATTTCCTGGATTTACGTTGGACATGGCTTAATCAAGAGTCCTTAGTTTGTGATATGGTATGTCAGAATAATAGCAATAAATAATATTTTTATTTTACAATGTCCAGTTTTTTCTAGCTCAGGGAAAAATATTTGAAACTCTTTAATCTAACCGCTGGGTATGAGACGATTTACGTTGTGATTACTATTGATAAAAAAAAATCAATAACTTCAATTCCTTTTGCGTCAAGAATGTGTATGCCATTAATTTACGAACTGACATAATATATAAAGTTAACTCTCACTCTAATTAAAAACAAATAATATCTGTACACTTACTTAAATATCCATCAAATCGTCCTATATTGATAAAACATTATTCACAAAAACAACTTAAATCAACATGGCCTTCCAAAACTCTTTCCTTCTTTTTTTAGCCATTCTAGTATTCCTTTTCCATAGAGGTACTTAGCTTATAACACAGAAACAACGATCAAAAAAAAATTTAATGCTGAGCGAAATACGACAAAGATTAAATAAATAAATGAAATAATCACAAACTTCACAGATATGCAGTAACGACTGTGATGGTGACGTCACATCAAGAACAAAATTTGGTGCTAGATTTAAGCTCATTTAATTTATTTACACTTCTTATGATTTTCCTGATTTTTTTTATCTACCCAGGCGCTTAGGACAGCCTAAAAGGAGTGTCGAAAAAGCGGTGGAAAAAAGGAGGGGGCAGAAGTACACGGGCATATGTATTGCTACCTATACACTTGGCAGGCTATCTCGAATTCCAACACGAATGCGAACAAAGAACAATTTTTTCAGATGCCAATGAACCATGTATCCACACTTGGCCTGCAAATGCGATTCCCAATGCCGAAGCGAACTATATAAATCAGTCACGAACGAACTGAAAGTGTCTGCTATAAAGAGTATTGATGTAGTTATGGTACACTGCAGGCAGGTATAGTTTACTCTGTGTTATTTACCAAGAAAATATAAACACCAAGATAGCTTCGATGCAGGTTCTTGGGTTACTGCTTGCAGGCCAAGTGTAGATGCACACATTACGGGCGTTGGCCCAAATTCCTTTGATTTGTTCAAAAAAAAAAAAAAGACACCGAGGCGAGCGCCCACGAACTTACACGAACACAAGCCATCACATGCCAACCACCGCTCCAAACTTGGCACTCGCGAACGTTCGCGAACGTTCGGGATAAGTGTAGAGGGGGCATTATTCTTATGAGACAACGGAAACAACTTGAACCCTTGTATCCTATAAAAATTAAACGGAAGAAATTAATTTTGCGCAAATGGTCTGGGCGAATAATTTATTATTTTAAACCAAAATAATATCGCGGAAAATAGCCACTGCTCTGAAATTTCAGTCAGATAAATGCATTAATGGAATTTTCGCCTATTTTTAATAAGGCCCTGCTACAATTGCCATGTCTCTTGGTCTCTTTGTCTCATCCTCTCACGAAAATATGCTGCCACAACAGTATGTCCCGAGTTGTCCAATTGTAAACATTTCAAATACCAACTCAAGAGTGCAGTAGTTTTGAGCGACATTTTAATATTTCCTTCTTCATTTGTCTGATGTGTTGTGGCAATTTGCAAAAGTTGAAGGCCACAAATCACTTTAAAAAAATTATAATACTAGTATATCTTTTAGAGGCCACAAAATCATTTTAAATATATCGATGATGTGAATATTGCCAAGCTTATTCTGTTTGAAAGGTAGCTCGGTAAACTGACATTTCAATGGCAAAGTAATTACGTGACATATTTCAAATTTCGGTACATAATGGTCAAATCACAAAATTCACTTTGTTTTTATTGTTTGTATACTACTATTTTTCCCGTGCGGTTTGTGATCCTCTGTAGACAGTTTACATTTTTTTTTTATATAATTTATGTTTGTTTACATTTTTTTCATGTTTTCAACTTATTTTTCTTGCATGGGAGAACTCAATTATAAAAGATCGCCAACTGCTTGATCACGAAGGGACAAGGGACGAAGGGACAATAAATATGACGTCACAGGGTTTCGTGGACCAATAGGTGAGTTGTGTCCAACGGACATGGCATTGGACAAGTCAATTGTAGCAGGGCCTTTACGGTACCCAGATACATTAACCCGCACTGTGACATCGAGTCATTCTGAAAACCACGAGTCTGTTTAAATAAATATATTTTGTTTTTAAAACACTAACCACTAGGGCAAACCACGAGGACGAAATTCAGGTGACGATTCCTCTTTAAAAAGTAGGTAAACATAAAATTCACAACTATTAGCCCACGTAAATGCCAAATATATCTAAACAAATCTTGAAAATGGAATTGAAGCACAAGTTTATTGCTAGTAACGTTGACATTGGAAGATATATCTCAAAGTTTCCGGAACGAGGAAATGCAATACACGAAAACTTCGGGGGCGTTATAAATCAACTTTAATAAAACAGAGGGGATTAGTAATCTACCACTTACGGTTAACCAAAAGCTCGCCTTTTTTTATACATGGCACAATATGCAATAACCTAATACAATATGTGAGCCAAACGAACAATTTCTCGTAAACTGTGGCGTGTGAGTTAACATCCAGATAAGTGTCCTATTTGGCTATTTTAATTTGGCACCGAGTCACGAAACTCTAAATTAGTGACCTTTACAAATCGGATAGCTGTCCTTTCCTGGCGTCTGCATTTTATTATATTGATGTAAATATCCGAATAGGGAACTTATTCCGGTTAGGCATATTTCAGAATTTTTAAAGGCGTTAGTTTCCCCATTACTGAAATCCGGATAGGTAGCTATCTCGAATGACTAACTTGTGTTGTCCAATGGGAAAAATCCGGATACCTGTCCAAAGTAAGTGTTTGGGTCCAAAATATGGTTATTAGAAACATTTTCAGTAATACGTATTTGTTTATTCAGCGTTTCGGTTGCTGCATATATAATATCGCAGGAACCATTACACAAATTTTAACCTATTTAATTTCTTGGGCCCTATACGCCATACTCGCATCAAATTTAGTTTTCAAATAAATATAATACAGAAAAGATAACTTTATGAGAAACAAGAAGATAATGCACTCTATTTTTTCTTCTTTCAAAATTGAACTATTTTAAATAATGTGGCTAATATAAAATCTCCTGAAATGTTTGGCACATTTTAACAACTAGTCCACTGTGCTATAACGAAATTGTTATTTACGTAAATTTATTAATTCACTATCTTCTAAGTTACTTAAACATATAATATAAAACTTTTACTTCATAACATGAGAACTCCACAGCCTACTTGTGACAAATTTGGTAGTCAAGTAATGCAACAAAATACAACACTATAAGATTTCAGAATATGAGGCAATTATATTAAACTTTTCGGCCAACTAATGTTTCGTTTATTTATCTACGTTAAACCACCTTTAATTGTGACACTAATGTATTATTTTCGTCTTATTTTGTATTCATTCGTCTCAAAAATTAAGACTATGCCATAATCTATGAATAGAGACAAGGAAATTTCGTGGATTCGTCTGGACTCAGGGTAGAATTCAAAGTCATAGGTGTGCGCAACCCACGTTTGCTTTCCAATTGGTTGATTTCTTAGCGAGGACAATTTTGTCCTTGTCAATTGGCCCTGCCTGATTCGCTTACTTCACTCCTGGCTGGGCATATGCGGTCTAATCCTGAACAAAGTGCGAGAGTGTGAAGGTTTACATGATAACTTGCGACTAAACGAATGCACGAAATTTCCGTATCTCTATCTATAAATATAAGCGAAATACCACAGACTCATCACGAGATCTCTGAAACTATACGTCCGATTGACTTGAAATTTGGCATGCACATTCCTTTCCGGATCAGGATCGTAATGTCCGTTTATGTAGGCATATGTGCTCTGCTACCCGTGCGAAGCCGGAGCGGGTTTCTAGTTTTTAACATTACGTAATCGATTCGCGTCAAATCAGTCATGCAATTAGTTATATGGTATTCGACATTTACGTTTTGATTTAAGAAATACACTTTTATTTTCAAAATAACAAACCTTCAAGCATATTTCTACCAAACTGATGGGTACTCAGCCATCGTATATTTAAGTATTATTATTTTCGTTTTACTATAGCTCTGTGGTACCCATGGTTTGCTAGCAGGGTTTACTGTTCAACTCCTAGTGCCAGTACAAGGGGACCATGGAATAATTAATAATAATAATTACTGTTTAATTGTAAAACTATATTATGGTAGTTAATAATTAAATAACATAAAATGTTTTATAAGGTTTCGAAAAATGTAATCATAAAACGTAGTTGTACCGTAATCAACAACAACGCCGAATGCCTAATTGGCCACAATGCCAAATCACGAAGTGATATCAACGTCGAATCACGTAGTGACCTCAACACCGAATCACGAAGTGACCTCAACACCGAATCATAAAGTGACCTCAACACCGAATAATGAAGTGACCTCAACACCGAATGATAAAGTGACCTCAACTCCCAATAATGAAGTGACCCCAACGCCGAATCATGAATTTTTTGCCCACAACGCTGAAGTCTATATTAACTACAACGCCAAATGCTTATCCCGAATCTTGAGTGGGCCACAACGTCAAATTTTAATCGAGCTACTTACCTCCCAAGCTTTTAAACTTTGTTCTGAAACCAAATTAGGCCTATGCATTTCATTGTGAACAAGTAATTCTGAAGATGTTACAACTTCAATATTTTCTACAAGATAAAATAGCTTTCCGCCTAGCAAATAAACAGGTGTCTGAATTTTTAGATCACATTTTTCTCTTATTTAATTTATTTAAGAATAATTTGTAACATGATACAATTTTAAAGCGGCATAGGCTTGCTTTAAACAAATAAATTATAATATGAATTAAAATGTAAGCTGTATTTCAATATGCGTGTTTACACCAGAACACAGTTCGTTCCTAGAAATATTAAACATTTCACTTGTTAGTATTTAAACTAAGTATAGCATGTAATAAAATAGTGATGCGGACAACGATGATGGTATTGATTTGGACATGTTGGAGATAATATTGAAAATACCAAAACAATATTCTTACGTTAATACTAGTGTCTTAAATTTTTGTAAGAAGGGTGCTTGGTGGAAAAACATATGTGCAACATGAAGTACTTAAAGATTTGGTAAGCCTACTTGTAAATAACTGAATAATAATTGCTTCGTAATTTAATGTTAATTTTAAGCGTTGCCATGCAGAATTAAAATAAGTGCTCGGTAATATATAAATATGTGCATCTCCTATATGACAGTTCCGCATTTTTCAAAGGTCAATATATAGTAAAAAGAAAATGTTATGCATTTTGGTGAGGTCCTTATAAGAGGTGATGGAGTGAAAATATTATAACTTGTTTGACACTTTTGTGACTCAGAGTTCTAATATATTTTCTTGCTAAATAAAATCAAAATGTAAAGAGATGTAACAGCGATAATATATAAACAGGAAAATAATAATCACAACATATTTTTTCACTGTTCAAGTTATAAAATGTAGTGTTTTATATAATATAAGTAAATATTTTAGAACTCAGAGTCACTAATGTGTCGAAGATTAAAAAAACTAAAACAAAATAGTTTCCATTGCAATGTACTACCACAAAGTGTCCGTACAGACATTTAATTCTTATTTAAATGTTTTTACAGTAATATTTATATACTTTCTTTTTGTTTGAATTAATCTTCTCTCGTGTCAATGTATTTTTACGAGCACGCTATTGTTGTATTACCTTAACTTGAAAAACAGTATAGGTCTAACCTGAAAACAAGAACTTATAATATTTTGAACCTTATTATTATGAACTTATTTTCCAATGTATTGTTGGAAGGGGAGTGCGTCGTTTGCCCTTCAGGCGTTTGCCCTAAACGCATTTTCGAAGCATATTCTCGCATTCCTCATTCCAAACAGGCGTTTGCCCTAAAAGCGTTTGCCCTAAAGGCGTTTGTCCTAAAGTCGTTTGCCCTACAGGCATTTGCCCTACAGGCGTTTGCCCTACAGGCGTTTGCCCTAAAGACGTTTGCACAAGATGTTTGATAATCCCATTCGGACCAAGCACCGGCATTTGCCCTAAAGGCGTTTGCCCTAAAAGAAGTTTTTCGACAGTCGTTTGCCCTACAGGCGTTTGCCCTACAGGCGTTTGCCCTAAAAGTTTGCGAATTTTCAATAATCCGAAAATGAATGCTTGCCGGCGTTTGCCCTACAGTCGTTTGCCCTAAAGGCATTTGCCCTAAAGGCGTTTGCCCTACAGGCGTTTGCCCTACGAACCTTTTCGAAGATAGATGTCCTTACGTGTGTCGCCCCTGTTGACAAATGTTGGAACCATTCTCCAAATGAGTACAAAGTACAAAATTCACAAATTAGATGGCAGCACATACGGTTTGCTATCCCAACGTTGAAGTCTAAGAATGCAGCTGGTAATTGAACCTTACAACAGATGAATCTCAGTGACTGGATTGTATTTTTTAAATAATTTTTAACAAAGAGGTTGATGATGTAATATTTTCCAAGGTGGGGGGCGGGGGGTTAACTAGCGAACGAATTAACTTAATTTAATATTGCTGCTATATATAAAAACAAGCGTTAACAAAAGGAGCTTACAAAATTTTATTATCCTTGCCTGCTGGAATTTTCACTTAAAGTCGTCCTAAAAACGATGACCCTAAAATAATTTAAGGCAGAAGATTATACATATGCATTTATAAAAACATTTTCAGTGTTTAAAAGTAAGTGTTAAAATAGCCTCCGAGACCTTCATGCCTATTTTCAATTTTTATATAACATGTGCCCAACTGAATCTGTCGTTTTATTAATATGTTTGTAGAGTGCGGTGAAAATACTTCCATCAAGAGTGTGCATATTTTGCTAATTCGCCCAGACCATCTATAGCTAAACCCCTAATAAGTTTTATGGGAACAAGTGAAGAATAATAAAAGACTGATTTTATGTGTGACAGCCAATGAAATGTACAACATTTCAAAATGCATTTAATCATATCATCTATATTGCCACAATATTTGAATGAATGTCATAGGTATGAGTGTAAACTAGGAACAATTTTGATATGTCGTGGAATGTACAATAATGAATTACGTAAAAGTATAATACACAAAGAAAGATCATTAAATATAACTCTGTTTCAGATGCTAATGAATCAGCAAAAATAGTGCAATTTTAGTTAATATATTTTCAAAACAATTTAGTTTCAAAATTGCTTCGATCTTGTTTTTGAACACTGAATCAACTTCTCTATATTTTTTGCAAGTGAAGATTAGAAAATAAAATTTAAAAAAATAATTCACCGAATTACATAATTTTCAAAATAAACCGTTGCAATTATATTTAGTTAATTACATATTTGTCACATGCCCACAAACAGTCTTACGACTTTAACATATTTATTATTTGGTTAAATGTACGCAATAGATTTATCCAACCCGACTTGCTTGCCTTGGTCGGCAAATATGTTGGCTGTTTTCTCTGTTAGAACTCTGGGTATCGTGTGTATTGAGTAATGAATTCTTTCTTCACTTCTGCTAATGAAATTTATATACCCACTTTTATACCCATGGGTATAATATAATATAAAGCATAAATTGGGCGTCGTGCGGGGCGGGCTTACAGGACAGCAAACCATAACAAAAACTTTTAGCATAACAATCATGTATCAAAAATAGCATTAGTTGTGCAAGCGCAGTTCATCTCCACAAATTAAGTTTGTACGTACTATAATTTTTTTTTCTCCTGAGATCGTTTTTAGGTAGATTTCGCAGAGCGACTTACAGAAAATTTCACGATTTTTTCTCCTATCTAGGTCCTATGAATTTCAGAATTTCTAATTGAGGTAAATATGAATGTCTAATGTATTGTTGGATTGGATTTATATCCCATACATATTGTTGAGCCAACAATTAATTTGCAATTTATTGTTACATTCGATATTCTAGAAATATTCATAAGATTTTACATAGTTATTGAAACTTCTGGAATTTTTCAGAAAGTTTTTTTTATATTGGTAGGCCGCACGGCGAAATCTACCTTTCCGACTGGCTGCCATCGGGGATTTTTCATTTATAATTATGGGATATATGATTTGACACTATTATGCACACAGACGCTTCATATCTAAAACAATCTTGTTCAAACGAAAGGTTTTTAATTTTTTAATAAGACATTTTTTTTTGTGACAGATATCTCAAAGAAAACAAAACCAGTAATTCAACAGAATTCTATACGAGCCTCGTTGCCAAATTTAATGGACGCAAAATAATAAATTACCTACACACAGACACAGCGAGGCTCTTTTCAGCGTAAATGTTACATGGCAGGACAAGATTCAAGAATAGTTTAGCTTGGGAGAAAAGTCCTTTCAAAAAAATGTCAGGTAGGAGCCCTGGTTCAATACACAAGAAAGTCATTCGTAAAAAGATTCGACATGGCACAACTCGTCGTAAACTGGCTTACCAAGGAGATAGTCGGTTAAAACTAAAACGGCGTGATCTCCAATCGACTAAACAAAATGTTGACTATGGATCCTCATCATCAGGGCAAATTACTATTGTACAAGGGTGTGATCTTCCTGAAAATGAACTATTAAGTAAGTGTGAACATTACATCGCGTCACTGCAAGTCAGTTTGGAAGAAGGAAGGAATATTGTGGAACAAACAAATATGCATACAATCCCGCAAGGAAAGTCGTTCTGTGTGCGGTGGGCTTAAGTCACATTATTATTATTATTGAGAAATACCATTACGTATCTTCATTATTTTATTTTGGAAATATAAGTGGAATCAACTATGGAAATATGGGAAATATTATGAATGTATTTAAATATATATTATATTACGGATATAGCCTATTTTAAGAATCATGCCAACCAATTACTATTATCGGCCAACTCTTATAACTGAACGTCAAAATGATCTAACACAAACATTACAAACTAAATGCAAATTATGGAAAACCCAGAACAAAACGAACTAGAATACTTCTTCATTGTGTACTTCAGCTGTATGTTGTGTATACATTCCAGAATAAAATAGTATGAACAATGTGTAGGAGTTTAACCGCATTAGTACTATTATGCTAATTAAGAAAATGTTTAACAGCTAGTATTCGCATTATTTACCTATATGATCGTAATATTTTAAGTAATCATAGCGTAATGCGCGTCTGACAGCTGAAATTGAAATAAGCAAAGCCCCGGAAAAAAAAATTGAACCTTTTTCCAGCGATATTTTTGTTAAATCGCCAATACTGTTTTTTTACTATACGATTTCTTTTTTTGGTCGAAGACCTTACATCATCTAATATTCCGAAATATTTTACAGAAAAAATATTCGATAAAATTGAACTTAGTGCAGGGAACCATCTGTTGGTGAATCTAGGAAGTTCATACCACATTAATTCCCACCAAATCTTATATAGGCTTACATAGGTGCCATCTAGCGACGGTTTTGTAAACTTTGCATTTAGAGGGAAAACATTTATTTAGGTACTGCCACCTGCGGAGGAAATATAAACTACGAAAACACTGTTTGAATGGATACATAATTGAAAAAACCTACATTACCCAAAATAACCTAAGCTTCGTTTACCCTAAAGTCATTTGCCCTACAGGCGTTAGCCCTAAAGGTATTTGCCCTACAGGCGTTTGACCTACAGGCGTTTGCCCTACAGGCATTTGCCCTAAAGGCGTTTGCACAAAATGTTTGATAATCCCATTCGGACCAAGCTCCGGCATTTGCCCTAAAATAAGTTTTTCGACAGTCGTTTGCCCTACAGGCGTCTGCCCTACAGGCGTCTGCCCTAAAAGTTGGTGTGGTTTCGTTAATCCAAAACAAAAGTGCTTGCCGGCGTTTACCCTACAGTCGTTTGCACTAAACGGCATTTGCCCTGAAGTCGTTTGCCCTACAGGCATTTGCCCTACGTTTAGGGCAAACGCCTGTAGGGCAAACGATGTGTACCCTGTTGGAAGTACTACTGATTTTTCATGTATGTTTCATCCTGTTCACATTTTTATTTGGAATCTTATTGTTTTTCGAGCTATTACTTACCTGTGATTTAACACTATTGTTGTGACCGAAAGCCTAGAGATGCTGCTCTGGATCTCCCAGACAGGGTCTTCACGGGATTCGGCAGCACCGGAACAGGAAGTAGATTTTAATTAAGAAAGATGTTTTTCTGGCGTTACCACGTATAGGCTGAGGCCTAACGCCTTGGTGATTAAAATCTATAAAATATGGTTTTCTTGCATTGTTGCTTATATGGTGTAGTGTAAAATTGTGCATCTCGACCCAGACATCGACAGTGAGTAAAGTTGTTCTGGTACTAAGAAAATTATTTTAGATGCAAATTGACTTGAGTTTCACTACTATTAAAGGTACGCCATAAGCAAATAGCGTCGCCATTGTATTAAGCAAGGGGCTAATAGTAAAAGTGATTTTACGCCCGCATTAATTCTTGAACTGTACCGTCACGTAAACTTTGTAACCTTAAACATTATTTGGAACGAAGATAAAATATTTTTGGCTGTTTTTAAAGAGAAGTATGGTACGTTTTCCGAACACTCAGTGGTCCTTCAGATCGATTTAAAATTGCTTCTACTGAGTAATTCCGTGTGCCTTAAGTAACTATTATTTTCTGTTTTCGTTAAAACTATCTATTTGAAGTTAAACTGGATTAAAGCATTTACAAACATTTGTAATTTATCTGTGCCTCCGAATCTCCAAATGAGTTTAGCTACAATTAGACTCCAGAAGGGATTGATCACATGTAAAATTTAAATATTCAAAATAATTATAATTTTTTTTTTTGCTCAGAGCCTGTAACATATAATAAATTTTCTACTTATCCTCAACTACGTCTTACACCAAAGAGAATTGTAAACTTATTGTAAGATTTTCATGTTTATTAATCTTAATACTGTTTAAATAAGATTTGCAAGGTTTTTAGTAAGAAGTGTTTGGTTTTACGTGTCAGTGTTTTGTCGTTAGTGAAAGTGTTTGCTGTGTTTTGCCTCCTGTTTATAGTCATTTTATATACCATTTCCACCTTCACAACTATATTTTCATTCAGACTGCTCTAAATTTTAAATAATAAATCTTCCACCATTAAATATATTTTGTTTCTCTCATCATATTTCTCTTGTTGTTATTTCTTTTTCTAACTGCATTCCTACAAGTATACCATAGTCTAGGGTTCCATACCATACTGAACACATCCCTTACAGTTTATCTGCAACAGGATTTATTTGTCGTTGGCTCATTTATTTTAATGTATCTAGTGTTAAAGGGTTTTTGTATAAATTAGTTTTAAATGTTTCAACGAGTCATCAACACCACAGATTAAACATTTTCTTCACCTCTGTGGTATAACCCACCATACTTAAGTATTAATTCTGTAAGCTAGAGTGTACGGTTAAGTTCCGAGCCCAGAAAAAATAAATAAAAATATACATAGGAGGGGACTGCCCAGAGGGGGAAGTGGCGACCGCAACGTGGTGGCTCCGAAGAAATAGTGCCGAACATAGCAACTACAAGAGTAAGTGTGCATTCTACGTGTTGGCACCAGGGAAACGACTTCTCTACTGTTGTACTCCAAAATGTCATTCAACAAGGTGTATGAGTTGAGGAACCGGTCTGAGACCAGCAGTAATATGAGCGAGACTGCAGCACCTGTGCCAGGCCAGGAACATACGACCACAGCACAGGCCAGCCAACAAGAAAAGTACGAGCAGGTGTACCAACATCTACTGGATGTACAGCCTGGACAGAACACACAGTCCTATTCAGCCATACCTGAAGGTATACTGGTGCTCACTGAGCACAACACGCCGGAGAGGTGTGAAATCAACAGGGAAGGTGGGACAGCAGCAGCCACACCTGCAGCTGCTACTGCAGAGGAATCGGAAATGTCTGCCCCCACCACTCCTACAGGTGACATACCATCGGCTGATTTAACCAGCATCTTGCTGATGTTGCAACGTATGAATAGCAAGATGGACACCAACGCCCAGAACATGACTAGACTGAGTGAAAAGATTGATGCAGTCACAGGGCAACTGGATGCTAATCTCTGCGAGTTAAAGAGTGAGTTGAATATAAGGACAGAGAGCTTAGATCGCCAGCTGCAAACAGGCCTCAGTGACCTGGAGGAACGATTGTATGCCAACTGCAAGAGCAATCTCAGTCAGTGGGACAGCTGGCCAGTCAAGTGCAAACACAGCAGGAAAGGGTGGAAAACCTGGAATCCCACACCACGTCTCTGATTAGATCTGTGGACCGAGTACGGATGGAGGGACAGGGCCAGTCGCAAGTGATCCACCAGAGGCTCGAACAAATTGAAGAAGCCACAGTCACTCTACAGGCAAGAATTGAAACTGTTGAGTCAGGAGCAAGAGCAGCCGTCGAACAAGCTGCACAGGCATGTGCCAGCGCTCTCAAGCAACAAGTCCAACAGCGAGTGGAAGAGCTGCACAGCAGGATGGCGACAACAAACACCTCCATGACCGAGCTACCCAGCCTGCAGCCTTCAGTGACAGCCAGCCAAGACTTATCACCACCCCCAGCTATCTCATCACTTGTCACACCACCTCATCCTACCCCATCGTGCAGCACCCCACATCTTGACCAAGCCGCATTACTGCATCATCCAGCCAAACATTGGGCCGAGTCCATGCCCATGTTCTCTGGCAAGTCATTGGAGAACCCAGTCAGATTCCTAAATAAATTTGAGGAATACGCAAAGACTTTCTCATTAAGTGACAGTGAAAAATTGAAGTGCCTGAATGTAGCACTCAAAAGCACTGCTTTTTCCTGGTGGGAGCTCCAGAGCCTACATATCACCTCCTACGAACAGTTCAGAGAAAAGTTCAGAGCACAGTTCTGGAACTTAAATGTGCAAGGCAATTTGAGGGCCCAATTGCACATGGACCGGTTTGACTGTCACAAGGGGAGTAGCCTGGAAGCTCACATTTCAGCTATGTATGAGCGTACCCGGTACTTAGATATAACCATGTCAGATGATGAGTTCACAGCAACCATTTTGACACAGCTCCCACTCGCCTACCAGATCCAGATGTCGGGACACACATACAAAAATTTAATAATGTTTTGCAATTTAAAAAGAAAATTACGGAAGCTTGATATGAAGAAATTTGTGTAATTTATTTTGCTCTATCAGAATGAAAAAAAAACTGCATTGGAACTGATTTATTTTGAAATTTGATTTTATAAATTATGGGCACAAAATATTTTATGAACGCCGAATATTATTTTTGATGTGTAACACATAATTCGAAGCACGGTCATCTTGAGGATCACACTGTCACGCGAGTGACATCACTGTTGTTCAGAAGCACATGATGATGTGATTGTCTTCTGAGTAGTTATCCACAGAAGCAAGGAACACTGGTGTCGCGAGAGAAAGTCTGATCTTATGCTGCCCAGTAGTTGTATGAAGTCTTTGTAACAGAAGTGTGACAAATGTATAAAAGTGCAAGAAATTTTTATATGTCAGTGTAAATAGGTGTAACACCTGACTGGAAGATCATGAACATTCTTGAAATGATATGAGACTCTGCATCAGCCAGTAGCTGACAGCCTACCTAACAAGACAACAGCATTCTGCAAGTAATCTACTGTGCAGCTGTGTCCAGAGTAACAGAGTGAGAGACTGTGAACAATCAGCTGAAAGCCTCACTTTATTCAAGAGAGAATACTGAACCTTTCAAAGACTGTATATAAATTATTATTCATCTGGCAAGAAATAATAATACTAGTCTTGAATACTAATAATAAATGTCAAGGTATCATAAGAAATGATAATATTTGATTATGTATTTAATTATGCATATAATTTTTCAACTGGTTATTTTTTGTGTAAATATTTTTCTTGTGTTATGTTATTATTTAATAATCTCTTAGAATTGTTTTCCATGTAATAAGTAATTTTGAGATTTGTGATGTATGAACACCTAACATCACTTGAAAGTGATATATCCATATGTAAACAAAAAAAAAACTCTTAAAATATGCTGTAAAAATTGTGATAATACTGCAAATTGCATTAGTAGTCAACAAGTTTCCTCAGCTAATAGTAAACAAAATGCTGTTTAAACATTTAAAGTATTGTAAATATTTTATGTTTGTTATGATTCAAATCACAAGACTGTTATATGTCAGTAAAATAAGCTGAATAGCAATTGTATACTATATTATCATGATGTCTAAGGATAATAATTAGAAAGGAAATAATTTTAATAAATTTTCTGAAAAAAAAAAAAATGCCAACCAACCCTGATAAGTATCGTCGGTGCTTCCAAATGTGCTGCCTTTTCGTGGTCGGTGTTTCCAAATGTGTTGCCTTTTCGTTGTCGGTGCTTCCAAATGTGCTGCCTTTTCGTTGTCGGTGCTTCCAAATGTGCTGCCTTTTCGTTGTCGGTGCTTCCAAATGTGCTGTCTTTTCGTTGTCGGTGCTTCCAAATGGTCTGCCTTTTCTTTGATGGTCCTTCTATATTTAATGTTGTTTTGACTCAAGTATTATTGTAGATGGTTCTTGATTTGACTAGTATATTATTCCATATGGTGCATGTATATAAGCGAGTTTTAGACAGCAGGACGCTCAGTTTGTTTACTGACGTCGGCGGTGTAAGGATCACCTAGTTTGTTTAATCTGGTGCATAAATCGCGTAATTACCTGTACTTGCGAATTCGATGGCATCTTTACCGACTTTAACGTCGAACTCGGAGGTTGTACCATCGTTTTCGGAACCCTTTACGACAGCTACGACGGAGAAGGTGCAGATCCCGTTGGCAACGACGACGACGTCAACATTGGAGGAGATTTCAACAGATGTGATACCACCATCATCCGAAGTTTCATCATCAGCAATGGATACTTCCACTAATGAAGAGCATACATTGCGTCAGTGCAAATACTGTGACGCATCATTTACTATTACCTCAAATGCTCGCAGACATGAAAGTAGCAGTAGTTCTAATAATGTTAAAGAATACAATTTCAGTGCAATAAATGCAATAAACTAATTTCACGTCTCGATAGCTTACATCTTCATTATAAAAAATGCTCCGAGAAAGTTAAGTGCTAGTATAATGAACATGGTTATTGTTTTGACTCATATGTTGTACCAGCTGATGAGACTATATAAGTGAGACCCTGGTGATATGAACTTCAGTCCATCTCTGACTGCGGTGATGAACGGATCGGATAGTTAGACTTGTATAACACAATAAAGCGGTATCTAGCTATTCTTGAGAACTCGATGGCATCATTACCACTAAATACACCAACCTGGATCGAACGTCTACCATCATCAGTGCAGAGCACGATGACAACGATGTCTACAGCTACACCTGCTCTCTCAGCACAGCAGAAGATTTCGACGCGTGCAACATCTTCTGCAGAGCAGACCTCAACGGCTTCAGAAGTTAACATGTCAGCAGTGTTACAATGGTTGTCAACAATTCCAGTGCCATTGATGAAGGAAGGTGCATCCAACGGTGTTCCATCGCCCAACTGTACGTACTGTGAGAAGATCAAAAACTTGAAAATACGTGATTATTAAATACACAATAGTAGTAATAGCTCTGAACGCATTAAATATCAGTACAACAGGTGTTTAAGCAAGTTTATACAATATGGAAGATTAAAACGGCACCTCAGGAATTGTGATGGACTGGCTGTACATTCATCGGAATAAAGCTGTATATTTTGTAACAAAACATTGGCAAATATTCAAAGTGCACAACGACACGAAATATATCACTGTCCTTTTAAATGATGTCGATAATTCGTCTTTGTGTGAAAATTGTGGTGTACGAATATGTCGACCTGATTAACTGAATAGACATTTAAAGTCATGTAAAGGACTTAGTCCGTATAATAAGAATACTGTTTAAATCAAGGAATCCACAAAACTTTAGTACTTTGACTGCGTATTTTTTTTGTACTTGTAGTAGTGTTGTATTTATGTAATAAAAGTTTTTTTTAAAAGAACTTGCGGTGTATTTATTTTCTCAAACCTGCCACTTAAGTGGTACTTTTTTAAAATATTAAAGTGGTTTTGTATCGGCCAGGGATCGAACCAAGGACCTCAGTCGATCTTATCAATCAGTTTATAGATTACAAATTTATTTAATGCATTTTGAACATGGTTTATTGAGATTATTATTTTTTTGCATAAAATTAAACATTATTGCATCGATCGGGTATCGAACTGAGGACAGGAGCGGATCGAATCAATATGTAAGTTAATGAGTGATTTATTTAATGAATTTTGGAACTTTTCCCGTATCTCTAGCATTAATAATTACGGATTTTCAAGATGGAGGCCAAATGACAAGATGGTGGGTGTCACAGTAATAAATAATTACTGCACTCTAGCGGGTAAGACTTAAACTAACATGACATCTGCGCACTCTAGCCGACGATACAATGATTATGGCTTCCAGCAACGAAGACAATATGGTGGACATGACGTCATACTAGATGACGATATATATACTTTGACATAAGTGGTGGGGGTCAGTATGCCTGCATCCACCATTGAGGAAGAAGTCTGTCGCCATTTTTAATTTTTTTGCCCTCGTCGGGTTTGAACTGAGGACTCCGAGCTCCGTGTCGTTATTGTTTGTTTTTTAAATATTTTTTTAAAATTTTTATTATTTAAATTTTTTTATAAATTTTAAATTTTTTTTCGTTATAATTGGATAATAAATAAAGATTTTAAAGATGGCGACCGTAACGGAAATTGAAACGGTGGCGTCATCATCCAATATGGCGGTCATAATCCTAGATGACATCAGAGGCTTAACGACGGCTAGCTCTTAGGAGTTTTAAGCCTCTTTTAGGAATCTGGGTTCTTTCTAGGGCAAAACGACTTTTGAGGATTTTCGAAAATCTAATTTTTGGATTGTGGAGTTTTTTGAGAATTTTTGGCGGAATTTTTTTCCTAAGAAATGTAAATTTTGGCGATTTTTGAGGAATTTTGGGCAATTTTTGCAAGTTTTGAGGGTCAAAGTTCAATGTCCTAATTGTCCCGTTACGATGTGTCCCGTTACGCACATCCAAAATGGCCGCCGTGACGTCACTAATCCAAGATGGCGGACCGGCTCCAGCTCCACGCCCTTGGACCCTGGCGCCGGAGGAACTATTATATACTACTTTCATCCTGTTCACATTTTTATTTGGAATCTTATTGTTTTTCGAGCTATTACTTACCTGTGATTTAACACTATTGTTGTGACCGAAAGCCATGAGATGCTGCTCTGGATCTCCCAGACAGGGTTTTCACGGGATTCGGCAGCACCGGAACAGGAAGTAGATTAAAATTAAGAAATATGTTTTTCTGGCGTTACCACGTATAGGCTGAGGCCTAACGCCTTGGTGATTAAAATCTATAAAATATGGTTTTCTTGCATTGTTGCTTATATGGTGTAGTGTAAAATTGTGCATCTCGACCCAGACATCGACAGTGAGTATAGTTGTTCTGGTACTAAGATAATTATTTTAGATGCAAATTGACTTGAGTTTCACTACTATTAAAGGTACGCCATAAGCAAATAGCGTCGCCATTGTATTAAGCAAGGGGCTAATAGTAAAAGTGATTTTACGCCCGCATTAATTCTTGAACTGTACCGTTACGTAAACTTTGTAACCTTAAACATTATTTGGAACGAAGATAAAATATTTTTGGCTGTTTTTAAAAAGAAGTACGTTTTCCGAACACTCAGTGGTCCTTCAGATCGATTTAAAATTGCTTCTACTGAGTAATGCCGTGTGCCTTATGTAACTGTTATTTTCTGTTTTCGTTATAACTATCTCTTTGAAGTTAAACTGGATTAAAGCATCTACAAACATTTGTAATTTATCTGTGCCTCCGTATCTCCAAATGAGTTTAGCTACAATTAGACTCCAGAAGGGATTGATCACATGTAAAATTTAAATATTCAAAATAATTATAATATTTTTTTTTGCTCAGAGCCTGTAACATATAATAAATTTTCTACTAATCCTCAACTACGTCATACACCAAAGAGAATTGTAAACTTATTGTAAGATTTTCATGTTTATTAATCATAATAATGTTTAAATAAGATTTTCAAGGTTTTCAGTAAGCAGTGTTTGGTTTTACGTGTCAGTGTTTTGTCGTTAGTGAAAGTGTTTGCTGTGTTTTGCCTCCTGTTTATAGTCATTTTATATACCATTTCCACCTTCACAACTATATTTTCATTCAGACTGCTCTTAATTTTAAATAATAAATCTTCCACCATTAAATATATTTTGTTTCTCTCATCATAATTCTCTTGTTATTTCTTTTTCTAACTGCATTCCTACAAGTATACCATAGTCTAGGGTTCCATAGCATACTGAACACATCCCTTACAGTTTATCTGCAACAGGATTTATTTGTCGTTGGCTCATTTATTTTAATGTATCTAGTGTTCAAGGGTTTTTGTATAAATTAGTTTTAAATGTTTCAACGAGTCATCAACACCACAGATTAAACATTTTCTTCACCTCTGTGGTATAACCCACGATACTTAAGTATTAATTCTGTAAGCTGGAGTATAAGGTTAAGTTCCGAGCCCAGAAAAAAAAATAAAAATATACATAGGAAGAGGGGACTGCCTAGTAACTTAGCCTCAAAAGTTCAAAAGAAATTTAGAGTGAAATCTGAATGGCGTCGCGGTAACATACGGTCGCTGGCTTATGGCTCTGTTGAAAGAAGTTCAGTGGTTCTTTATCATATTTAAATAACTATATATGTACTTGTATTAACAGACGGTAAAATTTTTGTCTTTCGTTTAGTTTTACCTACTCACTAAACACATTGACTTCTCAAAATGGGAACTAGTGCCATAGTACTCGAAACACCTCCACATTTATATTATTATATTACTAGCTGACCGACCCAACTTCGCAAGGCTATACTAAAGGGAAAAGACCAAATCTCCCATTTACAGTAATAATAAATGTAATATAATGACAATTAATTTATTACAATGTTTTTTTTCATATATCGGAGAGAAAACGAATAGCACAGGTTTACAGGTATTATAGCAATTAACAGAATTAAAAATCTCTGTGACGTATTTATATAAGTAATATAAACATCTCAGGTTTTTAAATCAAAATAAAGTCGACTGTAATATTGCTAGGTTAAAACAATTAATTCTTCTCGTTACTATCAGAGCTTTTGTGACATGGTAGGATCGTCAATATCATAGCAAAACAAATACAACCTCCTCTCATTAATTTGAAAATATTCTCAATTATGAATCCGATATAAAGCGAAATAAAATTCTCTTAAAAATTTCACCGTAGATTCTCTTAAGGCAGGCTGGCTTAAGCAAAGCTAACTACAATAATTAAAAGTGGTTAACCACATCTATTCTCTTAATATAAATTTATATATTACCATTTAAAAACTACTTTCTTTTACTACACAATGTAGCTTCACATTTCTGAAAACTGTTCTGGGACGATACGCATTCCTAGTAGGCACTGAAATTACTCAAATTTCACAATAAAATGCTTCAGGTGTCCCGCTACGCGGCCTACTCATTTCGCTCCATATTACAACCAAGGTGGCGTACTACGCTATCATTGTAAAGGTGTGAAAACAGGGATTGCATGGAACAAATTATTTAATAAAAAATTACTGTAAAAGTTCAACATCATCGTTCTTTAAATTGCTTAGTACCTGGAACACAGTCATAGCTACTTATATCAAATAGAGTAAAGAAATTACAGACGTAAAAAAAATTTCCGATTAAATTAAAATTTTAAAAATTATGTGAAATTACGTCATAAATCATGAAAAACTACATATAATAAAATCATACGTTTCATTGCCGAATGAGGTAAACCAAATACAATACAGATCAATACCGGAAATTCGGCAAGAGTAGCGGAAACTACATTGACCAGTGATCCTAGCGGGATGTGGATGAAGTTTGGTGTTCGCCGTATTCGTTTACATTGAAAAGTCGAGAGTTGAATTCAGAAAATGCGTACTAAAACTACTGTGAATTTACTTCTAACACAAAAGAAAGATTATTAATTACCATTATTCTAGCCTTATTTGGACTTCAAATTATCAAAAGTACCTGAAAAACGCGATTAAAAATCTCTAAACTGCTATAACAAAGCATTATTTCGAATTATATTGCATCCAGCAATCAAGAGGTAGTGCTAGTAGCAGTGGTTCCACTCAATTTCCTAACTTAACAAACATAGTGCCCATTATTGATCTGTATAGCATTTGGTTAAACGTAGGCGTATTTTATAGCGGTTATCATAATTTTACAAATATTTTTAATATAAATATACATACAAATATCCGGCGTGACTAAAGACGATATATTAGTTTATACTACTTTTCTTAGAGTAAAGTAGGCTAATAAGGGCTATTCCGTTTCTGAAACATATATCAGGTTTTGTCAGTGGCTTAGGTGAAGTCAAGTTGCCAATGCAATAAAAATTTATTGATTATAGCAAACATACATAGCAGAAGTAAACTTTATTGTATACGTTTGTGTTATTTATAAACTCGTCTTCAGATTATGTTCATAAAAATTTCTAAACTAAAATGTTATAGGCTTGCAGTATCTTGAGAAGGGGAAGTTCAACGTAAAGGCGTCACAGTGATACAAAGTCAACAACATTACCACAAACAACTCCTTGTGGATATAAAATAATAATAATTCCATGAAATGTTAAGTTGCCGAACAGCATGTTTTATTTAACAAGTTTCCGTTTCGTTCACTAACCCTATCGCTTTCTTTCCTTTGATTTCAAAGTATTTATTACATATTACTCAGCTATAGAAATGATATATAAATAAGTAATACAGGAAATTAAATTTAAATTTTTGCTCTGGAAACATTAAACCACGAAATATACTTTTAGGACCCCGTTTTAGTATAATTAAACTGTCGTAGTATCTACCCTAAGTTATAAATAATATCGTAGGAGTGTATAATATTCCTTAAAAAACAGTAATACTTTATACATAAGGGCCTTCCCTAATTAAGCGTATACGCGTGTCTCCGTAAAAAAATGTTTTGGTAATACGATTTTTTTTTTTCCACGAAAGATGAAAATTGTCATGTTTTACATTTTCCTTATGATACATTTACATAGAAAAAAAAATTGTGAAAATGGCGAAAAAGCGCAAATTCAGAGCCTGGTTACTCAGTTGACTTAATTTGCAGTCAAAATGTACAACATGAAATTAGTAGATTTATCATTTGTCTTTTATCGCGTAAACCCCACTGTTACAGATCTTGTTTGCGAGTAATTAGTATAGGCGTGGTGCGTTTCGCAGCATTGAATGCATTGCGTAGATGGGACAACTGCGCTCAAATATTTAAGAAGGAAGCAACCTAAATGTTGATAAATAGTAATGGTGAGCGACACACTATCTAAGTATTTGTCTCGGAAACGAACTACCCATCTTCCTTGAAAGATGCAGGCGATACTGAACACCCTCCACTCTTGTGGCAGAATGTCGAACCTCTCACAATGTTTCGGTAGTAGTACCAGAATCAACGAATACAGTTACAAGTGGCTGGAATGTATTTACACACACTCTATGGAGCAAGAATATAATAAAATACTTTTAGGCAAAATTACTTTAGGCAAAACGATTTTAGACAAAACGACTGCTCGGCAAGTTAGTTGTCTGTTAAAGAAAGCGAAGTGCTGAAACTTTAGGCAAAATACTTTAGGCGAAATGTCATTAGGCAAAACGACTTTAGGGGAAATTAAGCATGCGATTATAATTATTTTAGGCAAAACGACTTTAGGCACAACGATTTTAGGCAAAATGACTTTAGGCAAAATGATTTTTAGGTAAACCGACTTTAGGCAAAACCATTTTAGGCAATACGACTTTAGGAAAACTAACTTTAGGCAAAACGACTTTAGGGAAAATGACTTTAGGCAAAATGACTTTAGGCAAAATGACTTTAGGCAAAATGACTTTAGGCAAAACGAATTTTAGGCAAAACGAAGGTGGGGAAACACGATTAGGCAAAACGATTTTAGGCAAAACGACGCGCCCCCAATGAAATGTGTAAGGGTGTTTTAAAAATAATATGTCATTAAAATTTTATTAGTTATTTTTTTTATAAAATTTAAAAATTTTTCCGAATTTTTAGCACAAAAATTACTGATTTAAAAGATGGCGTCCGTAACGATTATTGCAGTGATTACCTCATAATTCGAGACGGCAGGTGAGATGTAAGAAATTTTTTTATTTTAAAATTTTTTTAACAAATTTTGTAATATATTATTAATAAATTACATGTTCACTCTCACCGGGAATTAAACCAAGAACCGAAATATGTTAAGTAACTAAACATTGTAAGTAGGCTATAATATATACATATATATTTTTTAATTTTTTTGAAAATTTTTTGGACAAAAATTCAAGAACATTTAATTTAATGGTCAAGGTCCAGGTCATTCAAGATGGCCGCCAGAGGCTTAGGGGCGGCTTGTCTTTGGGAAATTTAAGCTGCTTTAGGGAATTTGATTCTTTCTAGTCTTCTGAATGTTTTCAAATTTCGCAGATTTGAATTTTTGAGGAATAAAGCAGAAAATTTTCCCTCAAAATGTGATTTTTTCCCCTCGAAATAGGGAAAGTTATAGAATATTTTAGTTGTTTAAAGTTATTTTTGAATAATTTTTGAGAAATACTGAACAAAAGATGGTCGCCGTGACGTCACAAAACAAGATTGCGGTCGGCACCACGCATCACAGTCGGAAGCCAAGGCTCGAATCCCCATTTGTATACTACTTCACGAACTTCAGTTTTACCATGTCACGGCCACCATATTGAAAATCTGCAATTATTATCGGATAATAAAAAAATAATAAAAATTAATGAAAGAAATAAAAAATTAAGAAATTAATAAAAGATTACAAAATATTCTGGCTTTTTCTAGAACTCTATCCTTAGTTAACAATGGAGATGTTCACAAGCTGGCAGAAACTGTTTTTGTAATTTTTTATTAGTTTTTATTCTTTTATTTATATTACTTTCGTTGATTTTTGTATAATTTTTATTTTTTATATAATGGAAAACGTGCTTTAGTTTTCTCCATGTGCTCCTGATTATTCCTGTGGTTTCTGAGAAATCGATCTCTGCATGAAAAATTTTTTACTGAATGAGGCATGCAGTTTAATTTTTCAGTTACTTTTAAATTGCGAATTTCTGCTACCAAATTAACTAACTAAAAATATTTTTTTATCAGCTGGAATTCAAAAACGAAACATGCATACTCAGTAAAATAATATACAAAACAAACTTGCTTATCCTTGGTGTCTAGCGAAGCCATCCTTCTCTTGCGATCGTTAGTGAGCATCCCGGATCCGACATAAAAGAAATAAATATTTTTACCTCAACACAACACGAGATGACATCTGCTGACAAGAATCGGTATTACTTGCAAACAAGTTATTTTGTATAAGATAATTTAACTCTCGCTGATTAAATATTTCAAAAATTCTATTTAAATAATGGTTCCAATTTAAAACTCTTAGTAAACATATAGTATTAGTTTCAGTAACTAATATGGATACTTGTTCGGTGTCTGCCACTCTATCGAAAGGATACAGGTGTGAGATTTGCCGCAAGGAATTTTTCTCGAGAAAGAATGGTAGACAACACGAGAAGAATGACTGTGTTAAAAAATCACTACGCAATATGATAAGATGTGTTTGTTGTAGCAAGTAGCTTACGTTAAGAGATAGCTTAAAAAGACATGATAAAACTTGTAACGCTAAGCCTGCTTACAAGCTAGAGGACAAAATGGTTCTACTAATCTAAAGAAGAGTGTACTGTGTTACATCAAACCTTTTCCTGTTTTTTAACGAGATTATGTTCATGTCTCTTCCGATCTCGACAAGACCATAAATTGAAGGACAATGATGATTTATGGAAAAATGCTGACAATGGAAGAATCCTTAACATGAAAGTGAGAATACATTCAAGCCGAATTCAAGCAGAACCTCTGTAATTAGTAGAAATGGCGTACTCGTGAAAAGGAAGCTTGAAGACGACGAAGAAGCTTCGACATCAACGATTTCGAATTCTTACAGTCATCCGGGTGCAGACATTGACTTCTACGATGGTGGCTTCAGTGACTCTGAGGCTGGTGACAAAACCAACAACTGTGAAGAACCACATAAAAGCTGTCAGGATCAAAAGCTGTGTTGAAGCCCTGAGAACGAAACGGTGGAAACATCGTAATAAAAGAAATAATTCTGATCAAGCTTATGATGAACACTGGGAAGATAATGGTATTAAAAAAATAAGTACCCAAAATCCAGGAAGATGGCGATAGCAGAAGGGATTGATTTTATGTAATGGTAAGATCCTAACATAATAGTTGATCACCTGAGACTGTTGGTGGCATCTGTTCCTAGAGGAAACTACTCGCATATCGATGAAGTAGCGTCCATACTTAAAGAACTGCGGCAAGCTGGCTGCATACAATAATCAATTGTTTAACTTTCATGTGTATAATATTGAAAATTGAATCAATTATTTAGATTTAAAAAAAAATCTTGTAAACTAATTTCTAACTAAGACTGAGATCTCGTAATATTGTCACCTCTTAGTTTATTGTGCTTCCAATTGTGCTTCCTTTTCGTTGATTGTGCTTCCGATTGTGCTTCATTTTTGTTCTTTGTGCTTCCAATTGTGCTTTCTTTAGATGATTGAGCTTCTGGTAGTGCTTCCGATTGTGCCTCCTTTTCGTTGATTTTGCTTCCAATAGTGCTTCTTTTTTGTTGATTGTACTTCCAAATGTGATCCTCTTCGTCAAATGTGCTCCCGATTGTGCTTCCTCTCAATTTCAATAAGAACACTCCGCCAGCTTGGATTATAATGTCACAGCCGCCATATTGAAAATCTGTAATTACTATCGGAATTTAAAAGAACAAATTTATGATTTATTAAAACATTTTGATTAATTATTATTTAAAAAACACACTTTCATCTTAGAGTCCTAGGTTTAATACAGGTGAGGGCAAAATAAAAAAAGACGACAGATCCTTTCTCCACGGAAGTCAAGGACAAACTGACCTCCCACCACTAATGTCAAGATATATATATATATATATATATATATATATATATATATATATATATATATATATATAAACCTAGTATGACGACATGACCGCCATATTGTTTTCGTCTGCTGGAGGCCACAATCTGGTTTTCATCTTTTAAAGTGTGCTACCACCAAGTTAGTTTGATTTTTAACTGCTAGAGTGCAGTAAATATTTCTTAATACTGTGGCACCCGCCATCTTGAAATTTTGATTCCATCATAAAAATTCGTAATTATTAAGCTATAAAATCGGGAGGGATTCCAAAATTCACAAAAAAACCTGCAATTAATTAAATAATTGGTTTGATCGATTTCTGTTCTTTAATCGATATGATCGATGCTAAAAATTTTAAATTTATGAAAAAAAATATTTATTTAATAAATCATGTTCAAAATACTAAAAGCAGCTAAAATTACTCATATGCCAGCCTACTATAAGCAGATGTGACCGCCATCTTGGTAATTTGTATTTATTGACATAGAAATTCGGAAAAAAAAAACCTAAAATACATTTGAAAAAAACTAGTTAAAAAATTATTGACGTGATAAATTTCAGTTATTAGTTTGATTCTCTGTCAGTGATAAGGATAACTAAAGCTTAAAATAAAAATTTTCATTTCTGTTTTCCATTACGTTTCTAGGAGTAGGCCTATATTATTAATTTACTCTACGAAAAACAACACTAGACAAGATACCCGTCCGACGAAATAAATATGTTTTTCACATGTCAACTCAAATTATCAGTACGAGTAAACCAAACAAAAAATTATCGCAGCGATACTTCATACGAGATGGATTCTTCATGCATTCAAACCACTTATGTCTTCATGCATCACGGGAAAATACGACCGACCAATCACAGTAGCCGCAACCATGTCAGACTCTAACCAGATATTGATGTTGATGCAGTTGTTCTAATTCGCGGTGTACACTTAAGCGAATCATTCAATCGCTGTTGTATCAAAACTTTTACTTTCTGCCGCGCAGCAGGACCTTTGCATGTATTTCAGTGTCCTTTCAAATTATCATTTATTGCAAATTGATTGCTACATTGTTTACAGCAAAACGTTTTGCGAGGTAGATTCTTAGCAGATTCTCTCTTCTCATTTCATCGAGCTTTACAGTTGTATTGAAATTTTTTTGTCAAAGTAACAACATCAATGCTCTTTAGTTGTTGAGGAATCACCAAACATTGAAGTCTCCAAAGATGGGGGAAAACTCATTCATCGAGGTTTCATCTGCAGCCAGCACTTAAGTCATTAAGCTTTCTTCTCCTGGCCGTACCATGCCTTTGAAATCTCCTTTAGTGTTATTGTCGACTATGACAACGGGATCAGCGCCGCAATCGTCGACGCTGACGTTTATGTTCCAGTAGACAATGGTAAAACATCGAGTTCGACGTTAAAGACTTAAACAAGATAGCGGCCGTGACGTCATTCTATCTGGCATAGGTGGTGGGAGGTCAGTCTGTGGTTGGCTTCTGTTGAGAACGAATCTGTCCTCATTATTTTGCTCTCTTTGAGTTCTAACCGAGGACTCAATGATGTAAGTAATTTTTAAACTAAATTTTTTATTTGAATTGTATTTAAATATTTTTAATTAAACTTTATTTCTGAATTTCTAGCCAAATATTTATGGATTTTCAAGGTGGTGGATGTAACGTCATCATTTTAAAAATATCGGAACTTTTTATTAAAGTTTTAATACGTTAAATTTTATAAATTTTATAACTTTCCCCAATTTTCTTGCATAAAAAATACGAATTTTCGAAATGGCGGCTGTAACGATGATTGCAACGGTTACATCATTATTCTTAATTGAGGCCGTGCCATCGTAATGGTCGAGATCATGACCTCGGAGGCCTTAGGCGGTTTGTCGCCAGGGAATTTAAGCATATTGGGGGAATTTTAAGTCGTTGGCATTTTATGACTTAAAAGGGAAATTTTCCCTCAAAACTGGAATTTTTCCCTCGAAATAAAAAAAATATTTTTCAATTTTTTTTTGAGATTTTGGTGGAATTTTTTTTCAAAAAAACTGGAAATATTGGTTCATTTTGGCGAATATTAGGCAAATTTGGGCAATTTTGGGCAGTTTTTGAAGGTTAATGTTTAAGTCAAAGGTCCAAGTCAAGTTCATCCAAGATGGCTGCCGTGACGTCAGAACCCAAGATGGCGGGTGGCTACTCCAGGGGAAGCCAGTCCCAAGACCGGCCAATCCACTATTTGTAAGATGCATAAAAGATCACAACCAAATCGTTCAAGAATGATATATGTTTTGAGTGCATATAGATCAAGGGCGGGGTATCAACTGTTCGACTGTTAAACTGTTCGACCGTGGGTCGAAGACACTCCCACTAATCTGCCGAGCCAATAGAGACTCTGCTAGTCACACCCTTCAAAAAGTAACTTTTCTGGTAAGCCAATAGAAACACTGTTGCCCCCCACTTTAACACGATTTAGAGGGATTCGTGTTATGAGGCGGGATTTCAGCTTTCCAGCCAGTGAAAATGACTTCCCAAGAATTCAGGCCTTCTAGGAGTCCGTGGAAGAAGCACCTAAGGAACAACCCAGACACTTTTGCGATGAGTTGGGTCGATCAGTTCATCAGTCGAACAGTTTATACTGATCCGGTATAAACTGTTCGACTGTTGAAGGGTTCACCACGCGCTAGTGGTAGACCAGCGCGCTACCTATGAACGATAACATTAACTAAACACAAGCAAACCTGACATTCTAGTATACCCGCAAGATAGCAGCAACTGTGTCCAGGCAACGTCACTTTTTATAGCCGCAAGATAGCAGCAACTGTGAGCAGGCATCGCCACTTTTATGGTGTAGATAAATCTTTCGAACATTCATGATTTGCACATATAAGCCATCAGAAACATAAACTGTATTGAGGTTTAGGTGTTTCATTTGCAGTTGCTGCAACAATGATTCAGACGTTGTAGATGGAATACTGTACCGTGACAAATAAACAAAAAAAAACTTTTCTCCGGTGACAATAAAAGAAGAAAATATATTGCAGAACGCATCCGATTGTGCATGTTAACAAATAATAAAAATTAAATGAAATAACATATGATCCATAGTTATAAATGTCTAAACTAAGTTTGCAAAATTTTTATGAAAACATACAGGGAAAAGAATTGTAATCCATGGCTGGATGTTACAAAATATTATTACAATTACAAAAATATATTTTAAATTTTTTTCCCGTATACAAACACACATACATACGCCACATGCGCGTGTGCGATGCTATGGATACCAATATGTGGGTGAGCGCGTGTCAGCAGTATTCACTCTTCCTTGTCATCGGGCGCGCGCAGGCCGGGAGGGATGCCGTTATAATCCTTTGCGCGCAGTTAGGCCCAGGTATCCCGCCTTCTCCCCGAGCGCGTATTTCCCCACCACAGCCCGTCTCACTAACAGACGGCCCGAGCCAACTGGAAGAGGACTTGCAGCCTTCCAGCATTTCTGCGCATTCAGTCATCTGAGTAGCACTACGGGTGATGGCTCCGTTGCATTGCCTGAGAGCGCGTGACACTGCATTACTTAAACTACCATTATTCATTAAGTTACCCAGGAAAATCCTTCAATTTTTCATTTCGTACACTAAAGAGTATAGCGATGCTAAATATTCACGTGTATTTCATGTGGCAGTTGTGCTTCGTCATAAAATTAATTCTTAATTTTTTCATCAGTACGCTAAAGTTTTTAGTGTCATGCCCTCCGATAGTTAACTAATTTTTTAAGACTCCATATTTTGAAAACTAAAACTTGCTTGTACATTAAAACTTTCTCAAAGTATACCGCGTCATTTTACGAGAATCCGTTTTGCGCCACGTGCAATAGTTTTTGAACAATGATGTGTTTTATTTTTATGAATATTAAATCAGGGCCCTTGCACGCTTCCGCGTTGTATGTCTGGATGTACCTAGGTAGGCCTACATATGAGATGTTGAAATAAACCTTTCACTACTGATTATTCATTTATTATCTAATGTCCGGGATGGGTTGCAGTGTTGCTTTAAATTTTTTGGTGATGTTAGGTACACACATACAAAGCAACTCTTTCTCATTACTTTTCTTTTTTGCTCTCTTTTTTATCGCTTTCTCTTAAAATTTATTCTCTCAAATTACCATTTTATCTCGCTTTCTCTCTCTTATTATATCTCTCTTATTATATCTTTCTCTCTCATACTTTTTGTCCCTTCTCTTCCTTATTCTGTCTTTCTCTCCTTTACTCTCCGTCTCACTTTCTCTCCCTTTCCCTCCTTCACTCTTTCTTTCGCTTTCTTTCTCTTTATTTGTCTTACGTTTTTATTTCTCTTTATTCTCTTTCTTTCTCTAACACTCTCTCCCTTGCCTCCTTCTCTTTTTCTCTTTAATTCTCTTTAATTTTTGACATTAACTTTCTTACTTTCTCTTATCTCTTTTCTTCTATTTTTCATTCTCTCGTCCTCTTACTCCTTCAGTCTCTTTCTCTATTTTTCCCTTTCTTTCACGCTTTCTCTATATTTCTACTCGCTCGCCACCATTATTATTCGAACCATAGAAAAGAGGAACCTTCTGTATAAATAAAGAAATCCATATATTATTAATGACAAAGTGTGTTTATTTGTCCTTCATAGGCCATAGTGTCTCTAGTGCATGTTTATGAAAATACTAAATCAGAGAACAGGAAAGCAAAATTGGAATACTACGCAACACTGGTCTGAATTAATAGAAATCAAGTTTGAGAGTAAATTATATATGTACCCTGTGAGGGTAAATATATATTTAAATATTTAATTTAATATTTAATTTTTATAGCCTTGATTGCACTGAGGCAACATTTTGGGCGAAATGCAACATACGGCAATGACGTACAGGCTGTTGGTTTTCAACTGAGGCAACACAGTGCGTCATGTGGCATGCGACATGTCGCCACCTGTCGGGCCGACAATATTGCCGCATGCCACAGAATTTGTGCGTGGGGAGAGGGGTTTTAACTTGGGCATATATGCATAACACGGACCACTCCTTTAAAAGATAAATATAAGGAAGATACGTAAGTCGTCGTCACCCCTCCCCCCCCCCTAAAAAAAATATTGTTTTCCAGGTGTAAAATTGGGGGTTATTTCAGCAGATAGTGTAACTTCAACACATAATTTTCTACAAGTAAATGTAGCTCTAAATGTTTAGTAATAATATGTTATTTGTTTTGTGAGGCTAATCCCCCCTCCAACTATGCCTACGTCCCTGGTTATACATTTGTAGAGTGAATGTGCTCAAAGCTTATTGAAATAAGCCCTAAATGTTGTAAATACTTAGTTAAGGGTGGGTGAATCTGTACATGCAACCATGCACGGAACACATTTAAGAAATACATTTTGATATTTTTATGTAACCTTGGGTTATTTTTCTTAGAATGTTAATGAAGTTAATGAATGAAACAACTGAAACACTGTAAATATATTTGGACAGTATTTTTGCAGTATTATTATGTTTAAATAAGTACAACAATGTATCAATGCATGGACTATTTTTCACATAAGTACATTGGGGGCTTTGGTGCGGCCCGAAATAGTCAACACAGAGCACAAGTAATTGGCAGGATTAAATGAAAAACAAGAAAGAAAAAGTCACAATTATAACAATTACGACTACTTCTTCGTGTGATGGCGTTCACATACATGTTACTTTATGCATACCTGTCCTGCCATGGCATACGGCCTTCTTCTGACATGAAGTCCCCTAGTGGCGGACACCTAAGGTTTTCAAAAAATAAAATAAAAACCACTTCGAGAAAAATTATTTTATTTATGAAATAATTAACTCAACTAAGTATGAAATCAAAATAAATCAATAAAAATGCTACGTCTGTATAAACTATTTTATAAAACTAAATTGAACTTTGGTGATAAAAATGCAATTCTTGCAAGTGGCACCTACTAACGGACGGACTTGAGTTCGAACACCCAGCTCCGGACACTTTCAAAACAATCTGCATCGATCACATATGTAGGCATCTGCACATTCAAGATGGGGGTGGTGACTTCTTAATACAAAAGTTTTAGGAAAACAGCAGGAAAAACAAAATGTCTACGATGACATCATCCAAGATGGCAGCTTAGGTAAATGTCAAAGGCCAAGGTCATCCAAGATGGCTGTTTTGACGTCAAAATCCAAGATGGTGGACAATCCTCACAATCCTCTTTTATTCCACACCAATAGCTTGGGTCAAAGTCATTTAAGATGGCTGCTATGATGTCAAAATTCAAGATGGTGGATAATCCTCTTTTATATTCCACACAAAAAACCCAGTTCCCGTATCGCATCGGCCAATTAACCCTATTTCCTATTCTATTTTTAATAAATCGGAGTTTAAAACGTTGCCTACATTCAGGTGTAAAACCGTTTCAAAAGACAAAAATGGGTATCATGATTGAAGAGCGTAACAAAATTGAAATGGGGCCACCTCGAGAGTATACCCTTTCAAACGAAAACATAATTTTCAAAATCGGTCCACGATTGACGGAGAAATCGATTAACATTTAAAAAAATAAAAACATACACGCTAATTGATATCCTCCTTTTTTAACACGCTTTTATTAGCTAGGTATGTATCTATGTATCTATGTAACGGAATCTTTGAAGGTGATTTTCCCCCCTTTTAAAAGGACGGATTCATTTGAAACTTTGCACACTTATCAAGGACCGATGACAATGCAATAATTTGTAGAGTTTGTCCCATTTTCCTTACCAGGATCCTCAGGATTAATGATTTTTAACACGCTCAACGGAATCTTTCAACGTTATTTTCACCCTTTTCAAAACGACGGATTGATTAGAAACTTTGCACCTTATCAAGGATCGATGACAATGCAATAATTTGTGAAGTTTGTCCCATTTTATTAAAAAGGATTAATTAAAGTAATCAGCGTGGCCATTTAATATAACAACATGATATACAACTGAACAAAAGAGAATGTCCATAGAGAAAGTAATAGTGAGTGCATCAAGAAACAAATTAATCTAAGACAGAAACTAATTCCAACACTCCCACTCTAGGTTCTGTCTTTGACAATATAAATTTGAATAAGCCTTTTTTTTAAACAACTTTAGCGACACTCCCTCAGCTCGTTAGTCTGTGGGATCTTTTAATTGTCCATTACTGGTGGGAACAACAATGATAAATAAAACTAAAAACACAAAAAAGAGATGAAGATTGGAGAAAAAAAATACAAAAGTCAATTGAAATGATTACTAGTAAAAAAAAAAGATAAATGTCAGTTCAAATAAAACACGCTTTTGTAGGTAACCAAACTAAAAAGTAGAAAATAAATAATAGTTAAAAAACTAAACAAACACGCTTTTATAGAAAATCAAACTAAAAAGTACAAAATCATTTTCAATAAATTTAAACTAAGGATAATATGATTAACAAGAAATTGAATTTTATTGTAAAAAAAAGCGTTGAGTGCTTTTTAAGATATTTTCAAAATGACTACTTCTACCAATATCTGTCAATAAAATATTCATAACAATTGACAACAAGCAACCCACGCTTTTTTTTTACAATAAAATTCAATTTCTTGTTAATCATATTATCCGTAGTTTAAATTTATTGAAAATTATTTTTTACTTTTTAGTTTGATTTTCTATAAAAGCGTGTTTGTTTAGTTTTTTAACTATTATTTATTTTTGAAGTCGGTTAATAACAAGAAACGCGTACACACTAAAACTTAGCAGTAACACTAACTTGGATCTTAAGTGACACAGCGTTCTCCCACCAAAAACAGCAATCGCCCACTCCCACCGCGGCCTTTCGTGTCACTGGCCAGCCGTGTCCCGTGACCCTGTATTGCTACGCTCCCCCGCATCCCTGTTCACCATCTTTGAATTGCACGCGGGTTCTATGTCATCTGTACGAATGGGTCAACTGCCCGAACCCTTTCTCCTTCACCCCACCACGGTACGGGGGAGGCTTGGCGGAAAGGAGGAGGGGTTCTGTATTCATTTCAGACCAATCGTTTCTCCTTTACCCCACCGCGGCGAGTGAAGGTGTCTTGAGGTTTCACTATTCCGAAGAAAGTTGTGCAGATGGATACAGGTCGTGGTTGCAGTCACTGCGTTTTCTACACTTATCTCCATTGGCTTTCGAAACACTCGGAAAACACTCGACATCAATCCAAAGCAGTTTTCTACTATCCGATGTGCACGTGAATGTCTGTAATTGTATATTCTTTGGGGTGAACCTTTGTCGTGACCACCAGCATATGGTTTCATAATGTGCACTTATTTATATGCAAAGGATATGCATCGTCCATAACGAGGAGACAGTTTGATCATTTTGTCCTACCTTGCAGAGCCACGGGAAGTGGAAGAGACAATTCGTTCTCGGAAAGATTCTTGTACGAGTCAGTTGGCCGGAAAACACCACCGTCTGATATCCTACCTTGACATCCGATGTTTGCATACATACACACACACATAATTATACATGGCATCGTCAACTGCCATTAAAACTATGCTGAAGGTTCCATTATAATTATAAAACTGACTACATACCAGTGTTATTTGAGCAACGAATCAGTACATGTTTGCCGTCCACGGCGTCTATGCAGTGTGGATAGTTACATGCAGTGGGGAACTCTCGTGCTTATCTTTTCCATGCTTTAGGACTGTTTGGAATCTGGAAAATAGTTATCAAGCATAATCGTAACACACAAATTTTGAAGATTTCGTCATCTGTGCAGATATTTACTTTATTGTAATGTCAGGTCCCTCCATGTACAGTTTACAGGTTTTCTTCTATTCGTAATAAATGTTTTGGAAACATTTCCTATCTTATATAACGTTACCTAATAGTTAGGGAGCGAATGACATACATTGCCCCACGTGGGCAATTAAATAGGACGCCCCCCTCCCGGTTAACACATGTTTCTAAGAACAGGAAAAGTAATGCTATTCTAGTGTACAGTGTTCAAATTAGTGGCACCTTTAGTGCTCACTTTGGCCATTACCACGAATAGACAAAACGTGTGTGAGTTATCTATATGAAAGCTACCACACGTTATTTATTCAGGATGACACGGAGGTGATAGATGGTGAACAAAGTGCTGCAAGTCAGGAATCGACAGTTATGTCTATGAACGATGGAATTGGACTGGCAAATATGACTCAATATCAACTGCCACCTAGCCGAGTGAGCAGATAGATAATAAAAAAAGGAAAGTGCAAGAAAAAGAAACTTTCAATGGAAGAGGAAAGGAGGGAAGAAGCACACGCAATTTTAAAGGCATCTGTTAGGAGAGATGACTGATCAGTGTATGGAGAACATGTGGAAAACGAATTACGCAAATTAGCACCAAGAGTACAAGCAATAGCGAAACACAACATAAACAACATCTTGTTTGAGGCAACAATTGACAAATACGATTTTCATCCTCCCGCCTTTACAGGCGGTTGCAACTACACACCATCAACTTAGCATGTACCATCGCTTATTCATCGCATTCATCTTCATCTGTTTATACAAGTGAAACACATTCATCTTCACTACTTTCACCAGAGGTTCATAATTCACCATCATTAGCACCTTACAACGACAGCGACTTGACCCAAACACAAGTACAGTGCAACAACGAAGACGTTGATTTCGAACTACCGATTTCACATTAAGTCCAGACTTAATTTCCTAATGTGTCTGCAATGCTATAAAGCATTAAAGTTTCTATATGCTATGGTTTCGACTATATTATGAATTGCGGAGGTTGTATTTTAAAGTTATAACACCTTTTTCCTTTACATAAACGTTTTTGTGTGATATGTTAGTTTACTCTTTACTCTTGAGCGTCCATAAATTGTTTTCAGGTATTCATATGTAATCTTGTGTATAATGCGATATCGATTAATACATTGGTCACTTTCATTGCAGAAGTACAAATTTATATATATATATATATATGGTAATGTAAACTAACGCTTATATTTTTGTTTACTTACCTTCACAGCGTGATTCAACACCTCAGTAAGAGCCCTGCATACTTCTGGTACGATCCGTGAGATGCTGGGTTCCGAAACACGAAACAAGTACATCAGAGACGCGTAACTGTCCCCACTTGCGATAAATCTGAGCGTTATCAACAATCGCACTTAAACTGGTATTGCTTCATGGAAGTTGGTGTCGCACTTTATTATAATGGGCATAATCTTCTGTAGAAAAATGTCGAAGTCTTCCTGACTCATTCTAACAAAATTTCTGAAGTGTGCTTTGTCGTCAGCACACAATTTGTCATAAAATTCGTTTTGTGTCTCTTGTGGTGTAATGAATATTTCGCGCCTCCAACACAGGGGCCGTTTCCTCCTGCGAACATTCGCAATAACAATATAAGCTGCAGCCGCAATAGTCTGTAAATACGTCCTTGTTGACCAGAATCTGCCAGGAAACTGTCGATTCAGAGAATTGCGTTTGTGACATGCTACACGTTTCGACAAGGAGCGCGTACGACACAAGGCAACACATGAAGCATGCGGCACCATTATGCATCTTCCGGCAGACGACAAGCCGCATGCTACATTAGGCGACAGCTGTTGGAATTGGGCCTTACTCAGAAATGCACTACGTATGGTCGAATGAGGTAGCGCAATCGGGAGGACTCTGGTTCGAATTAGTTTCATCAATCTTGATTTTTACCAAAAGGTTTTCCGAAAGAACACTGCGCACGTCTCTAATGACCTCCCTGTCTCGTTGTAACGAGCTATCTGGCTAAACGTTTACTGCATCCCCAGTATACAATGATTGAGCAGTAGCCTATTGTTCAGAAAATAAATAGGAAAATAGCACTATAAATTACTTTTATGCAAAAGGAAAATTAAATATGGGGTAGAGAGGGGCAATTCCGATCACTTCAAATTGTGTTGTGAAAATAAATTGTTGAAAATAAGATTAAGTTATTGAAAATACATGAGCATAAACTTCAATATGTATAGTTAATATACCTTGAATGAAAAAGGTAATTAATGGCACATTATAAACTTACAAAAAAATAATTCTTTAAAAGGTGATATCACAGGATTCCCAAAACAAGTGGGGTAATTGCGTTCACACACGGGGTAAATCCGATCATAGTGGGGCAATCATGATTACACACATTTACCGCATCTGAATTGTTTCTTTCCTTTGGCACCCACACAGATTTCATGATACCAGCTTCTACATTTCTGGCACTTGATCCAGTCCCCTCTGTTGGCAGACTGGCTCCATCTTCTGTTGCAAAATCAACATGGTGCGTCACTCGAATCTTTCATGATGAGGATTTATTTTCCACTAGAGTCCATTTCATTTTCTGCAAACAGTATTCGTCTCTTCAATATGCAATCTATCTGTTTCTTTTTTAATGTGGCAATTTTAACTTTTTCTGCTGTTGCCTTGATGTTTCCATCCGATGTCAGATGTCGAGATTTCTGCTTTCTGGTTTGTTTCGGTGCATTCCTATTTGTAGATGATTTGTTTGGGGTTGGAATGATGTCATCAAATCCAATCAGTTTCTGTTCACTGGGAGACTTGGACGTAGAAGCTGATATGGACATGGTGGATGAAGCTTGGGAACTGGAGCAAACTGTGTGTTTGGACGGGGAATGTTGGCTGTGTGACTTATTTTGAACATGATCAAAAGAAACATCAGATGAAGGACCTGAAGTTTGCATGGTGGATGATTTTGTTGATGTAGAAGGAGATTCAGCTCGGAAAGCTACAGATGGTAGAAATTTATCCATCGAGATAGCCTTAGGTTAAATGGGTAGAGACCAGTACACTGAAACCCTTTAGTAGCATTCACATGGGATGCAGCTTTGTTCCACGCAGCTGTGAAAATCTTTCCTAAGTCAGACTTGGTGATCGATTGTGTTGGGTTGTTGTGAATGAATGTGGTTGCTTCTTGATGGTAGAAAGTTTTTAACGGTTTGAATAGTGTGCGATCTAGAGGCTGAAGGACATGAGTGGTATGAGGTGGTAAACAGAGAAGTTCAATTTCATTTTCTCTGCATTAGTTCAGTCATTTAAGCGAACAATGTGATGCGTGTCCATCCAAAATAAGATGGCAAACACTCTGACAGTATTTAACCAATGGTCATATTTCAAGGTACAAACTTGACACTTTTTCGCTTTATATATGTCAAGTTGGTAATACATTTATTTTATGGCATCGAGATGAAAAAATGTGTGCGAGTTATTTAAAGTGTGGCCAACACGGAGTGCGATCAGCCGACTCTTTCTTGAGTAATATAGGGTGCGACCCGCCAAGCATCGGCAGTGAAACCAATCACCGCAACGGAATGTGCGGTAGTCGAAAAGATAAACATCAGTATCTACAAACTGGCGACAGCTAATGTCTTATCTTACACTTACAATATTAGGTCTCTAACTGTCCCCTCAGCTATCCTTGAAGCATTAAGATAATACTTTTTTCTGTCAGCTTTGTGCACCGTGACAATAGAGCAGTGTCGAGTAATCGCTTTTAAGATTAGTTGATAAATACGATCCTTTCTGTGCTGTATTCTCCAGAGCAATAAATTATTTCCTGTGATCGAAATAGCCCCAAAAGCGTGATCGGAATTGCCCCATTTTGTCGACTTTTACCTTTGCCGTCCAAAATGTAAGAGGAAACTGGTTTTTATCAGAACTGATACAAGGATATTTTTTTCCAGTAAATATGCTACATGAAGAAACCAAAGTACTTAAAGATATCTCGTTTCTGTAATTGTAGCTTCTTATTTTGGAATGTGAGATTTTATTGGGAGTGATAAAAAAGCATGGCGTGACTTACCTTGGTGTTGAATCGCTTCCTTACACACAGCAAAGTTTAGAATAACAACGGAAATTTTTTACCACGTGAACACCAACACTCCCAGCTTGCGACTGATGGGATGATATTGTTTCCTTTCGGCTCATGGCTTGCTGTTTTGCCAATTCTCTTATTATGATCGGATTTACCCCATGATCAGAATAGCCCCGCTCTACCCTGTTTGTTCTTCAGTTGGACTTAAATTTTGAATTGGTTTTTAACTAATTTTTTGACGTGATAACGTGTAAAAAATCGATGAACGCCGGCTGCATACACGAAAAACGATGACTCACTGTCCCGTTACGCTGATTGTCCCGTTACGCTCATTGTGCGCATGCGCCGCCTCATCTCTCTCCCACTCGATTGGCCTATGCGTCCGAGGAGAAGAAAGACAGCGGCAGCACACAACTTACATCTACACGTGAACTGTTTCGTCGACTGTTTATAAAGTGAAGTGAAAAGTTAATGTGGTTTTCATTGTTTATTACAACAACAATTTCGGCAATAAAGGTTAATTATTCTTGCATTTTAAAAATCAGATTACTAGTATAATTTCAAGTATTTATTCTTTTATCTATACGAATAATAAAACTGTTCGAGGTGAAAAGTCTGTACATTGAACAAAATCATGAAAAAACCTTTGGAAATGACGTTTTACATTATTGGGAACACAAAAATATAATTTTAAAAATTTTTGTCTGTTTGTCTGTTTGTCAGTTTGTCAGTTTGTCTGTTTGTTCCAGCATCAATTGAAAACTACTCAACCGATATTGATGAACTTTTTTTTTAATAGAAAGGTATTCGGCTAACTTAGAAACTAGGCTACATCTTTTTATATAATTCCACCCTTAAGGGGGTGAAAAAGGGGTAAATATGGTTTTAACATAAACAATTAGGCTATATCTCTGAATTTATTTAAGTAAAAGGAGAGAAATTTGGTACCAGTAATAAACATACGAAAACTACCAATAAAAATTTTACCATTTAGCGAAATTCAACTCCTAAGGGGTGAAAAGGGGGTGAATATGTTTTTTAGATAGTAAATTATATCTCGGAAACTATTTAAACGTAAGAAATGATATTTGGTACCAACAATAAACATACAAAAACTACTAAAAACAATTTTACTATTTTATTAAATTCCGCCACTAAGGGGGATAAAAACGGGTAAATATGGTTTTAAGATAAACAATTATATCTCTGAAATTTTTTAAGCAAAAGGAGAGAAATTTGGTACCAGAAACAAACATACAAAATCTATGTTGATGCTTTCTTCTTACCCATGGCAAAGGTTATTACATTGCTTAATAAGCTTTCTGCGCCTCCATGGCAACGGGCACTCTAAAGTTTTCTTTTATTTTGTTTTTCGTATGGGGTTGGCAGTGGCGTACCCACAACAACAATAAAAGGAAAAATTAAAAAACCTTTTGTCTTTGGTTTGGAGTCTTTGACTCAATGTCACTAGTAATAATAATAATAATAATAATAACAATAATAATAATGATAATTAGACTATATGTACATGTTACAGGTGGAAAGAATTATGAAATAAAGAATAAACAATTATTTGAATTTAGCACTATATTACACATGATGCGCTATGGTTGGCGTCCCTTGTTTTACACTTGTATGGCACTGTGGGGTGTGTACATACCTATTTACACTATTTACACTGATTTGCACTCACTAGCGGTGCTGTCTTGGGCGGTGGTTTTTCCTGGGCCGCCCAGTCAGGGTGGCCTACCTGGGTGGTAGTTGGTGATGAGTCTGTGTGGGTGAGGTCTGGTGATGGCGTGCTTTCCGATGTTTTGTATGAGAGTAGACGGGTGTTGTGCAGCCTTCTGGAAGAATTTGTCTGTGTATTGTGTGACCCGTGCTCTAGGTGATGACGTGTTTGCGAGGGCATGTAGCTGTATGTTGATTACGTGTCTGTATTTCCCGAGTGTTGCTCTGAGTAATTTATTGAAGCATGTATTTATTTGGTGGAAACAGATGTCGGGTACATGGGCAAAAATTACTGAGGCATAAAGTAAAATAGGTACAATGTACGCCTTGAAGAGGCGTACACGGTCCTGGTCTGATAGGGGGCTCTGGGGGCGGAGAATGGGGGACAGCGAGTTAAATACGCGGTGGGCCCGGGCAGTGGCAGATGAGAAGTGCGGTGAGAAGCGCAGTGTGCGATCCAGTGTCACACCGAGGTATTTCACTGAATCGCTCCAGTTGATCACCGCGCCTCCCACAAACAGTGCTGGAGGCAGACGGGGGTGGCATCTGGTAAATAAAATTGCTTCGGTCTTGGTGGGGTTGGGAAGGATGCCCCAGGAAATGAAAAAGTTATTGACAGAATTAATGGCCGCGGTCAGCCTGGCTTTAATTAGGATGGGGTCATGGTGTGATACCACCAGCGCGGTATCGTCCGCGTACATGACTATCGTGCATTCGGGGGGTTTTGGGATGTCATGACAATAGAGGGAGAAAAGAAGTGGGGAGAGCGTGGACCCTTGAGGGACTCCTGCGGTGATTTCTCTGGTAGATGAAGTGGACCCTTCCACCCGCACGTTGAACGTACGGGCTTCAAGGAAAGAGTGGAGGATGAATCGTAGTGCAGGGTGGAATCCCAAAAAGGCCAGCTTAAGGATAAGAGCCTGATGGTTAAATGAATCGAATGCACGACTTAGGTCTAGCAACAGCATGCCGGTATGGGTTCTTTGGGTGAAGTTGTAGGTGATGATGTCGGTGACATGAGCCAGGGCATGTTGGGTTGAGAGGTTACGCCTGAAACCAAACTGGAATTCCGGCAGCGGTTGTAGGCGCGCTATTTCCGCTTCCAGCCTGGTCAGCACTATGCGCTCCGCCACCTTTGAAATGATGGACAGCAGGGATATGGGACGGTACGATGCTGGCCGATTGGTTGCACCTTTTCCTTTGTAGATGGGCACTACTGTAGCCTCTCGCCATGATCGTGGATAATGACCAGAGGTGAGGATGCTGTTGATAATGTGAGTGAGATAGACAAGAGCTTTACGTGAAATGGATTTGAGAAGGCGAGGTGTGATGCAGTCTGGGCCAGGCGCTGCTCTGGACTTCACGCGGCTTATTTCTTTCATCACCTCTCTGGGTGTTGTTAATTTGAGGTCTCCTGGGGCAGGTGGTGGGGGTGGGATATAGTTGGTGGGCAGTTTTGAGAGGTGAGGTGGTACAGGTGCAGGTGTAAAAGATTCCGCAAAGTGGTCGGCCATGAGGAGGGGCGTTTATAAGTGCGAGTGTGCTCTGCCTGTTGACCGCTGTGGTGAAGCGCGGAGGTACTGCTTATTTAGATGAATTTTGAAATTTTTAACGTATCTTCTTCTTAACTTAAGCTTACGCCAAGCGAAGCGGGTGGGTGACGGCTAGTTATTAAATAAAGTAGCATCTGTCGGCGAGTGCAGTATTTATAAGTTTTGTTACAATTGACTAAAAAATTATGATGATTCATATAATTGATGATAGATATTTGATTATAGTTTATTTCTATGAAAACTTGTTCATTAATTATATTTAAACTTTATAGCTAAACGCCAGTTTTTATAATTAAATAGGTACATGTTATTGAATTTAGATTAACAATGTCTTAAGAAGTACATTATCTTTTTTAAATTAATTAATTGTTTCGGTTATGCAATCATTTCATCAATGTTTTGTAATGACGTTGTCACGTTAAACTATAGTCCGTAAACCGACTTTACAGACAACCAATTTTTTTTTAGGTTATTAATAGTTACACTGTGTCTGAACATTAATACTTCTTCTTTATCTACATTCCTGCATTAAACTCTAAAGTTTTGACTCGTATTTCACATTCATCGTGTCTGTAGGTACATATAGGCTATTTCCACGAAATTAATTTTAGAGCGAATTTAAATAAAATGTAAACGTTTTATTAAATACATGACACCACTGTTACTTTGAAGAAAAGAATGCTTTAAAACGCAACAACAGAAATCAATGAGGTAGTAAAATATTAATTAATATCGTTAGCTATTTGTTTCAATTCGCCCAAAGTCTCGCAAACAGCGAGGTCATTAAAGACGAGAAAATAATATTTAAAAAAGTCAAGTTTTTATGTATTTAGTAAAACAAGTGAGTCTTGCCAAATGTTCATAATGTAATTAAATCACTTTATATATTATAAGTACACAAACAAACAAAAAACAACTATTATTCTTACAGAAATGTTTACTTATTCATAGAAAATCAGAATCAATTAAATATGTAGTTCAGATGTGACAGGAAAACCATTAGCTGATGTCAATTAAGCTATGTTTGGAACTGACAGCACCATCTATTCAGAGAGATCAAAATTGAATGCGAATGTTAATGTTTGGATACAAGATTACAGCTCTGAATGCAGGAAGTGTAAAAAATAAATATTTCTCACTACAGCCCTTAAAAATATTTCTGCCCTCACATCCAAAATTCTAAGTAACACGATTCAGGGTTGTGTGTTTCTAAGTTACGTGTTTCTACGTTATGGCAGTTCTAAGTTGTATGCTTCTAAGTAGTGATATTTCTAAGTTGCCTATTTCTACGTTATCGAGTTTATAAGTTGCGTGGTTCGGCGTTGTATGTTTCTAAGTTACATGTGTCTAAGTTATGACAATACGAAGTTGTGAGTTTCAAAGTTTTTATAGTTTTAAGGTATAACGTTTTAAGATGCTATGTTTTTTAGTTGTGTCGTTTAGAGTTGTGTGATTCTTAGTTATATGTTTTTAAGTTAAAATTGTTCTAAGTTGTGTGTTTTTAAGTTACGTAGATTTTTCAAGAACTACAAGTTATGCATGTTCTAAGTTGTGACTTATAAGTTATGTATGTTATAAGTTGTGACTTTATAACTTATGTAGGGATCCCTATCTTCCTACTTATAAATAATTAGAGTAATATTTTATTATTAATTTTGCAGCTTTTAATGTTAGAAGAGTACTATGAGATGTCCTTAGAAAAATTAGGTACATAATTAATTTACAACCTAAGACTTGAACATTATAAAAAAAAACTAAAACGGAGTATTTCAGACTATAAATATACATGCACATGCTAATAAAACATTATCAGCCTTATTCAGACGATTACACTGATGGCCGCATTAATCTTGATTGACTGATCTAGTAATTTTAAGAGTAATATTTTCTGTAATAACTGGAACATAAGATTAAAGTCTCATGACAGTGTGAGTAACGTATTTAATAATAAGAAATTTATAGTTATGTCTGCACGTACGACGTACGATTTAGTTCCAGTTGTACCAGGCCGTTGCGAGCTAAATTCGCTCCAGGACACATTTTCCGCATGCATTATTTTATAAGTATGCTAGTGTACATAAAATAATCATAAGAAAACATCGTGAGTATTCAAAATGATAAGATTTACGCTACATTATAAAAAAGAGCTAAATACTTTGAGAACCATTCGTTTACTACTTATTCTGTTTCAGTTAAACTAAGGTGTAAGTTTTAATAAGTGATGTTTTTTATGGAAGAATACAATATACAAAATAATTCCTTACATTTATTTTCATCTTAACAAAAACAAAGGAATTTCAGAATAAAGTAGATTATTATTTTCTCTTAGCCTAAGTTAATCTTAAAGTGTATATTTGGACAAATGCGTGTCTCAGGCTCTAAGCCTATACACTCTACAATACAGGGAAAACCATGCGGTAAAGGTCACGTGCAATCATGTTGCTAATAGGGCTTATTGGCCGGTCATGGCCAACAATTGAGGCCATGGCCGACACCCTGTTTGCAGCCGAGCCAAAAGCTAGCTAAGTGACCCAGGTAAAACCTCCATAGACGGAGGGAAAACCCAGGCCCGACACATGCGGGGATCAATTATATTATGCGTTAAAGCAAGCAGTAAACTACTGGACATATGTAGTGGGAAAATTGTGTCCAGGTAAAAAGAGTGGGCGGGGCCGAAAGTACTACGAAGCAAGTGGCAGGGAGCTTGGGCCTTGCGGCCCGCATTAATTTTGTTTTGGGCGCGTCTGGTTATTAGCCAGGGATGCATGCGCTCCTAGGGGCGGGCGACTGTAATCGCCAACCCACTCGGCTGCCAGTCAGCGGTAAAAAAAAAAAGGTTGGTGCTGCAGCGAATATTTCCTTGGGACCAACAATATTCACCGCGGCGGAAGAAGAAGTGGGCAGATGAGCCAGTAAACTGACTGATACTGCTGGCGATCGTTGGTTTACTGCGGCCTACCTGATCGCCATCGTCGTCTTCGCTCTTCGCAGTTAACAGCAGCTACCTATCAAGCCAGGGTGGAGGGAGGGGAACCAACACTTGTTCCACCAAACTCCTCGGGCTACCGCTGCCCCAACAGTGGCCCCGACTCCAAGTGGAGTTCCGGCGCTTTTCCATTCTGTTGCGCGCGCGAACAGTCCACAGCCCCGCGGTTCGCTACACTTCGCATTTTTTCAGCATCTCGAATCCCCCCTCCCCCCCCCCCCCGGGTGCATTCACCGATCTTCATGCAGGCCACAGTAAACCGCCGTGACCGGGATCACGACCCCACAAGGCCGGCCGTTGGTCCGCGGGCTGCTATTGGTTATTTACAGCCAACCCAGAGAGACTGCAACTCTTGGGAAACTGGGCGGCCCCTATCCGTTACCTGAGGACGCGTCTAATGCAGTCGGCGCTGCATGCTCGCTCCCGGTTTGCCAGCACATCCCGCAAACTGCCTTCCTTCGATGGTCCCGATATGGTCGCAGGGCATTCCCGGCCGACAGCCGCGGGAGAAATGCGTACCGTACTCCCCTCTAACGAATTAAGTAGGTACCGTAGTCATTTTAGTTTGCATGTATATGTTCTGTAAATCCTTTATAACGCACTGCAAACTGTTATTTTGGATTTTTAAAGGAGACTCTAGCCCGCCGCTCTTATCTTGTGACGCAACGTATTCTGTCCCTGATTTCTACGCATTGTATTTTGTCAATGTGGCATAATAACTCTTATCAATTTTATTTTCTCAGATTGCAGAGTGTTATTTCCGCGCGATCTGCCTGCAGTTTTACTCACACGTTCCTATCACTCAGTGGCGCTCCAATTCTTGTACAGGCACTCTAGCACGATCTACCCGGAAACCAATGTACTAAATGCCAGGCTGCCGCGAAGACCTTGGTCGACCTACCGGTAAACCCAGGTACTAAACGCCAGGCTGCCGCGACGACCAGTTGATGCGTCGAACACTTCAACAGTCGAACAGTTTATACAGGTTACGGGATAAAGTGTTCGACTGTTAAACTGATCGACAAGGTGTTAAATAACAAGGCGGTTGTGGTGTTCTTGAACTGAACAAATAAATGTCGTCAGCATCAATAACTAATATTATTGGCTAGCTGACGACTTTAAGTTCCTGACTGCACGCCCTTTTATTGTGATTGGTCGTTCAAGAGAGCTATAAACTCTGCAATATTATTGGACATGAGGAACGCCCACTAAAATAGGTCGAACACTTCAACAGTCGAACAGTTTATACCGATCCAGATCAAGTATCTGATATTAAAACTTTGGATTTAGAGTATTCGAGTATGTATTTTATCTTAATGAAATCGCACTTAACTCATTTTCATTTAATGAAGTTAAAAATTTAAATAAAATGTAAAAAAAAAACATCGCACTTTTTTCTTATTAACTATGTGCCATCCATTACATTTACACTTTCAATTACTGTGGTTAATGCAATGCTCAGAAAAATAAAATAACATAAAATTATTTCAAATACCTCTAATTATTTAAGGATAAAATTTTAAATTGCATGTTTGTTTGGAATAAAGAGTAGGTACTGATTTCAAATTTATAATCCTACATATAAGTTTTGTTTTAGTTTGCTTATTATTGCTTTAAATAAAATCACCAAATTTTAGTTCCCCTCTCCTCTTTTCCTACACGAATGCCAAAGTAAAAATTTAGAATTAAGTAAATATGGCAAAATGCATTAATCAAATCAAATCTAAAATAACCACCTTTTTTTCTTTTTACCACATATATTATTTCAAAATAAATATAATATACTAATATTTATATTAAGTTTTATTTTTTGTTGCCAAAAATTTTTAATGGATTTCATATTTTTTAAAATATTATAAAACACGCTTAAAAATAACAGGTGATATTTCGGAGAACGTTTAATAAGGAAAGGTAGATGAAGGTATGTTATTTGTCATTTAAAATATGTTAAATTAAGTTTTATTTGATGAGAAGATAAACTTTTTAAAAGTTGAATCTAGATTTATAATATTTGACTTTTTAAAGAGTAAAACTTCAGCCAATTGTTAAAAAGAAAACCTTAAATTTGTATGTTTATAAATCATACCACATAACTTACAGCCTCCTTTATTTAATTCAGAGGTACGACTTTTATAATAAAAACTGGACAGCCTTTTCATCACTTTTGCGGTCGTATATGGAAAAATTGTTATGGTTAAAACATGATATTAAATCATGATTTTGTACGTTATACTTGCTCGATTTCTTACCTTTATCATAATTTGCTTGGATGTATGTTTCACTGCTTTTGAGGTAGAGTATCGAAACATAATTTATGTACTTTACATATAAATGGAAATATTCTTACATCAAGCTTTAATTGCTATGGAGATATGATATTTTTATCATGAAACACATCTTACGGCATTTTCACATTTTTTTAAAGACAAAATCCAGAAAACCTTAATAATACTATTCGTAACTCTCCATACTTAATGCTCATTCTTAATTTCTCACCCTTAGATCTAGTAGATTCGTAAATATGCATTTTTTCTCTAAACCAAACTAACACTTTTACACACATGAGAGATGGAATATTGCAAATAAGTGAAATTATAATTAAAAGGTTAATTATTTTTACCATTAATTTACATCGTAATTAATCAGTTTTGGTAAAAAAATGACTTTTATTAATTAATGTAGACTTAACCCGTTTTTACCCCCATTGAATGCAGAATTTTAATAAAAGCAAAAATTAAGCCATATGTAACTCTAAATGAAAATTATTTTTAGTATCTAACTTCTTATTCTCATTAAATTTGAAGTATTAGTTCTTAAAAAGACACTGCTAAACATTTTACCAAACTTATGGTTTTAATTTCGCAAACTGATAAAATTGTGGTTGGTATAAGTGTAAAATAGTTCTTTCGGGGACAATGTATTTCTTATGAGACATCGATTTTAGTGGTGGATTTTTAATTGGCTTGCCAATCGTAAGATTCGGTCATGTTCGGACGTGCCTATGATGCTTATGAGCAGGAAGTCAACAACCATTTTAGACGACTCCACATCTGCCAACCTGGAATCCACTATTTTTAATATCAGTAATTATTAAGCTAGAAATTTGGAAAAAAATCATTATATTCATCAAAAATATTAGCTCATTAAAATAATTATTGATTATAATGATTCCCAACCTTTGTTCTATTCTAGCTCAATGCAATAATTGTAATTTCAGGTAAAAAAAAATTTAATAAAATACAAAGAAAAAATTCTAAAAGTCATAAATACATCATCTACGAGCCTCCAAGTGATAATATCGATTTCTGTCCTTGGTTCGATCATTGCTCGATGCAAAAAAAATATTTTAGGCAAAAAAAAATGAATTAAGAAATTTTGGTTAAAATCCTAAAGAAGTATATATTCTTCATCTACCAGGCTCCAAATGATTCGATCGATTGCTGTGCTTGTTTAGACCCTTGGTAAATGCAAAATGTTTATTTTAGAAAAAAAACTGATTTAATAAAACATGGGGCAAAATCCTACAAACTGCTTAAATCCCTCATCCACTAGCCTCCAGTAAGCTACCAATGCCATATTGCCCGCCGTAAATATTAACCTAAAAATTCGGGAAAAATTCCAAAAATCATCAAATAATTCAGCAATAATTTACTGACTGATTCGATCGATATCGGACCATGGTTCGATATTTGCTCAAATGAAAAAAAAAACTGCAGTTAAAAAAAATATTAATTTTAATTTAACATTGAAGTGACAGGTTCAAGGGAATTCTCCATATTTTCTACAAGTATAAACAAGGAAATTTATAGATTTTCTCGATATCTAAAGTCTTCTTAGAAAGCGAAGCGAGTCCTTTGCATGCCTTGAGATGTGTTATGAGGGCAGTTTTACATGATAGTCGATAAACAAGCATCTTACAATCAGTGGCCCGGCACAAGCAATATGAGACCAGCCACATCCAGTCGGTTGTCTAGGAACGTCAAATAGGTTGACCAGACACGCGCGTCTAGTCGGTTGGTCAGGCTAACATCGCACTTACAATTATTTGTATTAGGTTTATTTCAGACAAAGAAAAGACTATTTATTTTGGCGATTACTATGCCTTGAGACAGCTGAGAAACGCTATCATGCAAGACGAACTTCCTTCTCCTTTATGTCGAGCAAAGCCCACCTTCTCTTGCGATCGAGAGAGAGCATCCTGAAACCCATATTAAAATAGTAACTGTCTGTAAAAAAACACAAATTAACAGATTAATTTTTATTCAAATGATTACTTTGTCTAAAACAACTGAAAAACTATATGGTCACTCGGTGTTTGAAATTCAAATAAAAATTCAAATAAATGAAAGCAATTAGATATTAATCAAAAACTATCATGTCTTTTCTTTAACTTCATGCGGGTAAAACTGTAACGCAGAGGACATACTCACTTAGGCTTACAAGAGGTTTGTTCTTAAAATACCACTAACTTGGATAAAATATTTATTTTTTTAGGATTGAAACTTAGAGGTCCGACATTCCATACGGGATGTCTGGTAAAAGATGAATTAAAGGAGATTAAATAACAACACTAATTTTTAAAATTAAATTCAAATAAGCAAAATCAGTCTCAAGTAACAGGTAGTCTTCACAGATCATCATTAAAAATTACAATTAAAATTCACAACAACTATTTCTCAGTCATGACTCTCATAATAACTATTAAATGACCATACATGAGAAAGAGAGAGAGAGAGAGAGAGAGCTTCACCAAACTCTTAGCCTACCTAACCATTTGTAATGTGTTAACTTAAGAGCATCAAAAACTATAATTTATTATTACAACTAAGAAAATATAGTTAGGTACTCACTTTTCTAAATACGCTGAAAAATTCTTAATCCATCACTTGAAAACAAATAAAGGTGCCACTCCTGCGCTTGAAAACCCGAACGAACTTTATTTTCAAATTATGACTCTACTGACTCACCACCAAGTCAAGCAGCATTACGACCAGTGAGCCTAAACTGACTTCATCACAATCTAATCTACTCCTTACCACTGACGAGAGGCATAGCCTCCGCCCGAGTGAGTACCAATCTCTCTTTAAACTGCGCTTAAATCTCCGCGCACCACTGCGTCTACTCAAACAATTTCTGGTTATTGAAACCAAATTTACAAACAACTAACCAGGACAGATGAGCAGGTTACCCCTTCCACCCAGGATGTGCGGTCACACCGCGCGCCGCGCGGCCTGTTGCGAAAATTTGCCCTAGTAACCACGGCTAGTGGCTGCGCCAGCGCTAGGCCGGACAAACAAACTACAAACATGTGCGATCTGCAAACTAGCAGTGCACCGCGCCAGCCCCATGCCCCGATTACTTGGTCACGCCACTTGCGCCGACGAGTGAACAGAGCAGACAGCCCAGAGTCCCATCAGTAAAGTCCCCAAATTTGATTTCGAAAACCCTGTAAAATATTGAACTGTGACAATATCATGAAAGACGAACTTCCTTGTTCTTGATGTCTAGTGAAACCTTCCTTCATTTGCGTTCGTGAGTGAGCATTCCGCATCCCAAATAAAACATAATAAATTAAATTTTACCTAAACACAACACCTGGCGAAATCTGTTTGCAGGAATTGTAACTACTGGCAATAATTATTTTGCTTGATATAAATTAACTCTCGCTGCTGAATGGATCTATTGTTTCCAGTTAGAGCCTTGTAGACTCGTAGTCTCGTAGCTTCAAAATCTCATATTCTCGTAATCTTGTAGCCTCGTTGTCATGTAGTCCTGTAGCATCGTAGTCTCGTAGCGTCATAGTCTTGAAGCCTTGTAGACTTGTTGTCCTGTAGCTGGGTAGTATTGTAGCCTCGTAGTCTTGTAGTCATTTTGCCTCGTAGGCTAGTAGTTTTGTAGTCCTATAACCTTGTAGCCTCGTAGCCTTGTAGCCTCTAAGCCATTTACACATGTAGCCATATAACCTTGTAAATTTCATTGAAGCAGTTGTCGCCGAAGACTGTTGAAGCCAAAGACAGCTGGATCAGTTAGACCCTACTGCATATTGGCATTTGTCTTCTACTGATAGGATCGTATTGTTAGGATTTATAATGTGGGGAGAACTGAGTTCTTAAGGGATAGCCCAATTAGGATACTTTACTGTTTTATTGATTACAAATATCAACATTAAAATAAATAATTGTACTTAAAAAAATGTCCGATTACATATAACTGGAACTTATTGATGTTTATTCTCAAGTCACTCAATGTCTGTCAGAAGTGTTCCGCAGTTCGTACTCCTCACTGGAGCTAGGCTCAACAGTGGTGGTTCACCCCTTACATCGCACCTGTACACATACACAGACTTGAGCCACTCAGTGGCACTCTCTGGATCCAATCGAACTTCGCGTCGCCCACTTCTTGGGGAGGAGGAGGGCTCTCTTACCATCTTCGCCAATGTCGCACTTCCCTTCGCTCGCGGAACTCTCGGAACACTAGTACTGTCACAGTGTGGCCAACCCCCCTTATACCGGGGTAGTTGAACACGTCCGCACCCGCCATGCCAGTCCCGTATACGCGTCTCCACTGACATATTTATAACGAAAGTGTAGTAAAATTAACTTAAATAGACGCGCATGGACTGGCTTAAAATTTGACCAGTGCGCAAAAGCAATCATTAACGTACTAAATTGACCGACAGCCCTGCTAAACTTATTGTGATAGTTAATACATATATAATGAATTACCAGAAATAAAATGACCAACATTAAGTACTGTAAAAAAGGAAAGGAACCTATAAATTCAATTCGTGATACCATTTAAATTGCTATAATTAAATTTAAGGTACTTTGGTGACATTTGCATACAAACACTCTTACATTATACTTAAAATAAACTTAAGTCCCATAAAGTCTATTACGGAGGAGGGGAGGGTGGAAAAACGAAATAGTGACGTCTAGATAGTTCTGCCAGCAATTTCCATCGCCGCACTCTGTTTTTAAACACGTCGCCCGCAAGTCAAACCAGCCGAACCAAAAGTACAAATCCAGTTCTCGCACTTACTTGTTCTAGAGGCATACCTCAGTAGTCGGTGTCCGCCGGGGTCGGATGTAAACCCCGCTCACCTTTTAGCGCCCGTAGCATCGCGCTACATTGATGACCAGTGCACTAGGCCCACGATATCGCATTCCCATATACCACCACTGGTGTTACTTCGCCGAGGGTATCGAGACATTACCGTCATCTTCAATATTAATCACGTAACGTCACACTCGTAGCCCATCGCTGAAAAGCCAATTCTCGTCTCTGCCCGGATAGTTCCGCGGCCCGCGGTCAACACACACTCCACGTCCAAAACAGCTGGCCGCCGCCTCCCCTCTCACGTCAGCTGACGTCACCCCCCTCCTCTACTGCCACCCCTCACTCCGCTCGATCGTTCTGGTTATTTCTAGCGGTTGCCACTACCGAATAAGAATAATAAGCGTACAACAAAACAACAAATAAATAATTTACATTCACCATTAACTAGTATAATACTATAAATAATATTATAAAACAATTTACTCATCTTAAAACACACTTTACGCACCATAAAAGTTATAATAAAAATCAAGACGACTGAGGCCGCCACAAATGGCCTCAACAGGAATCGTTTGGCATACGCTTGGAACTCCCACAGAGGCCGGCGTCGCTGCTTAAATACTCGTGGGTCATCTTTCCAGAACCGACAAGACCGGCTGTGACGAGTCGAGTCATCCAGGGGCCGATTCGAATCCCGAACAGTCCAGAAAAGCAGCATCAGTTCCCGCCACTCTGCGTGGCAGCCTGCGGAATTTCCAGGCTGCTCAGCAAGACGATGTGCGAGGCACAAAGGTTGGCGGGGGTAGCTACGACCTTTGTAATTCGGCCAGGCACAGGTGGCATGCCTTACATCAGTGTACGGAATGTGACACGGCGCGTGATACCAGTAGCAGAGCAGGGCCGTCAGCCAGCACCAAATTTGGCGCATGGAGTGTTGCGAGTAGTGGTGCTCTTCGGTCGGGCTCCCGAAATGGCACAATTTAAAAGAAAATACGACTTTAAGTAAATATTAAATTATGAACATCGAATTGGTGAGTAATAAACTTCAATAAAATACTATAGTTAAATGTCCCCAGGCTTTATAATATTCATATTCGAAGAAATTTACTTGGTAACCAAAAAAATGGCGTTCAATGCAATATAAACAAACCACCTCGGATTTTAAAATAAAATGATTACATACATATAATGAAAAATAACACTTTCAATGACTGTTTTATTAAAGTTTTATAAGAGATTTTAATAATATATGGTTGTGAATAAGTATTTTGTATAAATTAATATTCACATCTCGGGAAGATCGTAATATTTTAACGAATTCTTAAAAAAGTTGTTTAAAAGGATAAAATACATTTTAAAATGAAGTGCTGATATTAGAATATGTAGAAAAATTATTTAAAAGTGATTTAAAATTTATATAAATTAGGATACTCTGTGTATTTCAATGTAAACAGACAATATACTATATATGGTACCATAATTTGTACCATAAATTACAAAGAGTGCGATAATAAAGTGTCAGAGATAAGCTTAATGTACGATAATATCAGAAGTGTACCATAAAAACTAAGCGTCTTGTCTCTCATTGGTTGATGGAGTTGTCGTTTATAGTACATACCAATAAAATGTATTGTCACCTGTAGAACATTGGCGATTCATAGAACGACACAAAGGAAATAAATACATCAAGATAATTTTAAAGTTTTATGTTTGTTATGAGAATTAAAACTTAATATAGAATAATTGATTCTAGTTAATACATAAATATTAAATTTATTGGGCAAAACAAATTTGTTACTTTCGCCTTGAAATTAGTATATTGGGAGATATGGACACTTTAAGCTACAGATATTTACATTCAAGAATATATATAATTTGGATATATACAGTTAAAGAAAGAGCATAATATTATTTTAATAATTATTATGGTTATAATATCTTTATAATACACCCAGGATTACCATACAACTAAATTAAGACAAGTTTGGAAGAAGAATAATACTAAGAAGAATATCACATTGATTAATCTATCTCCCAAGGTAGGAAAAATCTTCATAATGATTTGATGACTTTATTATGGTATTATTGTGTTCTAGATTTGCATAAACATGCGTTTATTAGGCGGAAAATTTCGTTATTTTCGCTCTAGAATCAATATTTTGGGAGATATGGACATTTCAAGATATGAATATTTATATGAGATATTAACATAATATACTTTATAAACTATAATTTCAAATATAGTGAAATAATTAAATAACATTTCAATAACATACATAAATTGTTCATATACTGGTAAAATACAACATGGTTTAAATGGCAGGTTTTGGTAATAAGATCTCTAAAATACACCCAGGATTACCATACAACTAAATTAAGAAAAATTTAAAGAAGAAGAATAATACCAAGAATAATATCACATCGATTACTTCATCACTCAAGGTAAGAAAAATTTTCTTAATCATTTGATGATTTTATTATGGTGTTATTGTGTTCTACATATGCATAAACATGTCTTTATTAGGCGGAAAATTTCGTTATTTTCGCTCTAGAATCAATATTTTGGGAGATACAGACACTTCAAGATATTTTATAATTAATAATTGTAATAATTGTACAACAATGTTGAACATACATAATTTAATACACCTAGAATAATAACCATTATATCTAGTTAAAATGTCTTATGATATATATTGATTTAAGTATAACAAATAAGGTCTTCCTAGGGAAAACACAGATTCATAAAAGAAGATAATTGGTATTATATATAATTAATCAATTAAAATGGCCATATGACAGATGGTTGTTTATATAGAAGCCTAGGGTTAGTACATTGAAAACATTATTCCAGTAATTATGAATTAAACATGAATATATTATAAAATATTACAGTACAACAATAAACTAAAACAAATTATATATATATGTGGTGATAAAAACTTTATGATATTGTGATCTATTTGTGACTAAGTAGGGAGCCTGACTTCTGCGCGTCTTCCAGGTTATTCCATAGATAATTTGAGTTTGGCGTTTTGCCTGGTGGCGATAGGGAGTTTTATTTTTTATTTTTTTATTCTTGTTGTGTATTGGTTAACTTTATATAATCCAAGATGAGTCAGCCTTTTCAGAAGAGCAAGCTGACACCTAGAACACCTCCGCGAACAAGTGACAGGAGTGCGTCTGGCTCTTCTAACCAACAACTCGAACAGATGGATATCAACACCGAAGAAAACAAGAGGAAAAGAGCTTTGAGACACTCAAGTAGTCCTGAAGAGATTAATCAAGAGGAAAAAAAAAAGATTAAACTACAAAATACCGGAAAAAAAAAGAAAGATTAACGAAACATATCGACCAGCTATATACCATTCTCGGTAATATTAAAAAGGAAACAAAATTAACGGATCCAACTAGAAATAAAATAATTGAGACCTTTGATAATATGAGAGACATAATAATTGAACAAGAAATTTAAATCGTGAAGTTAAGGGGGCAACTGGAAATAATTACATCTAGAAAACCACTCCAACCTGTCCAACTAAGTTATGCTGGAACAGCTAAAGCGACGAAAAATTTCACAAAGAAAGAAGAATAGATTAAATTGATCATAGAACCCAAAGAAAAAATCAAAGACGGAAGTAGTGAATACACTATGACAAAAATCCTGGGCAATATAAAACCATCAGAACAGAAAATTCAAATTAAAAAATTTTTAAAACAAATACACAGACAATTATAATGGAAGTTCCAACAATTACTCAAGCAGAAAAAATACAAAATATTATTAAGGAAAAGGAACCACAAATGGCATGTAAATGGATACAGAAGAAAAATCCGAAAATTATTGTATATGATATACCTGAAGCTATTTCAATGGAAGACACATACCAAAAAATATATCAGCAAAATTTTGAAGATCTTTTTACAGAAGAGGAATTTTCTATCAATTGCAAAAAAGTGTTCGAGACAAGACCAAAAAATAAAAGGAAGAATATTTTTCTAGAGACAGCACCTAGAATATATAAATTAATGATGAATATGTGAATATGAATTATGTTGAATATGAAAGTTTTAAAGTAAGGGAATTTATTTCGACACCTCAATGTAGGAAATGTTGGCGACATGGCCATACAGAGAAGATATGTCGTGAAGAAAAGATATTCTGGGTTAATTGTGGGGCTGAAGGACATAAAACATGTGAGAAGCAAGCATCTAAATGTATAAATTGTATTAGGAATAAGAGGCGAGAGAACGAAATGAAACACCATGCAAATGATAAAAATTGTCCAGTGGCGAAACAAGCAAGGGAACGAACAATTAATAATATTAACTACACTGATAATGAAATACAATAATAAATATAATTTCATACAAGCAAATCTGCAAAACTCTAGGACAGCTACACTACACATTAATAATAAAATAGTACAAGAAAATATACATATAGCTCTATTACAAGAACCGTATTTCTATAAGGGTGAATATGTTAATCTTGATAAAAACTGGAAGGTTTGTAAACCTGATTTTGAAGGGAAGCAATTAACTACAATATTAGTGCATAAATCTATTCAAACAATGATAATATCAGAAATAAGACTTAAGGAAGTAACAGCCATTAAAGTATATGTAAATAATACTGAAATTTTAATAATAAACATATACTTCCCACCCAACCAAGATATAACACATATACTTCATACAATTCATAACATTATCAATAGTAATAAAAATATACCAATATTTATGGCTGGTGATATCAATGCAAAGTCAACAAATTTGTTTTCTAAGTCAACAGATCAACGTGGTGAAGAAATTATGGATTTTATAAAAGATAATCATTTACAGATTCACAATATTGAAGTACATATCTTTACATATAATAGTGTTCATGGAACTGAAAATATAGATATAACACTTTCCACTGAAAATATTATAAATAATATATTAAATTGGCAGGTAACTGAAAGTATAAGTGACCATAATATTATCTCTTGGGAAATAGATAAAATACAGGATTTTGTACAAATAGAGAAACGACTACATAGATTAATTAAGGATTGGAAACCTATTAAATAAACCATGAGTCAATATATTGCATTTGGTTTGGGGAAATCGTTAACCGATGAAATTGAAGAATTTCAGACAGCAATCATAAACACATGTAAACAAAAAAAATGATATTATACAAGTAAAAGGAAAGAGGAGAATATGGTGGTGGTCAACGACCTTAACAACTATGAAACACGCTGTCACCAATATGCATAGAAAATTTAGAAACTGTTGTAAATGTATTGCTAAAAACCAATTTAAAGAAGAATATAAAACATTAAGACGTACATATAAAAAAGCAATATTATCACACATCACAGAAATGTGGCAATATTTTGTAAAAACTGAGACCAAAAATAACACATGGAATATACCCGATAAAATTGTGAGGAACAAGTTACGAAGACATGATCCTATAAATAGTATTGAAATTAATGGCACCCATACAACTAGTATTGAAGATACTTATAACAAATCATTAGATGTACTCCTACCACTAGATAATGAAATAACAAATATTGACTCTAACAGCTTTGATACAAAGCAATTAGAAACTCCAATTTCTAAAGATGAAATAATAAAAGCTATCAACAAATCAAAAATTAATAAAGCACCCGGCCTTGACAGAATTACAGTGGAAATTATAAAAGGATTACATCAAGAAATAGAAGATATATTAATTCACTTATTTAATAGATGCTTACAAGAAGGTACCTTTCCTAGAATTCGGAAAATAGCAGAAGTATTATTATTATACAAAGGCAATAATAAAAGAAGCGATAGTCCAAATTCTTATAGACCTATTTGTTTCTTACCTGTTATTGGGAAATTACTAGAACGTATAATTCTTCAACGTATTAATCCTATAATATTAAAACATTTAGACGAACATCAATACGGTTTTAAGCCTTATGTCTCCACTGAACACGCTATTAATAAACTTTTGCACTGGGTCCACAACAGCCGGGATAAACATGTTATAATAATACATATTCTTAGATATTAGTAATGCATTTTCCTCATTAAAATGGCAATATATAAAAGAAGAAATAAACAAACTAGATATACCAACAGTTTGGAAAGTTCTTATTGGTGACTATCTACACGATCGGGAGATACAGTTAAATAATGGTGAAATAAAGATAGTGCGCAATATGAATCGTGGGTGTCCTCAGGGATCCGTATTAGGACCAACATTGTGGAATATAGTCATTAACAAGTTTTTAAGAGATGGGGTTAATCACCATAAAGCCCAAGTAATTGCGTTTGCTGACGATATAGCTATAGTTATACATGGGAATAACAGAAGATAAATAGAACAAACATCAAAAATAGTTATGGACCAAACATCACTTTGGATGAACTCGCATCAACTGGACATCTCAACCCAAAAAACATACGCATTACAAGTAGAAGGTAATTTGCAGAAGAGACCACCAACAATAAAATATAATAATGTCAGTATAAAATCTGTAACTAACCATATATATTTGGGTGTTATTTTGGACCACAAATTATGTTTTCTTCCACATGTAAGATATATTACTAACAAAGTAAAATCTATTTTATTCTTATTAAGACAAAAAATCTGTGAAATAGCAAAATATAATAACAAACAAAACACGATTGTGTATCAATCTCTATTTATAAACATAATACAATACTCTGCAACAGTACTTCAAGATAGGTTACAAAATACACATATTAAAAGAATATTGCGCGCAACACAAAGATATATACTCATTAAACTTACACGTTTATGTTCCACCACCTCGTATGTAACTATGTTAATATTAACAAAGAAGATTCCGATTATTTCCTAAGAGATAGGAACATTATCTACAATATAAAGAACTATCAAGACGTAATCTTCGAAAGAAAAGATGAATATTCAGTTGAAGAGAAGGATGGGAATAAATGGATTTTCGTTAATGGAGAAAATCCAATGAGCATTAAACACTTTAAAAAATTCTTACACCAAAAGAGTGTTTCCGAGTGGATTGAGGAGATTAACACAATTGAAGGTAGTTATAATGTTAAAAATTACATAAAAAACTAAATGAATGGTACGATAGTTGTGTTTACTTTCATAAACACGTCAACTTGGTTGTTTCGGACCATGGGCAAATTAAAAGCTATCTAAAATATATTTTACACAAGATAGAAGATGATACGTGTCAATGTGGAACAGGCCCACGGGATAGTTATCATATAATGTTTATATGTTCTATGTTTGAACAGGAAAGAGTGGTTTTTAAAGAACAGCTTAAGTTATACAAAGAGACATGGCCACTTATAAACCATGAAATCTACGATGTTGATATCTATCCTATAATAGAAAGATATATATGTAATATTTATGAGGTAATAAAAACTCTAAATGATGATTTAAACGAGTAAATTGCTACATGTATTTTAATGTGTTATGAATATATTTAATACGATTATATTGTAATTTTTTAAAAAAATTTAAAATTTTTTAAATTTTTTTTAATGCTTTAATGTTTATTTTTTTCATTTTAATATGTTAATTTTTACATGTTAATATAATTTTAATTTGTAAATGTTTTCGTTTATTTTTACTCTGTGTATTTTAAAATGTATCTTATTTTATGGTTTTTAAATTTGGTATATAAACGGGTTATATTATCTATGATAATGTTATAAACTTATGGTTAATATTGCACCTGAGGTTCCAGTACATAATAAAGAATTTTTTATCGGAAACATTATTTTAAATATTAATTAATATTTAAAATTTTTAGATATGATTAATGTTTAAAATACTTTAAAGATGAGTGGCTGGGTCGCCGGGCGGCAGCCTCTCCGTGGTTCCCCGTATAAACCAGGTTATACCTGGCCTAAATGCCGCTCTCCAAACAAGAGATGGGGGACCCTTCAGGCTCCACCTTTTGATTGGACCTCAGGGGGATTTCTAAGCCCTTCCCAAAAATAATTATTAATAAATGTAAATGTCTTTTTTTATGTGTTCATAGTTATCAATAAAATAAATGGCAGTTCTTTCTCATGATATCTATTTGGTTTCGAATGTTTTTCAAACCCCAGAAGGGCTTCGGCTAAGAGGGGTCAAGTGTGTGTGTGTGTATATATATATAGTGGTCCTGCATTTGTAGTACTGACCCCCTTCTTCAACCTGTTCATCACAAACAGGTAATGCATCCATTCATCATATTCCCTCAACCGGTCCAAATGTACAACTTTCATCCATCACCTCTTTCCTCTCTGGATGTGGTAGACCACATCATTTAGGCACTTCAAGACTTCATAGGGGTCTTCCCAAGCTACTTGAAGCTTAGGGCAACTTTTTTTCCTTCTTTGCGGGCTGTACAGCCACACAAAAGCACGTTCCTGAAATATAGTAGAGTTAGTCTTTAGGTCGTACCTCATCTTTATTCGATTAATCGGGAATCAAAGATTTTTGCATGCTTCTTCATGTACAAATGCCATTCGTTCCTACGGAAGATTCACATATTTAGAGGTGCTGGTCGGTTCTCTGCGAGGATGACCGAACTTGGCATACAGGGTAGCCTCAACTCCAGTCCAAACACAATACTCGCAGTGGTCTGCCCAGTGGAGTCATGGATGGTAGACCCAAATGACATTAGGTAAAATTGGATGTGTTGATACAATCCCATTGATGGTAGGCCAGAACCTTAGCAAGGCATTCCTTACGAGTTCTGTTGAACCACTCCACCATGTCATCGGACTGAGTTAGGGCTGTAATCCTGGTTTTATTTATTCTTAGCAACCAACACGCCTCCTGAATTATTGTCGACTCAAAATTGCTGCCTTGGTCTGAGTGGGGCTCCATTGGTACCCCAAATCTGCAAATGAAGTTGTTAAATATTGCATCCGCAATGGTAGTGGCTTCTTGGTTAGGAAGTGCATAAGCCTCTGGCCACTTACTTGTGTAATACATTGCTACCAGAATATACCAGTTACCATATTTAGTCTTGAGAAATGGTCCAGCGATGTCGATGGCTATCCTCTCAAAGGGAGCCCCTACAATGTAGGCTCTTATTTCCCCACAACTCTGGTTTGTGACCCTTTTAAAGGCGAGCATAATTCACATTGTCTACACCAAGCCCCCATAACCTGGAGACACCTCAACAAAAGTAGCATTGATGTATCTTGGCTAGAGTTTTGGTCACCCCTAGATGACCAACAGATGTATTATCATGGATTTCTTTCAACACCTCTGTCACTAAAACTCCTTGGATGGAGTATTTGCCTGGTTACTACTTTTCCAATTAGACTTTCCCATGCCCTCATTAGTATTCCATTCACCATCCTTAATGAATCCCACTGTGCCCACTATGCTTTCACAGCCATTCAGTCACTAGAGATCTCATGTCATATTGGTTGTCCCGTACCAGTCTCTAGCCAGCTTGTAATAGGTAACAGGACAGGATCTTGTCGCTGCACTGCTTTCAAGCTGGCATTATTCCATTTATCTTCCCCGTTTGTCATCGTTGTTTGCCGAACATCTTTGATCCTCTCATATTTCTCCACACTATTGCAATGGTTGCAATATACCTTGCAAGGTCTTCGGGAGAGGCCATTGGCATTGTCGTGAATTCGGCCTTTCCTGTGTTCTATCCGACAACAATATTGCTGTATCTGTTTAATATACCTAGGAAGTTGTCCCGCTGGATTCTTTAACTGTAGTAGCCACTTAAGTGCGGCATTAACAGTGCATAAAATAATTTTCTCCCATATGAATATTTGTGGAAATGTTGTAGATACTTCACTACAGCTAAGAGTTCTCATCTTGTGGCACAAATGTTGTGTTCAGGTTTAGGCAAATATTAGCTGTAGCATGCTATTACACATTCATTTCCATTTCTAAAATGAAAAAAACAGCATCCAAACTATCTCCACTTGCATCTATGTCGATGATATATTCTCCATGTTAATGGGGTAAGCAAGTATGGGGTTAATACACAGGGATTCCACGAGGTCTTGAAAGGCAGTCTCCATGCTGTAGTCCATATACATTTTCTCTTTCCTCGGCCAGCTGATGCAATGGTTTTGAGACTGTCAAGAACCCAGGTAAAATCGTCTATAGTAGGTACAAATTCTCAAGAAAATTCTTACTTCATGCTTATTCTTAGGCTGAGGCCACTCAACAGACCAGATATGCTCAGGATCTGTTAATACTCCATCCTGTGATACAATATGCCCTAGGAATGTTACCTCATGCTGTAATAATAAGCACTTCTTAGGGCTTAACTTAAGTTGGGCATGGTGAAAACTATCGAATATAGAGATTTCGCAAATGATCCCTCACTGTGTTCCCCACCAAAATAATGTCATCCAGGTATACTAGACATGTTTTCCAAGTCAAGCCATGCAGGACAAGTTCCATCAATCTCTCAAAAGTTGCAGGAGCATTATGTAACCCGAATGATAACACAGTGAACTGTAACAGCCCACTACCTGTCGTGAAAACAGTCTGCTCCTATTACTCGGGGTGCAGCTCCACTTGTCAGCAACCATTCTTCAGGACCAGTTTAGAGAACCATCTGGTGCCATAAAGTGTATCAAGTGTGTCATCGATTCGTAGCTGTCATTTTTTGTGATGTTATTCAGCTTCTGGTAGTCCACACAGAATCTCAGTTGGCCATCGTTCGTTACCCTTAAAACAACTGGGAAAACCCAAGGACACGTTGATGGTTCTATTGAACCACCCGCGATAAAATTCTCTGCTTCTTCCTGTTTTGTTAGAGGAAGCTATCGTGGTGCCTGTCGGATTTACTCTGCATCACCTGTATTGATGCGATAACAGACCAGGTTTTTTTTCTCCCAAGGTAAGTATCCCATAATGAAAAGACATCCTTGTTGCTTACAAGAAAATCTGTGACTTCTATTTCTCCACATGTTAGATTATTTTGGCATCGACTTAGTAGATATTCTAAATTTGGATTAAGTGGTTGCGTGTCATGTCTAATATGCGAGGAATACTTACACTGGCTTACCCCAGGGACTGGTTCGCAGCTAGCTATTGGATCTGCCTGTTTAAGAACCCATGTTCGAGAATTTAGGTTAGCCACCCTGACTGGTACAACCTAGCCGGACCTGAAATGCTTCACGTGACCAGTAGTGTCTTTAATCCTAATTTCATATCCGGCTCTATCAGGTATATTATGTTTCTCCTAGGGTCTCCTATTATCCTAGCTATTATTATATGGTTTGCTGAAATTGAAACAGATTCGCTAACTACCTCTTGCACTACAGGAACTTCTAATTGGTCGGTGGAAGACAAGTCCAACTCTTTATCTTTATTACTCAGTACCTTTCCTTCCATGTAAATAACGATTTATGATCTCCACTCTTAAAATTACCTAGTTGGTGATATCAGCAACAAGAAAGGTCTATGATAATGGCCAAGTTCCAATCCTTACATCCATACCCAGCTGTCCATGCACACGTGAAGTGGTTCCGGTGGCTGTTTTGTGTCTATATGGGATGGGTGTTCTCTACAGCTTTTCTCTACTTACAATGTCTGTGCGAGCTATAGCTGCTGATGCCCCTCTGTCAACAGTAAGTAAAATCAGTCTGCCATTGATCCATCCATTAAGCCACAAACTGCCATGGCCTCTACGAAATACCGATAAAGAAAAATCCCTAGGGGCAACCATATCCTGTAGAGCCGGCATGCGCCCCCTCACACCAGTTATTGTTTGTTTCCCTGTTGATTTTCATGCTTCTCTTCCTGCTATGATGTCTTCCTGCATGTTGGAAAGTCCCACTGTATGTGTCCTGGTTCATTGCAGACGAAGCACCGTGGGCATCCTCCTGCTATTATTATTTGATTACCCGGAGTATCATCCAAAATCTTTTTCAATGCCCTGAAAATAACTACTTCATTAGTGGTATTTCTGGGATTTGTTCCATTGTGGGGCTCCATTCCATGTCTCCTTATCCTAATGCTTGTGTTTCTTAACACACTGTTTGCTGCCTCGATTTCCAGGTCATGGAACAAGGCCTCGCACTCTTCTTGAGTCGGGCCAAATGATGAGTTTGCTGAACCTCCGCATCTCTGAGCTTGTCTATAAAAACAATAGTGGATAGCTCCGTTGGTGCTTCTGGGTAGGCGAGGTGCACTAGTCGCTCGATATCAGCTTCGAATTATTGGAGGGTTTCTGAAGATTTCTTTTGACATCTCTTCAGGGCTGTTCTATACACCTCGCCCATGTGTCGGTCGCCATACTTCAGCTCAAGGGCATCTACTAATACTTTATATTCTTTCTGGTCTGTGCCTGGTAAAGTCTGCAGCAGCTCTAATGGAGATACTCGCGGGGCCAAGACGAGTGTTGTAGTGTTGTCTTCCTCGCCCCAACCATTTACTTCTGCAGCTGCCTCGAACTGTCTTCTCTATAATGTCCACGAAGAATAACCATAGAAGTTGGGTGGCTGGAATTTAGCACTGATGCTGAAAATGCCCTTTTTCTTAACATCCTTAACTTCCTCGAAGTTACTCTTCCAGTTTGCAGCGCTGTAGCATCCTTTATCATCCGACGGCACTCTTCGGTCACAGCTTCTACACGCCATTCAGTTGCCTCTTCAAGTTGAACTAACTGCTGTTCCTGTTGGGAAAGTTGCTGTTCTTGTTGTACGAGTTGCTCTTCTTGATGTGCAAGGTGTTGCTCCAACTCTGCACTTTGCCTTTCAACTGGGTGCTGGTTTCATCGATCTTCATTTCTTCTTGGTTCTTCTTGATGTCCTCTATCCCGGTCTTCATAGCATTCTTTACATCTTCTTGGCAGTACTTCAATTCATTCTTTATTTCTTCTTGGCATTTTTATATTTGACTCTTCATTTCATTCTTCATTTCTTCCTGGCCATTCTTTATTTCTTCTGTGCCTTTTTTTATTTTCTCCTGGCCGTTTTTAATTTCCTCCTGGCCCCTCTTCATTCCTCCATATCCTTTTTCAACTCGTCGGCAGCAATATTTATTGTCCATATAAACTACCAGTCTGTCACTATCACTACTGTTCTACGATCTACAGTGTTATTTGACCTACGAACTAACATAAACTTCTACTGAAAACTAACCATCGATGGTGCAGACCATAATGACGGCGACGGACGATGGTAGCAGAGACCTCAACGGTAGCGGGCACCTCGATGGCAGCGACGCCGGTGGCAATGCAGATCTCGATGGCATCTGTGATACCAGCTGCAGAGGAGTAATCGTTAGTTGCTGTTCCTTTTGTTGAAGTTTCGCCAGCAACTTCAGAGATGTCAACAAATGACAGATGTTTATTGCACCTTTGCAAATAATGTGATGCAACATTCTAAACTATCAAATGCCCATCTGCATGAAAGGAGTGGTTGTCTAAAAATGCACAAATAATACTGTTTCAATACAGCAAATATAATTCAATAATTGGTCGACTAGATACTTTAAAACAGCATTACGAAATCTTTACAGGTTCTGTTAAATGCAAGCAAGTACCTGTTTGCCAATACTGGGGCAGAACCTATATGCTATTACAGAATGCTAAACATCATGAAAACTGGAACTGCCAATTGAACAATTTAAGTTCGTCACTATGCAAAAAGTGTGGTGTCATATACCGATGCCTTGACTATTTGGCAGTTTTTTCAAACACTGTGAAGGTATAAACTGAAATTTGATTGGTTTTAAAGTGTCACATGACAGTTATATATAAATATATAACTAGCTTGCCTTGGGTGTGACACTCAGTTCGTCTTTGTTTGTGGAAGAGTGAGTACAGGTACTTAACAGTGTTACTCGGTCTTGAAAGTTAATGACCTCAATGGCATTGCCATCTTTAAATATAAACATGATGACATCTGCACCATCAACTGGGAAACCTGGTGGCAGCGATGACGATGGTAACGCAGATCCCGTTGGCATCGTCGATGACGACGACGGCGACGACGCAGCCCATGTTGGCAGCAGCGTCAGTAGTTGCATCTACTGTTCCAGAGGAGCAGTAGATTTTATTGCCTGCAGTGTCTTCAGCATTAGTGAAATCAATAACCAAGGAGGCAGCAAATGACTGTGTTCCATAATATGACTGTATGTACTGTGAGAGCATCAAAAACTTGAAGATTCGCGATTGCGTAATACACGATTGTAATAATAATAATAATAACTATGATTACATTAAATATCAATGCAACATGTGTCGTAGTCAGTTTATATTCTACGGAAGATTAAAAAACACCATCAGGAATTAAGACTGACTGGTTTTGCATTTATTAGATTTAAGCTGTATCTTTTGTGGCAAAACATAGAAATTTGTATGCATAAACCCTACAAGACATTATAAAATATACCACCGTCTTTTTAACGAAACTGAGAACTCTGTATTGTAAAAATGTGGTAATCAACTGTCATGTGGAATGGCCCTGAAAATACATGTCAAGGCATATAAAGGACACTAGAAATCGAGAAACAGTAGTGTAGAATTTATGAAATAATTTTTATTTGTAATTTTATTGTTTTATTTCTAGAATATGTATTTTTTCGGTAATAGTAATTAATTTTTTTTACGTCGTTCATGGGTCTCGATTAAATAAATTATTATTTTGTTAAGTGATATATTTTTTTATGAATTTAACCGTTTTCCCCGAATTTCTATCTTAATTAATACAGGTTTTTAAGATGCTGCCTACACAACAGACAAAATGGCGGGCGCTCTGGCAATAAATAATTACTGCACTCTAGCGCCTAAATATTAAACTAATATGGGGGAAGCATCCTCCAGCAGACAAAAACAATATGCCAGATTCAAAATGGTGGCCTCCAGCAGACGAAAACAAGATGGGCTCATGACATCATACTGCCTGATGTAATATATGCATTGGTATTAGTTGTGAGAGGTCAGTTTGCCGGTGGCTTCTGTGGAGAAAGAATCCATCGCATTTTTTTTTTGCCCTGAACAGTTAAGCTGAGGACTCCATGTTTGTCAGTAATTTATATGAACTTTTTATTAATTTTTTTTAAATTTTATAACAATTCTCTTTATTTTATGATAAAAAAATGGATTTTTAAAATTGCCGATTGTTTACCAAATCGTGGATTGTTTTTATAAAATTTTATGACATTTTTTATTAACTTAAAATTTTTCTCATTGAAATTGGATGATTATTACAGATTTCCAAGATGTGGTCAAAATAAAATTTGGAATGAAAACATCATAATTCAAAATGGTGGAATGTTCTAGAAAACCAAATGGAGGAAAACAAAATATCATAATTCAAAATGGCAAAAAATAACTTGACGGATCCAAGATTGTGGCTAGGGTCGAGGTCAAGGTTAAAGGTAAAAATTCAAGGTCAAGGTTATGGCCAATATCAAGGTCATCCAATACGGTGGACCGGCAGCTCGCGCCTCATTCCTACTCCTGTAGCCGAGGGAACTATTATATACTCCTTTAATTTAAGGGCTGAAACTTTCCTACTACATTTAAGTGAGTTTTATATTATAAAATATTCATATCCTTACTATTAATATGGATTTTAACTTTCATATATTATTACTTCAGTCCGTTACATATTATTTAATCATGTTAAAATAAGGTTCCATTATTTTAATTTATAGGCTTTCTCTATTTTTTGTAGTGGGTGGTATTTCCCGAAATGCGTCATTTTACCAGGAGTTGCGGGTAATAGACGTATTGTGGTTAAGTTCAGTTTTTGTACATTCACTGCAAATCAAGAAGGGCAGCATTTAGGTGTTATTTAAAAATTGTCAAGGATTTATTTAGTTTTAAGAAAGTCAAAAGTGACCTCAGTAGCTTGAATATTTTATTTTTTCGTCATTTGGGAGAAAGCTAGACACTGTGTGAAAAATGCTAGTTGTACACTAAGAATTGTACATTTTTTGAAGGGAAACGTTAAAGGCGCCGGAGTCCAATAATTATACTATTATACTGGTATGTGTAAATCAGGGTATAGTTCGTGATATTCGGTTTTTAAAGTATATTTTCTCCACTAATAAATTAAAGGAAATAGCTCTGCCAAATCCTCTTGGAACAATAACTTGAAGTACGTGTTTATATCAATAAATGCTTAGGTAATTTTATGCAGTGTGGATGGAGTAAATCTATAACCACGTGCTTGACGGCTTATTCAGATAACAATAATTTAATAAAAAATTGGTTACCGAATAAAAAGTGTTACTTGATTGTTAGGTACCTACATAGGCCTATTTTAATTTTGTTAATTTCTCTTCGGTGTGTTGTAAGTGACTAGGATGATAAATATGGTTAACGTAGGTAGGAAACAAGATAACGTAAATGTAACGTGAAGAAGCAAATTATAATGGCACTCACTAATTATTGATAGCTTGAAAACAACAGTAATTTGTACATATAATGCGAGCCTATGCACAAGAGTAAAGAGTTATTAGTGGTGATCATATCGCGCACTTGGGAGAAGGGTTTCGCAGTGCGACAGCTCCAAGGAGCGCGCCGAGCGAGCGGAGCGGGCGATTGTGCAGGCGCCGGCTGCGGAATATGTAAGCAGCTCGGAGCGGCGGAGCAGAATCCCACTGAATCCCGCATGCGGGACTAGTGAAGTACCTGCACGGGCTTGCGACTCCGCCCCGGTAGATTATGAGTTAGGACCACAGTCGGCACTCCCTAGAATCGTGTTCGCTCCAGTACACGCTGCACTACTAGAAACCATGGTAAATATTACCGTCATTTAAATGAATTTACTATGCCAGCTTGGAAAGTGGAGTGTAACTAAAATATAATTAATTTGAAACATTACAAAATATAAACCGGTTTTAATTTGTTTAATATGCACATATATGCCAATATAAACAGTTTTTGTACATTTACAGGTCGCTACGAGTAATAAACATGTTTCTAATACGTTTGATTCTGTGTGACTCTTCTACTTCGAGAGAAAATATTGGACACATGTTTTAAACAGTTTGAATAAAATAATATTATATTTGCAGAAAATGATAAATTTTAAACTGGCTTTGAAAAGTTTTTAAAAATTTCAAATATAATAAGAGTAAAAGGAAACAACGAAATATGACGTGAAAAAGTACAATGCTGAGGAGTAGTATAGAATAGTTACTCCGGGCACAGGGTTCTGGGTGAGGAGCCAGGAGCCGGTCCGCCATCTTGGATTGTGATGTCACGGCAGCCATTTTGGACTCAAAAATGACTCAAAATGCCTCAAAATTCCTAAAAAATCCCAATTTCGCGGGAAAAATTCCCGTTTTGAGGGAAAATATACCGTATTAGTCCACAAAAATGCCAGAGGCTTGAAAAGTCCGTAATGAGGCTTAAATTACGAATCTCTGATAACATCATGGATTATGACGTCACCGTTTCAATTTTTGTTACGGCCACCATCTTGAAAATCCGTAATTATTAACTATCAGATTTTAATCTGAAAAATTGGATTTTTTATAAAAAAATTAATTAAATTTAAAAAATATAGGTATATTTAAAAACACAGTTGCACATTTTTTTAAGGTCACCATCTTGGCTTATAGAAATGTTGCACATTTCGTTTCGTCTGCCATCTTGGACGTTATGACATACCTAATCGTGGCGTGTTTGTTACAGAAACCATCTTGGATTCTCGATCGCTGCACTTTTCGTTATGCCCCGCCATCTTGAAAATCCGTAATTATTATGCTAGAAAATTAAAAAAATTAAAATTCATAAATAATTTAATTAATCAAATTTTATAAATTAATATTTAAAACATGCACTTATGTCGTTGGTTCGAACCCGGTGAGGTCAAAAAAAAAATACTGTAATATAAATTCTCCACGTAATCCACTGACCAACTGACCTCCCACCACTAATGCCAAGGTATATATATGTATATAATGCCAGATAGTACGACATCATGTCCGCTACCTTTTTTTCGGCCACCATCTTGTTTTCGTCTGCTAGAATGCGCTACCACCATGTTAATTTAATTTTTGTTTGCTAGAGTGCAATATTCATTTATTAATACTGAGGTGCCCGCCATCTTGAAATTAAGGCACCATTTGGAAAATGTGTAATTATTCAGCTATAAATTCGTGAAAAATTCACAAATTCATTAATAAAATCTGCAATTAATATACTAATTGATTCGATCAGTTCCTGTCCTTGGTTGAATCCCAGAGTGATGCAAATAATAATTTTATCTCAAAAATAATTATTTAAATAAATATGATGGAAAGTCCTAAAAGCAGCTTAGTTTCCTTGCCAACCAGCCTCCAGTAAGCCGTTATACATCCATCTTGGAAATTTGTATTTACTGACACAGGAATTCAGGAAAAATTCCAAAATCCAACAAATAATCACTCATTAATATAATGATTGATACTATCATCTTGGTCCAATACGTGATCAGTAATTTAAATAAAAATTACCAGGTTCAAAAATAAAACACCGAAAGTTTTTTTACAATCATAATTTTATTACCTAAGTTTTATTCTACTACAGATAAACTTGCAAAAGTTAACAATCTAATAAACATTTATTTATGCATCGACGTGAAATGACTAATTCTTAGCTCCAATCTGTTTATACTAGACAGAGACCAGCCAGATACTGTATTGACATAGTGTTCCTTATCTTGACAGAGTTTCTAAACAGCCTGTTTAACAGACTGGTTAACATCGTCAGAACTGTAAATTACAGCAGCTGATGTCTTGGACGCACACTTCTCCACTTTTTCCTCGAACGGATACGGATTACATACATAGTAAGTCCATCCACAATTTATATTTCAAAGTACCGTTTGTTGCTACGTAATGAGTAAGCTGATTGTTTATGATATGTATGATATCGTCAAGAACAGAACAAATGTCTTTGGACTCACTAAATGTATTTAGATAATAGTAGTCTTTCAATGTTCCACGAAATGCAGACTGCGCCAAGTAGAACCCATTACATATCATTCACCTGTAATGCAACGTACACAGTCTTGGGTTTAGTTTCATGTCCAGACGTCCTAGCAATCGGTTGCTGCAAATCAGATTTTTTTTTGTTGTACGGTCACGAGTCTCCCACCTAAACCGAGGAGTCAAAAAGTCTGCCGGTAGTTCAACAGTAGGCACATGGTCTTCACATATACGGTTTTTCGCATGTATGGCATATTATCAATTCGAATAAACCAAACATGACCCTCATCGCAGTGAAACTTCATGGGAGAAGGATTCTTCGTACATTTACTTCTCTCGTGTCTCCGTATATCATGAGCAAATGAAAACGTCATATCGCAGTAGCCACAAGGATGTCTAGTCATTGAGACTAAGCCGAACCAGATGCTGATGTTATTGCAGTTGTACCAATTCTAGGTGTACTCTTATAGTAGTATGTAAATGGGGCCCCTGAAACAGGCGCTGGCGCGTGGTGTCGGTGTCGGTGTCCGCCATCTAGGATTGTGACATCACAGCGGCCATCTTGGATGAGCGTAACGGGACACAGCGTACGGGACAAGTATATCACGGCGGCCTTCTTGTATGGGTGTGACCTTGACCTTTGACCTTGACTTTGACCCCGGCGGCCATTTTGGATCCGCCATCTTGGATCCGCCAATATGTATGACGTCATTGTGTTCTCGAACATTCCGGCGATGTGTTTTCCGCCATTTTGAATGATGACGTCACCGTTGCAATTTTCATTACGCCCGCCATCTTGAAAATCCGCAATTTTTAAGTTAGAAAATCGGGAAATTTTTTTAAAATCATTAAAAAAATTATTTGATCAAATTAAATAAAAATCTTAAAAACCACTGTTGCAGTTATCGTTACGGTTGCCATCTTGGATTATATAAATGTTGCATATTTCCTTACACCCGCCATCTTGGTTGAGTACCATGTCATTCTTACACTTTACGTTACGACCACCCAATTGGATCCTATTAATGTTGCAATTATCGTTATGGTCGTCATCTTGAAATTTAGACGCCATTTTGGAAATCCGTATTTTTTATGTTAGAAAATCGGTAAAAATTCCAAAATTCATCAAAAAATTAACCTTATATAATTCTGATTGATTATATCGATTCCTGTCATTGGTTCTAAACCGGTGAGGGCAAAAAATAAAAAAAAACATCAGATCCTTCATCCACAGAAGCCACCTATAGACTGACCTACCACCAATATCAAGGTATATATCGTTACCACCAATACCAAGGTATACATCATCAGCTGGTATGACGTCATGTACGCCATCTTGTCTTCGTCCGCTGGAGACCGTCATCTTGTTTTCGTCTGCTAGAGTGTGCTGGAGACATGTTGATATAATTTTCTGTTCACCATACCTTTAACCTCGTCCATTGACATTGAACTTTGACCTTGACCTAGAACTTTGACCTTTACCTTGACCTTGACCTTGAACTATGACCTTGACCTTGAAATTTGACCTTGACATTGAACCTTGATCTAGACATTGAACTTTGACCTTAACCTTGAAATTTGACCTTGACCTTGAAATTTGACTTTGACCTTGACGCCCATCATGGATCCGTCATTTTATGTTCAATACATGCTACCAGGAGATACCACATGCTAGTGGTCATTGCTACCATCTTGTTTTCGTCTGCTGGAGGTCACCATCTTGTGTGTACTCGTCTTACCATCATGATAGTTTTATTCTAACCTGCAGTGCAGTGCAGTGCAGTGTAGTAATCATTTATTATTACTGAGGTGCCCGCCATCTTGAAATTTGACCGCCATCTTAAAATCATGTAATTATTTAGCTATAAATGCGGGAAAAATTCCAAATTGTCTCCCCAAAAATCAATTATTAATTTACAAATTGAATCGTTGGATTCCTGTCCACGGTTCGATTCTTGACCAGTGACAGTTGTAACTAATTATTAAATAAATTTTAGATTTTGTTTTCCATTACCTTTCGCGGAGTTTATTAATCATTCATTCTACGAAAAAAAACTCAAGTCAATATAAATGACCAACGAGTTAATACAGTGCCGATTAGCCTATAATGAAAGTCTTATTTTTCAATAATCTGAATAACATATAAGCCGTTCATGTACAAAGCCACACACATAGATCAATTGTCTTCAGTCCATGAGACCGAGTCATGTCATTATAAGACGTATAGGGTAGTCATTTCAGGACCGCATGACCTTCGTCGTTAGCAAATTATATTCAATTAATCCATCGTGACATTTTTTATACACACTAAAGGACAAGTGACCTTGAAAAATATTTTAGTAACACCAAGAGGTTTAAAACTAGTAAATATTCAATCACTACATTTTGTACTACGCGCAATCAACAAAAAGGAAGCACCGACAAAGAAAAGGCAGCACCATCAACGAAAAGGCAGCTCATTTGGAAGCACCGACAAGAAAAGGCCGCACCGTCATCGAAAAGGCAGCACATTTGGAAGCACCGACAACGAAAAGGCAGCACCGCCAAAGAAAAGGTAGCACATTTGGAAGCACCGCCAACGAAAAGCAAGCTCATTTGGAAGCACAGCCTTCGAAAAGGGAACACCGCCAACGAAAAGGCAGCACATTTGAAGCACCGTCAACGAAAAGGCAGCACATTTGGAAGCACCGACAACGAAAAGACAGCACCGCCAACGAAAAGGCAGCACCGCCAACGAAAAGTCAGCACATTTGGAAGCACCGACAACGAAAAGGCAACATCATCGACGAAAAGGAAGCACATTTGGAAGCACCGTCAGCAAAAAGGCAGCACCGACAGCGAAAAGGCAGCACATTTGGAAGCACCCTCAACGAAAAGGCAGCACCGCCAACGAAAAGGCAGCACATTTGGAAGCACCGCCAACGAAAAGGCAGCACCATCGACGAAAAGAAAACACATTTGGAAGCACAAGTTACGAGAACTAAGTCTTAGTTAGAAATCAGAATACAAGAAATAAAAACATTTAAATTTTAATAATTCAAATTATTTACTTTATTTCTTTACATTATACAAATGCAAGTACAACAAGCCATTATTGAATGTAGCCAGCTTTCCTTAGTTCTTTGAGTATGAAGTATATTTCTTTGATGCACGAATAGTTTCCTGCACAAAGCGAGCCATGTAGAAGTCTTAGCTGGTCAACCAATATGTTTGGATCTTTCCATGATGTGTAATCAATCTCTTCTGCCACCATTTTACTTGCATGTTTATTGTAAATACTATGATCTCTGGTGTATTCCGTTTTAACACCAACCTCAGGGTAACTTTCATTATCGAGATAGTGATCATCACAAGTTTGATCAGATTTATTTAATATATCACGACGTTTCCATCAGTAGTATAGGAATGTATTTTCTCGCGCAGGCTTCATGCTGAGGTGCCGAGGTGCCGGTGTCCGCCATATTGGATTGTGACGTCACGGCGGCCATCTTGGATGGTTGTGACCTTGACCTTTGACCTTGACCTTGAATTTGATCCTCAAAATGTGTCAAAATCCGCCAAAATTGGGCAAAATTTGCCCAAAATTCCTCAAAAATCGCCAAAATTTCCATTTCTGTGGAAAAAAGTTCCGCCAAAAATTCGCAAAAAATTCCTCAATTCGAAAATCAGGATTTCGAAAATCCTCAAATTTCGTTTTGCCCTAGAAAGAACCCTAATTCCTAAAACTGGCTTAAAACTCCTAAGAGATAGCCGCTTATAAGCCATTTCTAGGAATAAGGATACCATGACCACCATCTTGGATTATGTCGTCACCGATGCATTTTTCGTTACGGCCGCCATCTTTAATTTTTTTATTTATTATCCGATTTTAATAAAATATTTTTTAAAAATTATAAAAAAATTAAATAATAAAATTTTAATAAAACATTTATAAAAAACAAACATTAACGACACGGAGTTCGGAGTCCTCGGTTCGAACCCGGTGAGGGCAAAAAAAATTAAAAAAGGCGACAGGCTCCTTCCTTAATGGTGGCTGCAGGCAGACTGACTCCCACCACTTTTCTTAAAGCAGATATATCGTCACCTTGTATGACGTCATGTCCGCCATCTTGTCTTCGTTGCTGGAGACCACCATCTTGTTTTCGGCCGCTAGAGTGCACCGACGCCATGTTAGTTTAGTTCTTATCCGCTAGAGTGCAGTAATCATTTATTACTAAGGTGCCCGCCATCTTGAAATTTGGACGCCATATTGAAAATCCGTAATTATTTAGCTAGAAATTCGGGAAAAATTTCTAAATTCGTTAAATAAATCACTCATTAATTTACATATTGATTCGATCCGCTCCTGTCCTTGGTTCGATACTTGATCGATGCAATAATGTTTAATTTTATGTAAAAAATAATAATTTCAATAAACCATATTCAACATTCGTAAAGAGACTCTAAATCCTCTACGACCACCATCCTATCAGACATCAAGACCACCATATTGGAAATGCGTAATTTTAATGCTAGAGATCCGGGAAAAAGTTCAGAAATCATTAAATAAATTTCCGATCAATAAACTGATTAATTAGATCGACTATGGTCCTTGGTACGATCCCAGACCGATACAAAACAACTTTAATATTTTAAAAAAGCACCACTAAAGTGTAAGGTTCGAGGAATTAAACACCGCAAGTTCTTTTACAAACATAATATTTATTACATAATTTCTATTCTACTACAGGATCACTTACGAAAGCCAGCAATCTTATAATCATTTAGTTCCGCAGCGGTGTGAAATGACTAATTCTTAGCTCCAATCGGTTTATACTAGACAGAGTCCAGCCAGAACCTTTACAGACATAGTCCACCTCTTCTTGACAGAGTTTCTGGATACCGTTTTTAACAGTTTGCTTCACATCGTTAGAACTGTAAATTACTGCAGCCGATGTCTTGAATGCACACTTCTTCACTTTGTCATCGAACGGATATGGCTTTCCATATATACAGTCCAACCACAAGTTATATTTCAAAGGTCCGTTTGTTGCTACATCATCAGTAAGCTGATTGATTATCTTCTGTCTGATATCGTCAAGAAAATTACAAATGTCCTTCGACTCACCGAACGTATTTAGATAATAGTAGTCTTTCAAAGTTCCACGAAATGCAGACTGCGCCAAGTAGAAGCCATTATCGTTCACTTGTAATGCTCCGAACACAGTCTTAGGTGTAGTTCCATGTTCAGACGTCATAACAATCGGTTGCTGGGCATCTGTTTTTTTGGTTGTACGCTTTCGTGTCTCCAATCTAAAGCGAGGAGCCGAAATGTTGGCAGGTAGTTCAGCAGTAGGAGCACAGACTCCACCTTTACATTTTTTCGCATGATGTCGCAAACTGTCAATTCGAGTAAACCATTTAAGGCACTCATCACATCGAAACTTCATGCGAGAAGGATTCTTCGTGCATTTGCTCCGCTCATGTCTTCGTGCATCATGGGAAAATGCGAACGACGTATCACAGTAGCTGCAAGGATACCGTGGTGATGAAGACGATCCTTTCAGACCCGATCCAGATACAGACGTTGCAACAGTAGTACCATTTCCAGGCATTCTCTTATGCACATCGATGCATCGTTGTTGCGCCGAAACCTTTACTTTCTGCCGCACAGCAGGACCTTTGCATGCCTTCATGTGCGTTTTCATATTATCTTTTCTGGCAAACTGCTTATGACATTTCTCACAAACAAACATTTTACGATATAGGTTCTTGGCACATTCGCTCCTCTCGTGTCGCCGGGCATTGCTGTTGTTTGAGAAAATCTTGTCGCAGTAACAGCACCGATGTTCGCTAGTTGTCAAATCAGCATCCATTGAAGTCTCCATCGAGGTCGTATCGTCGATCGTCGTGGTTTCCTGCACATCCAGCTCAGTAGTCATTAAGCTATCTTCTGCTGGTGGTATCACATCTGTTGAAATCTCCTCCAATGTCGACGTCGTCGTCGTTGCCAACGGGATCTGCTCCACCATTGTCGTCGCTGACGTCAAGGTTCCCGTAGACGATGGTACAACGTCCATCGAGTTCGGCGTTAAAGTCGGTAAAGATGCCATCGAGTTCTCAAGAACAGGTAATTACACGACTTATGCACCAGATGAAATAATCTAGGTGATCCTTACACCGTCGACGACAGTAACAAACTGAGCGACCTGCTGTCTAGGACTCGCTTATATACATGCACCGGATGGAATAATACGCAAGTCAAATCAAGAACCATTTACTATAATACTAGAGTTAAAACAACATTAAAAATAGAAGGACCATCAACGAAAAGGCAGCACATTTGGAAGCACCGACAACGAAAAGGCAGCACATTTGGAAGCACCGACTACGAAAAGGCAGCACATTTGGAAGCACCGACTACGAAAAGGCAGCACATTTGGAAGCACCGACAACGAAAAGGCAGCACATTTGGAAGCACCGACTACGAAAAGGCAGCACATTTGGAAGCACCGACTACGAAAAGGCAGCACATTTGGAAGCACCGACTACGAAAAGGCAGCACATTTGGAAGCACCGACAACGAAAAGGCAGCACATTTGGAAGCACCGACAACGAAAAGGCAGCACATTTGGAAGCACCGACAACGAAAAGGCAGCACATTTGGAAGCACCGACAACGAAAAGGCAGCACATTTGGAAGCACCGACAACGAAAAGGCAGCACATTTGGAAGCTCCATCAACAAAAAAAGGCAAAAAGGAAGCACAAGTTACGAGATCTATGTCTTAGTTAGAAAACAGAATACAAGAAATAAAAACATTAAATTCTTATAATTTAAATTATTTATTTTATTGCTTTACACTATACAAATGCAAGTAAAACAAGCTAGTATTGTATGTAGCCAGCATTCCTCAGTTCCTTGAGTATGAAGGATATTTCTTTGATGCAAGAATAGTTTCCTGCACAAAGCGAACCATGTAGAAGTCTTAGCCGGTCAACCAATATGTTTGGATCTTTCCATGATGTGTAATCATTCTCTTCTACCACCATCTTCCTTGCACCTTTATAATTATTATGATCTCTGGTGTCTTCCGTTGTACCACCAACCGCAGGGTAACTTTCATGTTTGAGACGGTGATCATCACAAGCTTGATCAGATTTATTTAATATATCACGTCGTTTCCATCGTTTCGGTCTCAGGACACCGCCACATTCTTCAATCTTGGCAGCTTTAGGTGCTTCATCATAGTCTATGTCTTTGTAAACAGCCTCAGAGTCACTGTAACAATCACCGTAGAAGGAATCGTCTTCACCCAATTTACCGTAATAATTCGATGTTGATGATGTTGAAGTGTCTTCATCGTCTTCATGCTTCCTTTTTAGGAGTCCATCATTTTTACAAAGTAGGAAAGATCTACTTGAATTCGGCTGGAATATATTCTCACTTTTCACGTTAAGGATTCTTCCTTTGTCTTCATTCTTCCGTAAATCATCAACCTCCTTCAATTTAAGTTCGTTGTCGAGATCGGAAGAGCCAAGAAAATTATTGGCGTAATGCAGATCACTCTTCCTTAGGCTAGTAGATTCATCGTTGTCCTCTAGCCTGTACGCAGGCTTGGCGCTACAAGTTCTGCCATGTCTTTTTAGGCTCTCTCTCCGCGTAAACGACTTGCTACATCTAACACAACTTATCATATTGCGCAGTGGATTTTTAACACAGTCATTCTTCTCGTGTTGTCTTTTATTCTTTCTCAAGATAAACTCTTTACTGCAAAACTTACACCTATGTTCTTTCGATACAGCGTCAGATCCCAAATCGGAATTCATATTAGTTACTGAGACTAACGTCAGATACCAATTGAGTGTTTTAAATTAGATCCAATACTTAACCCTTATCCGGAGACGTGGGGTCTCCGTGACCCCAGCAAAACTTTAACTTGCTGCCATCTACGTGCAGTTCAAGGCACTTGCTTGTGGTACCATCTACCTTTCGCTTGGATATCACATAGTCTCCTCCTGCAGTGCCAGATTTGTTTACGCTGTCTGGCGCTAGATATCAGGTCGCAAAGATAACTTGGGGTCGTAGTGGCACCACGTCACCAGATATGTTTCTATCTCAGAAGTGATAAAATGGCTTCTAAACGAACATGTGTACGTGTGGGCGATCCAGATTATGACGAAACTATTTCTAAGTGGTTGAAAGATATTTTTTGTGACTTAAGTGATCAAAGTGTGTGTGGAAAAGCAATGTGTGATGATTGCAGAGCAAACATGTGCAAATACTGTACTACAGAGTGACTTTTCATACAAATTTAATTTTTTCAAACAATGTTCGACTAATATATTTTATGTAAAAATGCCATTTTCAAAATATATAAGTATGCATGTGCTTTCTAGTTAGCTAGATTATATATTTTGTTGTGGTTTAAGCATTGGTTATGCAAGAAAAATATTTTGGGGGGAAAAAGTAATTTTTTTTTTTGGGAAAATTTATCTGTTGTAGATTTAATGAAAAAGTCCTATTATTCGTAGAAGTTTTCTATATTTTGTTTTGTCACTATATCTATATTGAATAGCAAATAAAACTTTTAGGCTACCATCTGCTTATTTTTTTTAAAAAAGCATTTATTACAAATAGGCGTTTTTAGATTTATTTGAGCAAGCACCAATGGAAAAAATCGTATTTTATAATTGGTAAATAATTATTTACTAATTAATTTTTTAATTAAACTAATAAGTATAAAAATGCATTAAATAATTTTACATGGAACAAAAATAATTTCTAATCAGTTAATTTCTACAAAACATTTTGGGGTCTGAGGGGCACCACGTCACCAGATATGTCAAATATTTTCACGTCTCCGGCTAAGGGTTAAATAGAAATATTTTCATATTTCATCAGCGAGAATTAATATATCTCACGCAAAAGTACTTTATGCATGTAGTTCTGCTTTTCAACAACAGATGTCGCCACATGTTGCTTGCAGGTAAATAATATTTAGTTCTTTTATGCGGGATGCGGGATGCTCACTAACGATCGCAAAAGAAGGATGGCTTCGCTAGACTCCAAGGAAAAGGAAGTTCGTCTTGCATGTTGGTGCTCCACAGATGTCTCATGGCGTAATATTAATTTGACTGAGTAATGATATTTTTTAATTCCACCTGATAAAAATATTGCAAGTTTTGATTTAGTAGCAGAAATTATCGAATTAAATGTAACTCCAAATAAAATGACATGTCTCATTAGTCAAAAAAAAAAATCCATGCAGACAGCGGTTTCTCAGAATAGTCAGAAACACTTGAAGAAACCACAGGAATGATTGCAAGAACACGGGAAAAACCATCAAAATACTGACAAGAATAATCAGGAGCACACGGGAAAAACCATCAAAATACTGACAAGAATAATCAGGAGCACACGGAGAAAACCATCATAATATTAACAAGAATAATCAGGAGCACACGGAGAAAACCATCATAATATTGACCAGATTAATCAGAAGTACTCGGAGAAAACCACCACATGTTTTCTTTGATATCATAAAATTACAGGAAAAAATATTTAAAAATAAAAATAAATTAATAAAAAAATACATAAATTTCTGGCTTGTACAAGAACTCTATCTTTGCTCAACAATGATAAGTTTACAAGTTAGCAGAAACTGTTTATGCATTTTTTTATTAATTTATTTTTATTTTTAAATATTTTTTCCTGTAATTTTATGATATCAAAGAAAACATGTGGTGGTTTTCTCCGAGTACTTCTGATTAATCTGGTCAATATTATGATGGTTTTCTCCGTGTGCTCCTGATTATTCTTGTTAATATTATGATGGTTTTCTCCGTGTGCTCCTGATTATTCTTGTCAGTATTTTGATGGTTTTTCCCGTGTGCTCCTGATTATTCTTGTCAGTATTTTGATGGTTTTTCCCGTGTTCTTGCAATCATTCCTGTGGTTTCTTCAAGTGTTTCTGACTATTCTGAGAAACCGCTGTCTGCATGGATTTTTTTTTTTTGACTAATGAGACATGTCATTTTATTTGGAGTTACATTTAATTCGATAATTTCTGCTACTAAATCAAAACTTGCAATATTTTTATCAGGTGGAATTAAAAAATATCATTACTCAGTCAAATTAATATTACGCCATGAGACATCTGTGGAGCACCAACATGCAAGACGAACTTCCTTTTCCTTGGAGTCTAGCGAAGCCATCCTTCTTTTGCGATCGTTAGTGAGTATCCCGCATCCCGCATAAAAGAACAAAATATTATTTACCTGCAAGCAACATGTGGCGACATCTGTTGTTGAAAAGCAGAACTACATGCATAAAGTACTTTTGCGTGAGATATATTAATTCTCGCTGATGAAATATGAAAATATTTCTATTTAAGTATTGGATCTAATTTAAAACACTCAATTGGTATCTGACGTTAGTCTCAGTAACTAATATGAATTCCGATTTGGGATCTGAACGCTGTATCGAAAGAACATAGGTGTAAGTTTTGCAGTAAAGAGTTTATCTTGAGAAAGAATAAAAGACAACACGAGAAGAATGACTGTGTTAAAAATCCACTGCGCAATATGATAAGTTGTGTTAGATGTAGCAAGTCGTTTACGCGGAGAGAGAGCCTAAAAAGACATGGCAGAACTTGTAGCGCCAAGCCTGCGTACAGGCTAGAGGACAAAGATGAATCTACTAGCCTAAGGAAGAGTGATCTGCATTACGACAATAATTTTCTTGGCTCTTCCGATCTCGACAACGAACTTAAATTGAAGGAGGTTGATGATTTACGGAAGAATGAAGACAAAGGAAGAATCCTTAACGTGAAAAGTGAGAATATATTCCAGCCGAATTCAAGTAGATCTTTCCTACTTTGTAAAAATGATGGACTCCTAAAAAGGAAGCATGAAGACGATGAAGACACTTCAACATCATCAACATCGAATTATTACGGTAAATTGGGTGAAGACGATTCCTTCTACGGTGATTGTTACAGTGACTCTGAGGCTGTTTACAAAGACATAGACTATGATGAAGCACCTAAAGCTGCCAAGATCGAAGAATGTGGCGGTGTCCTGAGACCGAAACGATGGAAACGACGTGATATATTAAATAAATCTGATCAAGCTTGTGATGATCACCGTCTCAAACATGAAAGTTACCCTGCGGTTGGTGGTACAACGGAAGACACCAGAGATCATAATAATTATAAAGGTGCAAGGAAGATGGTGGTAGAAGAGAATGATTACACATCATGGAAAGATCCAAACATATTGGTTGACCGGCTAAGACTTCTACATGGTTCGCTTTGTGCAGGAAACTATTCTTGCATCAAAGAAATATCCTTCATACTCAAGGAACTGAGGAATGCTGGCTACATACAATAATGGCTTGTTTTACTTGCATTTGTATAGTGTAAAGCAATAAAATAAATAATTTAAATTATAAGAATTTAATGTTTTTATTTCTTGTATTCTGATTTCTAACTAAGACATAGATCTCGTAACTTGTGCTTCCTTTTTGCCTTTTTTTGTTGATGGAGCTTCCAAATGTGCTGCCTTTTCGTTGTCGGTGCTTCCAAATGTGCTGCCTTTTCGTTGTCGGTGCTTCCAAATGTGCTGCCTTTTCGTTGTCGGTGCTTCCAAATGTGCTGCCTTTTCGTTGTCGGTGCTTCCAAATGTGCTGCCTTTTCGTTGTCGGTGCTTCCAAATGTGCTGCCTTTTCGTTGTCGGTGCTTCCAAATGTGCTGCCTTTTCGTAGTCGGTGCTTCCAAATGTGATGCCTTTTCGTAGTCGGTGCTTCCAAATGTGCTGCCTTTTCGTAGTCGGTGCTTCCAAATGTGCTGCCTTTTCGTTGTCGGTGCTTCCAAATGTGCTGCCTTTTCGTAGTCGGTGCTTCCAAATGTGCTGCCCTTTCGTAGTCGGTGCTTCCAAATGTGCTGCCTTTTCGTTGTCGGTGCTTCCAAATGTGCTGCCTTTTCGTTGATGGTCCTTCTATTTTTAATGTTGTTTTGACTCTAGTATTATAGTAAATGGTTCTTGATTTGACTTGCGTATTATTCCATCCGGTGCATGTATATAAGCGAGTCCTAGACAGCAGGTCGCTCAGTTTGTTACTGTCGTCGACGGTGTAAGGATCACCTAGATTATTTCATCTGGTGCATAAGTCGTGTAATTACCTGTTCTTGAGAACTCGATGGCATCTTTACCGACTTTAACGCCGAACTCGATGGACGTTGTACCATCGTCTATGGGAACCTTGACGTCAGCGACGACAATGGTGGAGCAGATCCCGTTGGCAACGACGACGACGTCGACATTGGAGGAGATTTCAACAGATGTGATACCACCAGCAGAAGATAGCTTAATGACTACTGAGCTGGATGTGCAGGAAACCACGACGATCGACGATACGACCTCGATGGAGACTTCAATGGATGCTGATTTGACAACTAGCGAACATCGGTGCTGTTACTGCGACAAGATTTTCTCAAACAACAGCAATGCCCGGCGACACGAGAGGAGCGAATGTGCCAAGAACCTATATCGTAAAATGTTTGTTTGTGAGAAATGTCATAAGCAGTTTGCCAGAAAAGATAATATGAAAACGCACATGAAGGCATGCAAAGGTCCTGCTGTGCGGCAGAAAGTAAAGGTTTCGGCGCAACAACGATGCATCGATGTGCATAAGAGAATGCCTGGAAATGGTACTACTGTTGCAACGTCTGTATCTGGATCGGGTCTGAAAGGATCGTCTTCATCACCACGGTATCCTTGCAGCTACTGTGATACGTCGTTCGCATTTTCCCATGATGCACGAAGACATGAGCGGAGCAAATGCACGAAGAATCCTTCTCGCATGAAGTTTCGATGTGATGAGTGCCTTAAATGGTTTACTCGAATTGACAGTTTGCGACATCATGCGAAAAAATGTAAAGGTGGAGTCTGTGCTCCTACTGCTGAACTACCTGCCGACATTTCGGCTCCTCGCTTTAGATTGGAGACACGAAAGCGTACAACCAAAAAAACAGATGCCCAGCAACCGATTGTTATGACGTCTGAACATGGAACTACACCTAAGACTGTGTTCGGAGCATTACAAGTGAACGATAATGGCTTCTACTTGGCGCAGTCTGCATTTCGTGGAACTTTGAAAGACTACTATTATCTAAATACGTTCGGTGAGTCGAAGGACATTTGTAATTTTCTTGACGATATCAGACAGAAGATAATCAATCAGCTTACTGATGATGTAGCAACAAACGGACCTTTGAAATATAACTTGTGGTTGGACTGTATATATGGAAAGCCATATCCGTTCGATGACAAAGTGAAGAAGTGTGCATTCAAGACATCGGCTGCAGTAATTTACAGTTCTAACGATGTGAAGCAAACTGTTAAAAACGGTATCCAGAAACTCTGTCAAGAAGAGGTGGACTATGTCTGTAAAGGTTCTGGCTGGACTCTGTCTAGTATAAACCGATTGGAGCTAAGAATTAGTCATTTCACACCGCTGCGGAACTAAATGATTATAAGATTGCTGGCTTTCGTAAGTGATCCTGTAGTAGAATAGAAATTATGTAATAAATATTATGTTTGTAAAAGAACTTGCGGTGTTTAATTCCTCGAACCTTACACTTTAGTGGTGCTTTTTTAAAATATTAAAGTTGTTTTGTATCGGCCTGGGATCGTACCAAGGACCTTAGTCGATCTAATTAATCAGTTTATTGATCGGAAATTTATTTAATGATTTCTGAACTTTTTCCCGGATCTCTAGCATTAAAATTACGCATTTCCAATATGGTGGTCTTGATGTCTGATAGGATGGTGGTCGTAGAGGATTTAGAGTCTCTTTACGAATGTTGAATATGGTTTATTGAAATTATTATTTTTTACATAAAATTAAACATTATTGCATCGATCAAGTATCGAACCAAGGACAGGAGCGGATCGAATCAATATGTAAATTAATGAGTGATTTATTTAACGAATTTAGAAATTTTTCCCGAATTTCTAGCTAAATAATTACGGATTTTCAATATGGCGTCCAAATTTCAAGATGGCGGGCACCTTAGTAATAAATGATTACTGCACTCTAGCGGATAAGAACTAAACTAACATGGCGTCGGTGCACTCTAGCGGCCGAAAACAAGATGGTGGTCTCCAGCAACGAAGACAAGATGGCGGACATGACGTCATACTAGGTGACGATATATCTGCTTTAAGAAAAGTGGTGGGAGTCAGTCTGCCTGCAGCCACCATTAAGGAAGGAGCCTGTCGCCTTTTTAAATTTTTTTTACCCTCACCGGGTTCGAACCGAGGACTCCGAACTCCGTGTCGTTAATGTTTGTTTTTTATAAATGTTTTATTAAAATTTTATTATTTAATTTTTTTTTATAATTTTTAAAAAATATTTTATTAAAATCGGATAATAAATAAAAAAGTTAAAGATGGCGGCCGTAACGAAAAATGCATCGGTGACGACATAATCCAAGATGGTGGTCATGGTATCCTTATTCCTAGAAATGGCTTATAAGCGGCTATCTCTTAGGAGTTTTAAGCCAGTTTTAGGAATTAGGGTTCTTTCTAGGGCAAAACGACTTTTGAGGATTTTCGAAATCCTGATTTTCGAATTGAGGAATTTTTTGCGAATTTTTGGCGGAACTTTTTTCCACAGAAATGGAAATTTTGGCGATTTTTGAGGAATTTTGGGCAAATTTTGCCCAATTTTGGCGGATTTTGACACATTTTGAGGATCAAATTCAAGGTCAAGGTCAAAGGTCAAGGTCACAACCATCCAAGATGGCCGCCGTGACGTCACAATCCAATATGGCGGACACCGGCACCTCGGCACCTCAGCCTGAAGCCTGCGCGAGAAAATACATTCCTATACTACTTCCATCGTTTCGGTCTCAGGACACCGACACAGTCTTCGATCTTGCCTGCTTTAGCTGCTTCATCACAGTCTATGCCTTTGTCAACAGCCTCAGAGTCGCTGTAGCAATCACCGTAGAAGGCATCATCTTCACCCAGATTACCGTAAGAATTCGATGCCGATGATGTTGAAGTGTCTTCATCGTCTTCATGCTTCCTTTTTAGGAGTCCATCGTTTTTACAGAGTAGGAAGGATCTACTTGAATTCGGCTGGAATGTATTCTCACTTTTCACATTAAGGATTCTTCCATTGTCTTCATTCTTCCATAAATCATCAATCTCCTTCAATTTAAGTTCTTTGTCGAGATTGGAAGAGCCGCGAACATAATCTCTCCCAAGACAAGGAAAATTATTGTCGTAATGCAAATCGCTCTTCCTTAGCCTAGTAGAGCCATCGTTGTCCTCTAGCTTGTACGCAGGCTTGGCGTTACAAGTTCTGTCATGTCTTTTTAAGCTCTCTCTCCGCGTAAACGACTTGCTACATCTAACACAACCTATCATATTACGTAGTGGATTTTTAACACAGTCATTCTTCTCATGTTGTCGTCCATTCTTTCTCAAGATAAATTCTTTGTTGCAAAACTTACTCCTGTGTACTTTCAATACAGCAACAGACACCGAATCAGGATTCATATTAGTTACTGATACTATTGTCAGATGCAAACTGAGTGAATTAAATTAGATACATTACTTAAATATAAGTTTTTAAATATTTCATCAGCTAGAATTAAGTTACCTCATACAAAAGAAATTGTTACATGTGGTGTAGATTATTAGCATGAGATGTCGTCACGTGTTGTGTTGAGTCATAATTTATTTAGTTCTATTATGTGGTATGTGGGATACTCACTAACGTTCGCAAAACAAGGATGGCTTCGCTAGACATCAAGGAGAAAGAATTTCGTCTTGCATGTTGGTGATTCACAGATGTCTCATGGCATATTATTAATTTGACTGAGTAATGATATTTTTTAAATTCCACCTGATAAAAATATTGCAAGTTTTGATTTAGTAGCAGAAATTATCGAATTAAAGGTAGTTCCATATAAAATTACATGTCTGTTTAGACAAAAAAAATCCATGCAGAGAGCGGTTTCTCAGAGTAGTCAGAAGTACTTGAAGAAACCACAGGAATGATTGCAAGAACACGGGAAAAACCATCAAGATATTGACAAGAATAATCAGGAGCACACGGAGAAAATCATCATAATATTGGCAAGAATAATCAGGAGCACACGGAGAAATCCATCATAATATTGACAAGAATAATCAGGAGCTCACGGAGGAAACCACCATAATATTGACCATATTAATCAGAAGCACTCGGAGAAAACCACCACATGTTTTTCTTTGATATCATAAAATTACAGGAAAAAATAATTTAAAAAAAATTAATAAATAAATAAAAATTAAATAAAAAATACATAAACAGATTCTGCTAGCTTGTAAACTTATCATTGGTGAGCAAAGATAGAGTTCTTGTACAAGCCAGTTAAAAATCCACTACGTAATATGATAAATTGTGTTAGATGTAGCAAGTCGTTTACGTGGAGAGAGAGCTTAAAAAGACATGACAGAACTTGTAACGCCAAGCCTGCGTACAAGCTAGAGGACAACGATGGCTCTACTAGGCTAAGGAAGAGCGATTTGCATTACGACAATAATTTTCCTTGTCTTGGGAGAGATTATGTTCGCGGCTCTTCCGATCTCGACAAAAAACTTAAATTAAAGGATGATGATGATTTATGGAAGAATGAAGACAATGGAAGAATCCTTAACGTGAAAAGTGAGAATACATTCCAGCCGAATTCAAGTAGATCCTTCCTACTCTGTAAAAACGATGGACTCCTAAAAGGAAGCATGAAGACGATGAAGACACTTCGACATGATCGGCATCGAATTCTTACGGTAATCTGGGTGAAGATGATGCCTTCTACGGTGATTGCTACAGCGACACTGAGGCTGTTGACAAAGGCATAGACTGTGATGAAGCAGCTAAAGCAGGCAAGATCGAAGACTGTGTCGGTGTCCTGAGACCGAAACGATGGAAACGTCGTGATATATTAAATAAATCTGATCAAGCTTGTGATGGTCACTAGCTCGATAATGAAAATTACCCTGAGGTTGGAGTTAAAACGGAACACACCAGAGATCATAATATTTATAATAAACATGCAAGTAAAATGGTGGCAGAAGAGATTGATTACACATCATGGAAAGATCCAAACATATTGGTTGACCGGCTAAGACTTCTACATAGCTCGCTTTGTGCAGGAAACTATTTGTGCATCAAAGAAATATACTTCATACTCAAAGAACTGAGGAAAGCTGGATACATACAATAATGGCTTGTTGTACTTGCATTTGTATAATGTAAAGAAATAAAATAAATAATTTGAATTATTAAAATTTAAATGTTTTTAATTCTTGTCTTCTGATTTCTAACTAAGACTTAGTTCTCGTAACTTGTGCTTCCAAATGTGCTTCCTTTCGTCGATGGTGCTGCCTTTTCGTTGGCGGTGCTTCCAAATGTGCTGCCTTTTCGTTGGCGGTGCTGCCTTTTCGCTGTCGGTGCTGCCTTTTCGCTGTCGGTGCTGCCTTTTTGCTGACGGTGCTTCCAAATGTGCTTCCTTTTTGTCGATGGTGCTGCCTTTACGTTGTTGGTGCTTCCAAATGTGCTGCCTTTTCGTTGGCGGTGCTGCCTTTTCGTGGACGGTGCTTCCAAATGTGCTGCCTTTTTGTTGGCGGTGCTGCCTTTTTGTTGACGGTGCTTCCAAATGTGCTGCCTTTTCGCTGTCGGTGCTGCCTTTTTGCTGAAGGTGCTTCCAAATGTGCTTCCTTTTCGCCTATGGTGCTGCCTTTTCGTTGGCGGTTCTTCCGAATGTGCTGACTTTTCGTTGGCGGTGCTGCCTGTTCGGTGACGGTGCTTCCAAATGTGCTTCCTTTTCGTTTTCGGTGCTTTCAAATGTTCTGCCTTTTTGTTGACAGTGCTGCCTTTTCGCTGTCGGGGCTGCCTTTTTGCTGACGGTGCTTCCAAATGTGCTTCCTTTTTGTCGATGGTGCTGCCTTTTCGTTGTTGGTGCTTCCAAATGTGCTGCCTTTTCGTTGGCGGTGCTGCCTTTTCGTGGACGGTGCTTCCAAATGTGCTGCCGTTTTGTTGGCGGTGCTGCCTTTTCGTTGACGGTGCTTCCAAATGTGCTGCCTTTTCGCTGTCGGTGCTGCCTTTTTGCTGACGGTGCTTCCAAATGTGCTTCCTTTTCGCCGATGGTGCTGCCTTTTTGTTGGCGGTTCTTCCAAATGTGCTGACTTTTCGTTGGCGGTGCTGCCTTTTCGTTGACGGTGCTTCCAAATGAGCTGCCTTTTCGTTGTCGGTGCTTCCAAATGTGCTGCCTTTTCGTTGACGGTGCTTTAAATGTGCTGCCTTTTCGTTGGCGGTGCTGCCTTTTCGATGGCTGTTCTTCCAAATGAGCTGCCTTTTCGTTGGCGGTGCTTCCAAATGTGCTACCTTTTCGTTGGCGGTGCTGCCTTTTCGTTGTCGGTGCTTCCAAATGTGCTGCCTTTTCGATGACGGTGCGGCCTTTTCTTGTCGGTGCTTTCAAATGAGCTGCCTTTTCGTTGATGGTGCTGCCTTTTCTTTGTCGGTGCTTCGTTTTTGTTGATTGCGCGTAGTACAAAATGTAGTTATTGAATATTTACTAGTTTTAAACCTCTTGGTGATACTAAAATATTTTTCATGGTCACTTGGTCCTTTAGTATGTATAAAAAATGTCACGATGGATTAATTGAATATAATTTGCTAACGACGAAGGTCATGCGGTCCTGAAATGACTAGCCTATACGTCTTATAATGACATGACTCGGTCTCATGGACTGAAGACAATTGATCTATGTGTGTGACTTTGTACATAAACGGTTTATATGTTATTCAGATTATTGAAAAATTAGACTTTTATAATAGGCTAATCGGCACTGTATTAATTCGTTGGTCAGGTATATTGACTTGAGTTGTTTTTCGTAGAATGAATGAATAATAAACTCCGCGAAAGGTAATGGAAAACAAAATCTAAAATTTATTTAATAATTAGTTACAACTGTCACTGGTCAAGAATCGAACCTTGGGCAGGAATCCATCGATTCAGTTTGTTAATTAATAATTGATTTTTTCGGTGACTTTTGGAATTTTTCCCGCATTTATAGCTAAATTATTACATGATTTCAAGATGGCGATCAAATTTCAAGATGGCGGGCACCTCAGTAATAATAAATGATTACTGCACTGCACTGCACTGCACTGCAGGTTAGAATAAAACTATCATGATGGTAAGACGAGTACACACAAGATGGTGACCTCCAGCAGACGAAAACAAGATGGTAGCAATGACCACTAGCATGTGGTATCTCCTGGTAGCATGTACTGAACATAAAATGACGGATCCATGATGGGCGTCAAGGTCAAAGTCAAATTTCAAGGTCAAGGTCAAATTTCAAGGTTAAGGTCAAAGTTCAAGGTCAAGGTCAAAGTTCAAGGTCAAGGTCAAAGTTCAAGGTCAAGGTCAAAGTTCAAGGTCAAGGTCAAAGTTCAATGTCAAGGTCAAAGTCATAGTTCAAGGTCAAGGTCAAGGTCAAGGTAAAGGTCAAAGTTCAAGGTCAAGGTCTAAGTTCAATGTCAACAGACGAGGTTAAAGGTATGGTGAACAGAAAATTATATCAACATGTCGCCAGCACACTCTAGCAGACGAAAACAAGATGACGGTTTCCAGCGGACGAAGACAAGATGGCGTACATGACGTCATACCAGCTGATGATGTATACCTTGGTATTGGTGGTAACGATATATACCTTGATATTGGTGGTAGGCCAGTCTGTAGGTGGCTTCTGTGGAGGAAGGATCTGATGTTTTTTTTTATTTTTTGCCCTCACCGGTTTAGAACCAAGGACAGGAATCGATATAATCAATCAGAATTATATAAGGTTAATTTTTTGATGAATTTTGGAATTTTTACCGATTTTCTAACATAAAAAATACGGATTTCCAAAATGGCGTCTCAATTTCAAGATGACGACCATAACGATAATTGCAACATTAATAGGATCCAATTTGGTGGTCGTAACGTAATGTGTAAGAATGACATGGTACTCAACCAAGATGGCGGGTGTCACGAAATATGCAACATTTATATAATCCAAGATGGCAACCGTAACGATAACTGCAACAGTGGTTTTTAAGATTTTTATTTATTTTGAGCAAATATTTTTTTTAATGATTTTAAAAAATTTTCCCGATTTTCTAACTAAAAAATTGCGGATTTTCAAGATGGTGGGCGTAACGAAAATTGCAACGGTGATGTCATCATTCAAAATGGCGGAAAACACATCGCCGGAATGTTCGAGAACACAATGACGTCATACAAAATGGCGGATCCAAGATGGCGGATCCAAAATGGCCGCCGGGGTCAAGGTAAAGGTCAAAGGTCAAGGTCACGCCCATCCAAGATGGCCGCCGTGATATACTTGTCCCGTTACGATGTGTCCTATTACGCTCATCCAAGATGGCCGCCGTGAAGTCACAATCCAAGATGGCGGACACCTACACCAACACCACGCGCCAGCGCCTGTTTCAGGGGCCCCATTTACATACTACTTCTTATGTACATCAATAATTCCTGTTGTGTAGAAAATTATACTTTCTGACGCGCAGCAGGATCTTTGCATGTCTTTAAGTGTCTTTTCAACATATTATCTTGCCAATTGCTTGCGACACTATTTACAGCAAAACATTTTACGAGAAATATTATTAGCACATTCTCTCTTCTCGTGTCTTCGAGCATTGCTGTTATTTGAGAAAATCTTGTCGCAGTAAAGGCATCGATAACTGTTACTTATTGTCGAATCACCATAGGGTACTGGCACCTTATATGAGATTGCTGCCTAATATGAGACCCCTTGGTATCTCACCATGGAAGTGCTGCACATTCTCGGTAGTCAGTGAAACTCTATGCAGAAGCCATTTCAGGCACCAGTTGTTCGGCTGGTGCCGCTTAGTTAAACAGTTGCAACGCTGTTACGGTCTGTGAGTTTTGTTTACGAAAAAAGTTATTTCCACGCCATCTTAAATATTCAATACATCAGAAAAGGTAAGTGTATATGTATTTATTGGTTTCTATAAATGATATATAACCATTTAGAGTTGCGATCACGTTATTACAGTAAAAATATCTTTTTTAGTTAACCAACAAACTCAGTTTTATTGTCGCCATGTCCAAGTTCCCAAAATGAGACCTTTTAGAGTTACCTAATATGAGACACGTCTCACAGAAGGCAAATGGTATCTCATATTAGGAAATCTATTGGTAGTTATTATGTTAGATCCACGTAATTAATGTTAATGGAAGTTTTTAAAATAATGGGATAAGTAGGCTATAATATACATACAAGATTCATTTGGCTGAACGCAGCCTATATATAACAGTGTTTTCTTTTTCGAACAATGTAAAATCCAAACTAAAAAAATTAATACTTTTTAGTAGCATTTTTTTTCATCAGAATATTGACCATTATTTGTCAACCGAAAGCTTTTAGATATCACCCCTTCCTTCCCCTAATAAAAATAATTAGTTTGTAATGTGTAAATAATGTGTAGTCCATATGTAGGTATCCTGTATCTTAGTGTTCATTTGGCACCACCGTTTATTTATGCACCTGCTACATAATATATTTTTCAAACATAAATTTTCCTTTTCCCTTGACCCTAAAGTGCCCCTCTGTAAACATAGGGCCTAAGCTTGGCTACAGCAGAGTAAAGCTTACATAAATTTTACTCAGTTCTTTTACATTGCCAATGTAGTGTATACTTATACACATTTTCACTCAATTAAAAAAACCACTGTGCATTTATATATATTTTTTGCAGATGTCACCACCTAAAAAAAAAGGAAAACTTGGAGTCCGCAACAGATGGTTCGTGCAATTCGAGCTGTAAGAAATAAAGACATTGGCTACACACGAGCTTCGAAATACTTTGAAGTCCCTAGGGGTACTCTAGAAAGGTATGTTAAAGATACTAAATCTCCTGATGAGTTGATTGCAGTTCCTCTTGGTAGAAGGTCAGTATTAACCCCAGAAATTGAAAGATCACTTGAATATTGTGTTCAGATGGAAGCAAGATATTTTGGTTTGAGAAAAGCTGACATAATGCGGGTGGCTTTTGAACTAGCTTTAAAAAACGGCCTGCCTCATCCTTTTTCTGATAACAAGCAATCTGCTGGAAAGAAGTGGTTTAGAGGTTTTTTGAAACGACACCTTATTATGTCAGTTAGAAGCCCAGAAGGGACATCCCTGGCTATAATAAAAGGTTTTAATCCTGAGAGCATTGGGAAATATTTTGATCTTTACGAACATGAGGTGAAAAAAAAATTCATAACCGGCCTCATAGAGAATTTAATGTTGACGAGACAGGCATATCTGTTGTGCAGCATAAACATAGTAAAATAATAAGTGTGTAGCATGTGTGCTACAGCCTCTACCTTTGATAATGTTTAGGTTGGCAGAATTGGTTAACTTATTTTATTAACCTTTTCGGATGCCCTGGTAATAAGAGTTATTTTGGATTTGAGTTAATTATATTTTGTTTTAAATAAGGAAATTGTAATTTTTGTTTAGCCTTATTACTTTTAATTTTAAGATTTTAATTTATTTAATTGGTCTGGAACGTTCAAGGACACTACCGAATATTTGGGTGATCGTGGCGCTAGGTGGCGCGCATGAAGAACAGCTGAGTGTGTGACGTCAGGGGAGGCGGCAAACAGCAGTCGGCTGGGAGGCCCGGGCGGGCGCGGACGTGAGAAAAACGCGGGTTGACCATGGTGATGATTCCACGTCGAAGTGACTTGCCGGTCGAACATCTGAATACGAGTGTTCCTTTTTGAATATGAACGGGGTTCATATATATATAATTTGGAACGCTTTGGTACGATGAAAAGCGAGTGGTTGGCGTGTGTGAATGTCGCGAAGATTTTCCAAGGATGAATTAATTATGTGCGCCAAGACTCCAAGACGGTATGGCGAACGTCATAGCCGTACAATCACCCGCAGCTAAGGTAACGTCTTATGGCAAGGGTTTGCCATTAAAAACACTCGTGTGCAAACGAGTGTATTTGGTGACCGGACATCACGACGTCAAAGAAGCAAATAAGTGCCAGCTGTGCCACCGCCCCTTTGACCCCTTTGACCCCTGGTGCGAAACTATAATTTGTGGATTTTTGGGAATTAAATTATCTGACCAATAACTTTGAAACTGGGATTTTACGTTCAGCCTGTTCATCCAATCCCTGCCCGACCTGGAAGAAAAAAGGCGTCGACCGTTAGAAAATGACTTAACTGAGAAGCGCTTGTTAACCCATAATTTGTAATTAGCTAAATTTTTGATACATTGATTTGGATGCTAATGTGGGTCAATATTTTGCTAGATTTCATTCTGTTAATTGGTATTTACAGTTGTGCTACGCCCGGTGCGTATCTATATTTGTTATTGTATTAATATGTTCTTATATATTTTAATGCCTTTTTTGGTAATTACCTTTAATTTTACGTAGCTCCGCAGTATATGATCAAATTATATTTTTTGGGGGGAATTGTTAAAGTATTTTCATTTAGTTTTATTATATAGCAATTTTTTATAAGTAGTAATAGGGTATGTATTTTATGATGGATGCACCGATTTGTCATGAAACGATTTTATGGTATATTTATATATATTATTATTAAATTTTTCAATATACATTTTGCGTCTTTTTTAACTTGCTGCCTCCTCTCACTGTTCGTAATCTTATGAGTATTTTTTAAGCCTGCCATTAGTTTGGGTTTTAATATTTTTTTGGGTTTACCTGCACTCGCGGTACGGGGCAATATAGGAGTTTTGCTGTGTCGCGGGTTGCGGAAGTAGTTTGGTTTGGCCGGGGTTTAGGGCCAAACTTTACAAAGTGCGCCACTCTGCTAGGAGCAGTGTTTGGAGAGCAGCAGGTGTAGCGTTATTGTCTATTATGTCTGTTGCGTGGGTGTACAAGTTAAAAAAATCTGAATTATTGGTAAATTAGGGAGCGGCGGGAATAAGTGTTAGTGAAGATGAAGATATTGACAATCTAAGAAAAAGGATGGCGGTACACATTAGAGGAGGGGACTCGTCGGGAACTTCGGCGAATAGTGAGACTGTAGGGACTAGCCGGGAGTTAGCATCACACGTAGCCAAAAAAAATGGTTTTTGAAAATATAAATAGCATCCCTAGGTTAAGGGAAGGAAAGCTAAGGGATTTAGTTCGTTTTTGGTAGATGTTGAAAGGTTACGTGATTTACGTGTTTTTCTAAATGATGAGGATTTATTAAGTTGTTTAGTGGGAAAATGTGAGGGTGCAGCCCGGGTGGTGGTGGAGTGTATTGCGGGAAAAATAGGTTGGGACCAGACTCAGGAAAAGTTGTGGGAAAATCTATGCCCTAGAAGGGTAAGAGAGGATTTGGAGAGAGAATACATTTTTAGATTTCAGAAGGAGGAGGAAACGACAATCGAATATGTGCAGAGTATAATTAGTATGGTCAAGGTGTTTAGAAAGTGTCTAAGTGACAAATATTTAATGAGTCTGGTTATGGAGAATATGCTCCCTTAGAATCGCCAGGAATGTTCCTTTGTTTACCCGCCTAAAGAAGCTATCAATTCGTTATCCTGGGCCGTGGAGGTGGAGAATGTAGTTTGCGCGAAGAAAGGTTTTGAGATTAGAAGCGGAAAGAAAGTAAGGGGATACGAGGGGAATAAGAATGAGTTAATAAGGGGCAATAGGCCCCGTGAAGTGTTTAGAACCGGGGTTTGCTTTAAATGTGGGCAACCTGGGCATTTTCAGAGGGAATGCACGAGTGAGCTAAAGCGTGCGTCGATTTGTCACATTTGTGGGAAGAAGGGGCACATAGCTAAATTCTGTTATGAGGCCAAGGATCAACCCGGAGGATAACGAGCTAGGGTATGTTAGGGGTGGAATGCAGTTTTTTTTTGTTATGGTATTAAATTTTATTTTATTTTAAAATACTGTTGGTTTTAGCGGTTAACGTCTTTGTACATTTGTTAATTGTTGGTTCTCTCTTGTCAATACTTTGGTCCTTTGTTATGTGGTTTGTGTAATTACTCTCGTTTTTATCCTAAGTCTTGTTCTTACTTGCTCTGTTATTTGTTCTTTATTTGTTACCTTTTAATGTTAGGCTAGTGGGTACTAGTACTTTTACCGCTAATACGAAAATGGTGTTGAAAACTTTTTTTTATTTGCTTAATTCTTCAGCAGGTTTTTTTTTTTTTTGAGCGGGGTGATTTGTAGCATGTGTGCAACAGCCTCTACCTTTGATAATGTTTAGGTTGGCAGAATTGGTTAACTTATTTTATTAACCTTTTCGGATGCCCTGGTAATAAGAGTTATTTTGGATTTAAGTTTCTTATATTTTGTTTTAAATAAGGAAATTGTCATTCTTGTTAAGTCTTATTACTTTTAATTTTAAGATTTAAAGTTATTAAATTGGTCTGGAACGTTCAAGGACACTACCGAATATTTGGGTAATCGCGGCGCTAGGTGGCGCGCATGCAGAACAGCTGAGTGTGTGACGTCAGGGGAGGCAGCGAACGGCAGTTGGCTGGGAGGCCCGGGCGGGCGCGGACGTGAGAAAAACGCGGGTTGGCCATGGTGATGATTCCACGTCGAAGTGACTTGCCAGTCGAACATCTGAATACGAGTGTTCCTTTTTGAATATGAACGGGGTTCATATATATATATATAATTTGGAACACGTTGGTACGATGAAAAGCGAGTGGTTGGCGGTTCTGAATGTCGCGAAGATTTTCCAAGGATGAATTATGTGCACCAAGACTCCAAGACGGTATGGCGAACGTCATAGCCGTACAATCACCCGCAGCTAAGGTATCGTCTTATGTCACCGGTTTGCCATTAAAAACACTCGTGAACAAACGAGTGTATTTGGGGACCGGACATCACGACGTCAAAAAAGCAACTAAGTGCCAGCTGTGCCACAGCCCCGTTGACCCCTTTGACCCCTGGTGCGAAACTATAATTTGTGGATTTTTGGGAATTAAATTATCTGACCAATAACTTTGAAACTGGGATTTTACGTTCAGCCTGTTCATCCAATCCCTGCCCGACCTGGAAGAAAAAAGGCGTCGACCGTTAGAATATGACAACTGAGAAGCGCTTGTTAACCCATAATTTGTAATTAGCTAAATTTTTGATATATTGATTTGGATGCTAATGTGGGTCAATATTTTGCTAGATTTCATTCTGTTAATTGGTATTTACAGTTGTGCTACGCCCGGTGCGTATCTATATTTGTTATTGTATTAATATGTTCTTATATATTTTAATGCCTTTTTTAGTAATTACCTTTAAATTTAAGGAGTTCCGCAGTATATGATCAAATTATATTTTTTTGGGGGAATTGTTAAAGTATTTTTATTTTGTTTTATTATATAGCAATTTTTTATAAGTAGTAATAGGTATGTATTTTATGATGGATGCGCCGATTTGTCATGAAACGATTTTATGGTATATTTATATATATTATTATTAAATTTTTCAATATACATTTTGCGTCTTTTTTAACTTGCTGCCTCCTCTCACTGTTCGTAAACTTATTAGTATTTTTTAAGCCTGCCATTAGTTTGGGTGTTAATATTTTATTGGGTTTTCCTGCACTCGCGGTACGGGGCAATATAGGAGTTTTACTGTGTCGCGGGTTGCGGAAGTAGTTTGGTTTGGCCGGGGTTTAGGGCCAAACTTTACAAGTGTGAAAGGAAAGAAAAATTTAGGTATAATAACATCAGGTGAGCGAGGAGCACTGATTACGGCAGTTGTTTGTATGAATGCGACTGGCACATACGTACCACCAATGTTTGTCTGGCCACGAAAAAAATACGAACGATAATTTCATGGATGGTGCGCCAGCTGGTTCAATTGGCGCATACAGCCAATCTGGATGGATAAAAACAGAAATTTTTACACAGTGGTTTGACCACTTTGTAGCTTTCTCAAGTCTAAGTGCTGAAGACCCAGTTTTGTTAGTTTTAGATGGACATAATGCACACACTATAAACATAAATGTCATAGACAAGGCAAAAGAGAATAATGTAACTACCATATGCTTGCCTCCACATTCGTCGCATAAAATGCAGCCGCTTGATGTTGGGTTTATGTTTCCATTGAAATCTTATTATGCGAGGGAAGTAGAAAATTAACTCAAGCAAAACGACATGTGCGACAAACCCCATCCTTCTCCTCTATGACTGACACGTCTTGCGAGGCTTTTTAATGCGGCCTACACAATAACATCAACAATGGAAGCATCTGTGAATTCTTTTAGAAAAACAGGGTTGTTTCCGCTGAACCAGCATGTTTTCAGAGATTACGACTTTCCCCTTAATGCTTATACTGATAGGCCAATTACTTTATCATCACAATATTTTACCTCAACAACTGCAGAACAACCTAGTCCGAACGGGTCAACACCACAGCCTGATCCAACTGCAATGTCATCACAACATACTGGTCCTCCTACAAACTCAGCGCCAAATAGGCCTACTATTGCTTCAACAAGTTCTATGTTACAGGCCACTCCTTCAACAAGTTCAGCACATCAGAATTAATATTCTGCCATAACCAATCGAGAGGACAAGACGTCGCATAGAAAAAAATGGTGTCTCCGGGGGACATTATTCCTTTGCCATATTTTCCTACAGAGGAGCAAATTTCAAGTAGAAGAGGCACTGCAAAAGTCATCACATTAACACCTTACAAAGACCAACTAAATGAAAGTATTGCTAGAGGTAGAGGTAAAGGAAAAGGAAAAAAACATGAATGTTGTCGCTAAGGAACTTTTCACCTCAACAGTAAAAACCACTAAAAGTTTCCAGGATAGGCCTATGTCTGTCAACAAAACGAGGCCTAAGAAAAGGAAGACCACACAGTTGGAGTCATCAGAATCGGATGATTTATCCGATTCTTTTTCGTTGGAAGACAGCTCAAATGGGATGAATGATATGGGCGAAAATGATGCAGAGTGTATATTGTGTGCTGGTTTGTGGTTGGAAGACAAAAGTGGTGAAGAATGGCGTCAGTGTAGAAAGTGCTGTATGTGGGCTCATCAGAACTGTGGTGCTGATGACCAATTCATTTGCCCCAACTGCCTTAAAAAAGTTTCTAAATATTTTTAATCACGAAATGTGTATTTTTGAAGGTAATGCAGGTAAAACTTGTTGAATTGTGAAGTAAATGTGGTTTATGGAAAGCAAAAAATGGAGGGTCTCATATTAGGAACCTATAAAAAATTATTTCAAAATGTCATAATTCTATAAAAAATAATAACATTGAAATATGTAATTGATTTAATTTTTAAGTGCACAGCGTGTTATTAAAGGGCTTACAGAATATGTGTATTTTTTGTTAAAAATATTATTATGTAAAATATATTTTTTTATAATTTTTTTAAAAAAAGTGTCTCATATTTGGAGCCTTTACCCTACATTAAAGTCTCCATCGAGAGCAAAACGACGTTCATTGTGGTTTCCTGTGCAGCCAGGACTGAAGTCATCAAACTGTCTTCTGCTGGTAGTACCACGACTGATGAAGACTCCTCTAGTGTTGTCGTCGTCGTTGTCAACGGGATGTGCACCATCATAGTCGTCGCTGACGTCAGGGTTCCCATAGTCGATTTTACAACTTCCATCGAGTTCAATGTTAAAGACGGTAAAGATGTCATTGAGTTCACAATAACAGGTAATAACGCGACTTATGCAACAGATGTAGCAAACCAGGTGATCCTTACACCACCACAGTAAATAACAAGCTGAAATTTCTTTCGTCTGTAACTCGCTTATAGACACGCAAACAGTTGAATAATATGCTAGTCCAAACACGGTTAATTTACAATAACACACTAGTTAAAATAACATTATTAAAAGAAGCACATATGGAAGCAAATTTGAAAAAAGAAATCGACACGCAATGTACGCACTGGACACGCAATATACATGCTATGACCACGCAATTTACACTCAATGACCATGCAATGTACGCACTAGACACGCAATATACACGCAATGACCACGCAATTTACGCACTGGACATGCAATATACACGCAATGACTATGCAATGTACGCACTGTACACGTAATGTACCCACTGGACACGCAATGTACACACAATGTACACATAATGACCCCAGAAAGTAATATGCAATGACCACGCAATGTTCACGCAATGATTTATCAATGTACACACAATGACCACGAAATGTACAGGCAATGTGCACGCAATATTCGCAATTAACAAACTGGACACGCAATGTTCACGCAATGTTCAGGCAATGACCACACAATGTACACGCTAAACACGCAATGCACACACCGAAAACGTAAATTATGGACAGGACACACATTTCACGAAAAGTACCCACATTTGGACGAAAATGTTTCAAAAAGGAAGCACATTTAATGAAAAGGACGAACGTTTGGACGATAATTTTACAAAAATGAAGCACATTTCAAGTAAACGACGTACCTTTGAACGAAAATTCGAGTACAAAGATCTACATCAAATGAAAAAGACGTACATGTGCATACATTCAAATCAGTAGGATGAGATCGTCAATTTACGATATGATATAATGCCTCCAACAGCCATTGACTCCAACAGTCTTTTGGCTCCAAAAGGTCATTGGCTTCTACAGTCATTGGCTCCATCAGTCTTTAGGCTCCAACAGTTGTTGGCTCCATCAGTCTTTTGGCTCCAACAGTTATTGGCTCCAAAAAATCTTAGTCATAGCTGCTATTTGGCTACTAGACTAGGAGACTAAGAAGCTACGAAACTACATGTCTTCAAGTTTACGAAGCTACAAGACTAGTAGGCTACAAGTCTGCGTGGCTACGAGACTACTTGGCTCTTAACTGTCTTTGGCTCCATTCAGCTAAGAGAGTTAATTTATTTCATGCAAAAGTAAATTATTGTAAGTAGTCCCCATTCTTGCTAACAGATTTCGTCATGTGATGCATGCAGATAAATATTATTTTTTTAATTTTATGTGGGATGCAGGATGCTCACTAACGAACGCAAAGGGCGAAGGCTTCGCTAGACACCAAGGAAAAAGAAGTTCATCGTGCATGTTAGTGCGTCTCAGCTATCTCAAAGCATATTATTTGACTGAAAATGGTTGTTTTTTTTTGTATGAAATCCTAATGATAAAAATATTTTTAGTAATACTTTGGTAGCAGAGATTCTTAATTTAAATGTAACTCAAAAAATAAGAATGAGTGACTTATTAAGTAAAACATATTTCAAGCAGTGATATATTTCTCAGAAATAACCAGAAGCACTTGGGAAAAAAAAACCAGTAATGACCAGAAGCACTTGGAGAAACCACAAGAATGACCAGAAGCAATTGGAGAAACCACAGGAATAATCAGAAGCACATGGAGAAACCATCAAAATATTGTGAGTAATAATTTGGAAGCACTTGGAGTAAACCATCAAAATATTGTTAGAAATAATCAAAAGCTCACTGAGAAAACTAAAGCACGATTTACTTAACATCAGAAAATCCCAGACATAAATTTAATAAAAAAATAAATAAAAAATAAAAAATAAAAACAAATTAATTAATTATAAATTGTATAAAAAGCTTCTGCCAGCTTGTGAACTTCTCTGTTGTTGAGCAAGGATAGAGTTCTAGAACAAGCCAGATTTTTTGTAATTTATCATTCATATTTTTTGTTTTTATTTTGAATTTTTTTATATTCATTATTTTTTATTATTTTTTTATCTGTGATTTTCCGAAATAAATCAATCGTGTTTTAGTTTTCTCAGTGTGCTCTCTGATTATTTCTGACAATATTTTGATGTTTTTCTCCATGTGCTTCTGATTATTCCTGTGGTTTTTTTAAGTGCTTCTGGTCAATCCTGTGGTTTCTCCAAGTGCTTCTGGTCATTCCTGTGGTTTCTTCACGTGCTTCTGTTTATTTTTGAGAAATCGATCTCTGCATGAAATTTTTTTATTTAATGAGTCACTCAGTCTTATTTTTTGAGTTACATTTAAATTGAGAATTTTTGCTACTAAATAAACACATTAAAATAATTTTCATCAGTTGGAATTCAAAAAAAAAATTACTCAGTCAGATAATATGGTTTGAGACAGCAGAGAAGCACTAACATGCAAGACGAATATTCTTCTCCTTGGTGTCTAGCGAAGTCTTCTTTCTTTTGAGATCGTTAGTGAGCATCCTGCATCCCACATAAAATAAATTAATAATATTTACCTGCATGCATAATGTGACGACATCTGTTGGCAAGAATGGGAACTACTTACAACAATTTCCTTTTGCATGAGATAAATTAACTCTCGCAGATGAATTGAGCCAAAGACAGTTAAGAGCCAAGTAGTCTCGTAGCCACGTAGACTTGTAGACTTGTAGCCTCGTAGTATTGTGTCCTCATAGACTTGAAGCCATTTAGTCTCGTTGCTTCTTATCTCTTAGTCTAGTAGCCAAATATCAGTTTTGCCTAAGAATTTTTGGAGCCAAAATCTTTTGGCGCCAAAAGACTGATGGATCCAACGAATGGAGCCAATGACTGTTGTAGCCAAAAGACTGATAGAGTAAAAGACTGGTGGAACCAATAACGTTTGAATACAATGACTTATGGAAACAATGACTGATGTAGCCAATGAAATATGGAGCAAATGACTGTTGGAGTCAATGACTGTTGGAGGCATTATATAATATAGTAAATTGACGATCGCATCCTACCGATTTGAATAAGTGCACATGTGCGTCCTATTCGTTATATGCACTTCTTTGTACTCGAACTTACGTTCAAAGGCGTGTCCTTTACTTGAAATGTGCTTCATTTTTGTAGAAATTTCATTTAAATGTTCGTCAGTAGTATGTAAATGGGGCTCCGAGATCAGGATGCAGGATGTGGTGCCGGTGCCGGTGTCCACCATCTTGGATTCTGACGTCACGGCGGCCATCTTGGATGAGCGTAACGGGACACAGCGTAACGGGACATAATGTAACGGGACATAACGTAACGGGGCAAGTAGATCACGGCGGCCATTTTGGATCTGCCATTTTGGATGATGTCATTGTGTTCTCGAAAATTCCGGTGATGTGTTTTCCGCCATATTGGATGATGACGTCACCGTTGCAATTTTCGTTACGGTCGCCATCTTGAAATTTGGACGCCATCTTGAAAATCTTTATTTATTATCCGATTTTAATGAAAAAAATTCCAAAATTCATCAAAAAATTAACATATTTGAATTCTGTTTGATTATATCGATGTACATCCTTGGTTCGATTCCCGACGAGAGTAAACAGTCGATCCTTCCTCCATGAAAGCTACCTAGACTGATCTATCACCACCAATACCAAGGTATATATCATCAACTGGTATGACATCATGTCCGCCATCTTGTCTTCATCCACTGGAGACCACCATCTTGTTTTCATCTGCTAGATTGTGCCGATATCATGTAGTATAATTATCTGGTCACCACACCTTTGACCTTGACCTTGAACTTTGACCTTGACCTTGAACTTTGACATTGACCTTGAAATTTGACCCTGACCTTGAAATTTGACCCTGACCTTGAAATTTGACCCTGACCTTGAAATTTGACCTTGACCTTGAAATTTGACCTTGACCTTGAAATTTGACCTTGACCTTGATATTTGACCTTGACCTTGAAATTTGACCTTGACCTTGAATTTTGACCTTGACCTTGAATTTTACCCTGAACTTGAAATTTGACCCTGACCTTGAAATTTGACCTTGACCTTGAAATTTGGCCTTGACCTTTCTAATTTGACCTTGACCTTGAAATTTGACCTTGACCTTGGAATTTGACCTTGACCTTGAAATTTGACCTTGACCTTGAACTTTGACCTTGACCTTGAAATTTGACCTTGACCTAAAAATTTGACTTTGACCTTGAAATTTGACTTTGACCTTGAAATTTTATTTTGTCCTTGAAATTTGACTTTGTCCTAGTCGACCATCATGGATCCGACATTTTATGTTCAGTACATGCTACCAGGAGCGACTACCTGCTGGAGTACACCATCTTGTGCGTGTACTCGTATTATAGAGTACATTTCCATCTGGTTAATTTTATTCTAACCCGCTACATTGCAGTAATCATTTATTACCGAGGTGCCCCCGCCATCCTGAAATTTGGGCGACATCTTGGAATAGTGTAATTATTTAGCTAGAAATGCAGGAAAAATTCCAATAGTCTCCGAAAAAAATATCAATTAATTCACAAATTGAATCGATGGATCCCTGTCCACGGTTCGATTCTTGACCAGAGACAGTTGTAACTAATTATTAAATAAATGTTAGGTTCTGTTTTCCATTACCTTTCGCGGAGTTTATTAATCATTCACTCTACGAAAATCAACTCAAGTCAATATACCGGACCAACGAATTAAATCAGTGCCGATTAGCCTATTATGAAAGTCTAATTTTTCAATAATCTGAATAACATATAAGCCGTTCATGTACAAAGCCACACATATAGATCAATTGCCTTCAGTCCATGAGACCGAGTCATGTCATTATCAGACGTATAGGCTAGTCATTTCAGGACCACATGACCTTCGTAATCCATCGTGACATTTTTATACATTCTAAAGGACCAAGTAACCTTGTAAAATATTTTAGTAACACCAAGAGGTGATAAACTAGTAAATATTCAATCACTACATTTTGTACTACGCGCAATCATCAAAAAAGGAAGCACCAACAACGAAAAGACAGCACCACCAACGAAAAGGCAGCACATTTGGAAGCACCGACAACGAAAAGGCAGCACATTTGAAAGCACCGACTACGAAAAGGCAGCACATTTGGAAGCACCGACAACGAAAAGGCAGCACATTTGGAAGCACCGTCATCGAAAAGGCAGCACATTTGGAAGCACCGACAACGTAAAGGCAGCACATTTGGAAGCACCGACAACGTAAAGGCAGCACATTTGGAAGCACCGACAACGAAAAGGCAGCACATTTGGAAGCACCGACAACGAAAAGGCAGCACATTTGGAAGCACCGACAACGAAAAGACAGCACATTTGGAAGCACCGTAAACAAAAAGGCAGCACATTTGGAAGCACCGACAACGAAAAGGCAGCACATTTGGAAGCACCGACAACGAAAAGGCAGCACATTTGGAAGCACCGACAACGAAAAGGCAGCACATTTGGAAGCACCGACAACGAAAAGGCAGCACATTTGGAAGCACCGACTACGAAAAGGCAGCACATTTGGAAGCACCGTCATCGAAAAGGCAGCACATTTGGAAGCACCGACAACGAAAAGGCAGCACATTTGGAAGCACCGTCAACGAAAAGGCAGCACATTTGGAAGCACCGACAACGAAAAGGCAGCACATTTGGAAGCACCGACTACGAAAAGGCAGCACATTTGGAAGCACCGACTACGAAAAGGCAGCACATTTGGAAGCACCGACAACGAAAAGGCAGCACATTTGGAAGCACCGACAACGAAAAGGCAGCACATTTGGAAGCACCGACAACGAAAAGGCAGCACATTTGGAAGCACCGACTACGAAAAGGCAGCACATTTGGAAGCACCGACAACGAAAAGGCAGCACATTTGGAAGCACCGTCATCGAAAAGGCAGCACATTTGGAAGCACCGACAACGAAAAGGCAGCACATTTGGAAGCACCGACAACGAAAAGGCAGCACATTTGGAAGCCCCGACAACGTAAAGGCAGCACATTTGGAAGCACCGACAACGAAAAGGCAGCACATTTGGAAGCACCGGCAACGAAAAGGCAGCACATTTGGAAGCACCGACAACGAAAATGCAGCACATTTGGAAGCACCGACAACGAAAAGGCAGCACATTTGGAAGCACCGACAACGAAAAGGCAGCACATTTGGAAGCACCGACAACGAAAAGGCAGCACATTTGGAAGCACCGACAACGAAAAGGCAGCACATTTGGAAGCACCGCCAACGAAAAGGCAGCACATTTTGGATGCATCATCGAATAAGGAAGCACATTTGGAAGCTCCATCAACTAAAAAAGGCAAAAAGGAAGCACAAGTTACGAGATCTAAGTCTTAGTAAGAAATCATAATACAAGAAATAAAAACAAAACATTCTTATAATTTAAATTATTTATTTTATTGCTTTACATTATACAAATGCAAGTAAAACAAGTCAATATTGTATGTAGCCAGCATTCCTCAGTTCCTTGAGTATGAAGGATATTTTTTTGATGCACGAATAGTTTCCTGCACAAAGCGAACCATGTAGTAGTCTTAGCCGGTCAACCAATATGATTGGATCTTTCCATGATGTGTAATCATTCTCTTCTACCACCATCTTCCTTGCACCTTTATAATAAATATTATGATCTCTGGTGTCTTCCGTTTTACCACCAACCTCAGGGTAACTTTCATGTTTGAGACGGTGATCATCACAAGCTTGATCAGATTTATTTAATATATCACGTCGTTTCCATCGTTTCGGTCTCAGGACACCGCCACATTCTTCGATCTTGGCAGCTTTAGGTGCTTCATCATAGTCTATGTCTTTGTCAACAGCCTCAGAGTCACTGTAACAATCACTGTAGAAGGAATCGTCTTCACCCAATTTACCATAATAATTCGATGTAGATGATGTTGAAGTGTCTTCATCGTCTTCGTGCTTCCTTTTTAGGAGTCCATCATTTTTACAAAGTAGGAAAGATCTACTTGAATTCAGCTGGAATATATTCTCACTTTTCACGTTAAGGATTCTTCCATTGTCTTCATTCTTCCGTAAATCATCAACCTTCTTCAATTTAAGTTCTTTGTCGAGATCGGAAGAGCCAAGAAAATTATTGTCGTAATGCAGATCACTCTTTCTTAGGCTAGTAGATTCATCGTTGTCCTCTAGCTTGTACGCAGGCTTGGCGCTACAAGTTCTGCCATGTCTTTTTAGGCTCTCTCTCCGTGTAAACGACTTGCTACATCGAACACAACTTATCATATTGCGCAGTGGATTTTTAACACAGTCATTTTTCTCGTGTTGTCTTTTATTCTTTCTCAAGATAAACTCTTTACTGCAAAACTTACACCTATGTTCTTTCGAAACAGCGTCAGATCCCAAATCGGAATTCATATTAGTTACTGAGACTAATGCCAGATACCAATTGAGTGTTTTAAATTAGATTCAATACTTAAATAGAAATTTTTTCATATTTCATCAGCGAGAATTAATATATCTCATGCAAAAGTACTTTATGCATGTAGTTCTGCTTTTCAACAACAGATATCGCCACATGTTGCTTGCAGGTAAATAATATTTAGTTATTTTATGCGGGATGCGGGATGCTCACTAACGATCGCAAAAGAAGGATGGCTTCGTTAGAATCCAAGGAAAAGGAAGTTCGTCTTGCATGTTGGTGCTCCACAGATGTCTCATGGCGTAATATTAATTTGACTGAGTAATGATATTTGTTAATTCCACCTAATAAAAATATTGCAAGTTTTGATTTAGTAGCAGAAATTATCGAATTAAATGTAACTCCAAATAAAATGACATGTCTCATTAGAACAAAAAAAAAATCCATGCAGAGAGCTGTTTCTCAGAATAGTCAGAAACACTTGAAGAAACCACAGGAATGATTGCAAGAACACGGGAAAAACCATCAAAATATTGTCAAGAATAATCAGGAGCACACTGAGAAAACCACTATAATATTAACAATAATAATCGGAAGCACACGGAGAAAACCATCATAATATTGGCAAGAATAATCAGGAGCACACGAAGAAAACCGCCACAAGTTTTCTTTGATATCATTAAAATACAAAAAAAATTAATAAAAAATAAAAACGAAAAAAAATTCAAACATTCTGGCTTGTACTAGAACTCTATCTTTGCTCAACAATGAGAAGTTCACAAGCTAGCAGAATGTTTGATTTTTTTTCGTTTTTATTTTTTATTAATTTTTTTTTGTATATTAATGATATCAAAGAAAACTTGTGGCGGTTTTCTTCGTGTGCTCCTGATTATTCTTGCCAATATTATGATGGTTTTCTCCGTGTGCTTCCGATTATTATTGTTAATATTATAGTGGTTTTCTCAGTGTGCTCCTGATTATTCTTGACAATATTTTGATGGTTTTTCCCGTGTTCTTGCAATCATTCCTGTGGTTTCTTCAAGTGTTTCTGACTATTCTGAGAAACCGCTCTCTGCATGGATTTTTTTTTGTTCTAATGAGACATGTCATTTTATTTGGAGTTACATTTAATTCGATAATTTCTGCTACTAAATCAAAACTTGCAATATTTTTATCAGGTGGAATTAACAAATATCATTACTCAGTCAAATTAATATTATGCCATGAGACATCTATGGAGCACCAACATGCAAGACGAACTTCCTTTTCCTTGGAGTCTAACGAAGCCATCCTTCTTTTGCGATCGTTAGTGAGCATCCCGCATCCCGCATAAAATAACTAAATATTATTTACCTGCAAGCAACATGTGGCGATATCTGTTGTTGAAAAGCAGAACTACATGCATAAAGTACTTTTGCATGAGATATATTAATTCTCGCTGATGAAATATGAAAAAATTTCTATTTAAGTATTGAATCTAATTTAAAACACTCAATTGGTATCTGGCATTAGTCTCAGTAACTAATATGAATTCCGATTTGGGATCTGACGCTGTTTCGAAAGAACATAGGTGTAAGTTTTGCAGTAAAGAGTTTATCTTGAGAAAGAATAAAAGACAACACGAGAAAAATGACTGTGTTAAAAATCCACTGCGCAATATGATAAGTTGTGTTCGATGTAGCAAGTCGTTTACACGGAGAGAGAGCCTAAAAAGACATGGCAGAACTTGTAGCGCCAAGCCTGCGTACAAGCTAGAGGACAACGATGAATCTACTAGCCTAAGGAAGAGTGATCTGCATTACGACAATAATTTTCTTGGCTCTTCCGATCTCGACAAAGAACTTAAATTGAAGAAGGTTGATGATTTACGGAAGAATGAAGACAATGGAAGAATCCTTAACGTGAAAAGTGAGAATATATTCCAGCCGAATTCAAGTAGATCTTTCCTACTTTGTAAAAATGATGGACTCCTAAAAAGGAAGCACGAAGACGATGAAGACACTTCAACATCATCTACATCGAATTATTACGGTAAATTGGGTGAAGACGATTCCTTCTACGGTGATTGTTACAGTGACTCTGAGGCTGTTGACAAAGACATAGACTATGATGAAGCACCTAAAGCTGCCAAGATCGAAGAATGTGGCGGTGTCCTGAGACCGAAACGATGGAAACGACGTGATATATTAAATAAATCTGATCAAGCTTGTGATGATCACCGTCTCAAACATGAAAGTTACCCTGAGGTTGGTGGTAAAACGGAAGACACCAGAGATCATAATATTTATTATAAAGGTGCAAGGAAGATGGTGGTAGAAGAGAATGATTACACATCATGGAAAGATCCAATCATATTGGTTGACCGGCTAAGACTACTACATGGTTCGCTTTGTGCAGGAAACTATTCGTGCATCAAAAAAATATCCTTCATACTCAAGGAACTGAGGAATGCTGGCTACATACAATATTGACTTGTTTTACTTGCATTTGTATAATGTAAAGCAATAAAATAAATAATTTAAATTATAAGAATGTAATGTTTTTATTTCTTGTATTATGATTTCTTACTAAGACTTAGATCTCGTAACTTGTGCTTCCTTTTTGCCTTTTTTAGTTGATGGAGCTTCCAAATGTGCTTCCTTATTCGATGATGCATCCAAAATGTGCTGCCTTTTCGTTGGCGGTGCTTCCAAATGTGCTGCCTTTTCGTTGTCGGTGCTTCCAAATGTGCTGCCTTTTCGTTGTCGGTGCTTCCAAATGTGCTGCCTTTTCGTTGTCGGTGCTTCCAAATGTGCTGCCTTTTCGTTGTCGGTGCTTCCAAATGTGCTGCATTTTCGTTGTCGGTGCTTCCAAATGTGCTGCCTTTTCGTTGTCGGTGCTTCCAAATGTGCTGCCTTTTCGTTGTCGGTGCTTCCAAATGTGCTGCCTTTACGTTGTCGGTGCTTCCAAATGTGCTGCCTTTTCGTTGTCGGTGCTTCCAAATGTGCTGCCTTTTCGTTGTCGGTGCTTCCAAATGTGCTGCCTTTTCGATGACGGTGCTTCCAAATGTGCTGCCTTTTCGTTGTCGGTGCTTCCAAATGTGCTGCCTTTTCGTAGTCGGTGCTTCCAAATGTGCTGCCTTTTCGTTGTCGGTGCTTCCAAATGTGCTGCCTTTTCGTTGTCGGTGCTTCCAAATGTGCTGCCTTTTCGTTGTCGGTGCTTCCAAATGTGCTGCCTTTTCGTAGTCGGTGCTTCCAAATGTGCTGCCTTTTCGTTGTCGGTGCTTCCAAATGTGCTGCCTTTTCGCTGTCGGTGCTTCCAAATGTGCTGCCTTTTCGTTGTCGGTGCTTCCAAATGTGCTGCCTTTTCGATGACGGTGCTTCCAAATGTGCTGCCTTTTCGTAGTCGGTGCTTCCAAATGTGCTACCTTTTCGTTGTCGGTGCTTCCAAATGTGCTGCCTTTTCGTTGTCGGTGCTTCCAAATGTGCTGCCTTTTCGTAGTCGGTGCTTCCAAATGTGCTGCCTTTTCGTTGTCGGTGCTTCCAAATGTGCTGCCTTTTCGTTGTCGGTGCTTCCAAATGTGCTGCCTTTTCGTTGTCGGTGCTTCCAAATGTGCTGCCTTTTCGTAGTCGGTGCTTCCAAATGTGCTGCCTTTTCGTTGTCGGTGCTTCCAAATGTGCTGCCTTTTCGCTGTCGGTGCTTCCAAATGTGCTGCCTTTTCGTTGTCGGTGCTTCCAAATGTGCTGCCTTTTCGATGACGGTGCTTCCAAATGTGCTGCCTTTTCGTAGTCGGTGCTTCCAAATGTGCTACCTTTTCGTTGTCGGTGCTTCCAAATGTGCTGCCTTTTCGTTGTCGGTGCTTCCAAATGTGCTGCCTTTTCGTTGTCGGTGCTTCCAAATGTGCTGCCTTTTCGTTGTCGGTGCTTCCAAATGTGCTGCCTTTTTGTTTACGGTGCTTCCAAATGTGCTGTCTTTTCGTTGTCGGTGCTTCCAAATGTGCTGCCTTTTCGTTGTAGGTGCTTCCAAATGTGCTGCCTTTTCGTTGTCGGTGCTTCCAAAATGTGCTGCCTTTACGTTGTCGGTGCTTCCAAATGTGCTGCCTTTACGTTGTCGGTGCTTCCAAATGTGCTGCCTTTTCGATGACGGTGCTTCCAAATGTGCTGCCTTTTCGTTGTCGGTGCTTCTAAATGTGCTGCCTTTTCGTAGTCGGTGCTTCCAAATGTGCTGCCTTTTCGTTGTCGGTGCTTCCAAATGTGCTGCCTTTTCGTTGGTGGTGCTGTCTTTTCGTTGTTGGTGCTTCCTTTTTTGTTGATTGCGCGTAGTACAAAATGTAGTGATTGAATATTTACTAGTTTATCACCTCTTGGTGTTACTAAAATATTTTACAAGGTTACTTGGTCCTTTAGAATGTATAAAAATGTCACGATGGATTACGAAGGTCATGTGGTCCTGAAATGACTAGCCTATACGTCTGATAATGACATGACTCGGTCTCATGGACTGAAGGCAATTGATCTATATGTGTGGCTTTGTACATGAACGGCTTATATGTTATTCAGATTATTGAAAAATTAGACTTTCATAATAGGCTAATCGGCACTGATTTAATTCGTTGGTCCGGTATATTGACTTGAGTTGATTTTCGTAGAGTGAATGATTAATAAACTCCGCGAAAGGTAATGGAAAACAGAACCTAACATTTATTTAATAATTAGTTACAACTGTCTCTGGTCAAGAATCGAACCGTGGACAGGGATCCATCGATTAAATTTGTGAATTAATTGTTTTTTTTTTCGGAGACTATTGGAATTTTTCCCGCATTTCTAGCTAAATAATTACACTATTCCAAGATGTCGCCCAAATTTCAGGATGGCGGGGGCACCTCGGTAATAAATGATTACTGCAATGTAGCGGGTTAGAATAAAATTAACCAGATGGAAATGTACTCTATAATACGAGTACACGCACAAGATGGTGTACTCCAGCAGGTAGTCGCTCCTGGTAGCATGTACTGAACATAAAATGTCGGATCCATGATGGTCGACTAGGACAAAGTCAAATTTCAAGGACAAAATAAAATTTCAAGGTCAAAGTCAAATTTCAAGGTCAAGGTCAAATTTCAAGGTCAAGGTCAAAGTTCAAGGTCAAGGTCAAATTTCAAGGTCAAGGTCAAATTCCAAGGTCAAGGTCAAATTTCAAGGTCAAGGTCAAATTTCAAGGTCAAGGCCAAATTTCAAGGTCAAGGTCAAATTTCAAGGTCAGGGTCAAATTTCAAGTTCAGGGTAAAATCCAAGGTCAAGGTCAAAATTCAAGGTCAAGGTCAAATTTCAAGGTCAAGGTCAAATTTCAAGGTCAAGGTCAAATTTTAAGGTCAAGGCCAAATATCAAGGTCAAGGTCAAATTTCAAGGTCAAGGTCAAATTTCAAGGTCAAGGTCAAATTTCAAGGTCAGGGTCAAATTTCAAGGTCAGGGTCAAATTTCAAGGTCAGGGTCAAATTTCAAGGTCAAGGTCAAAGTTCAAGGTCAAGGTCAAAGTTCAAGGTCAAGGTCAAAGGTGTGGTGACCAGATAATTATACTACATGATATCGGCACAATCTAGCAGATGAAAACAAGATGGTGGTCTCCAGTGGATGAAGACAAGATGGCGGACATGATGTCATACCAGTTGATGATATATACCTTGGTATTGGTGGTGATAGATCAGTCTAGGTAGCTTTCATGGAGGAAGGATCGACTGTTTACTCTCGTCGGGAATCGAACCAAGGACGTACATCGATATAATCAAACAGAATTCAAATATGTTAATTTTTTGATGAATTTTGGAATTTTTTTCATTAAAATCGGATAATAAATAAAGATTTTCAAGATGGCGTCCAAATTTCAAGATGGCGACCGTAACGAAAATTGCAACGGTGACGTCATCATCCAATATGGCGGAAAACACATCACCGGAATTTTCGAGAACACAATGACATCATCCAAAATGGCAGATCCAAAATGGCCGCCGTGATCTACTTGCCCCGTTACATTATGTCCCGTTACATTATGTCCCGTTACGCTGTGTCCCGTTACGCTCATCCAAGATGGCCGCCGTGACGTCAGAATCCAAGATGGTGGACACCGGCACCGGCACCACATCCTGCATCCTGATCTCGGAGCCCCATTTACATACTACTGACGAACATTTAAATGAAATTTCTACAAAAATGAAGCACATTTCAAGTAAAGGACACGCCTTTGAACGTAAGTTCGAGTACAAAGAAGTGCATATAACGAATAGGACGCACATGTGCACTTATTCAAATCGGTAGGATGCGATCGTCAATTTACTATATTATATAATGCCTCCAACAGTCATTGACTCCAACAGTCATTTGCTCCATATTTCATTGGCTACATCAGTCATTGTTTCCATAAGTCATTGTATTCAAACGTTATTGGTTCCACCAGTCTTTTACTCTATCAGTCTTTTGGCTACAACAGTCATTGGCTCCATTCGTTGGATCCATCAGTCTTTTGGCGCCAAAAGATTTTGGCTCCAAAAATTGCATGGTCATTGGTGTTCATTGCGTGGTCTTTAAGTGTAAATTGTGTGTCCAGTGGGTACATTACGTGTCCTTTGCGTACATATCGTGGTAATTGCATGTATATTGCATGTCCAGTTCGTACATTGTGTGGTCATTGTGTTTACATTACATATACAGTTCGTACATTACATGGTCATTGAGTGTACACAGGGCCGGCGCGTCCATATAGGCGAACTAGGCAACCGCCTAAGGCGCCAAGTAGCTGGGGGTGGCGCAGCACGACACCTAACAGCTAACATAATATGTTTAACGATTATTGCAACTAGATGAAAATGGATTTGTGTAACAGTTTGGAATGTTTATATTGATATAAGTAATTATTTAAAGTCCACGGTGACCTGTTTATGATTTGTAATAAGTAAAAAAGTAAAAAAAAACACAAGCCTGCTTACATTTCATTGTTTACAAAATCTTAGGCTTACGTGATGTTTTTTGAGGCAAAGAAAATTTTTTTGGGGTGTCCGGCCAGGGGGGGGGGGGGTGGGTGGAGTGGCATTAAGGTTTTTCGCCTAGGGCGCCAATTTACCTTGCACCGGCTCTGAGTGTACATTACATGGCCATTGCGTGAACATTGCGTGTCCAGTGCGTACGTTGCATGTCCATTTCTTTTGTCAAATTTGCTTCCATATCTGCTCTCTTTTAAAATGTTGTCTTGACTGGTGTATTATTGTAAATGAACTGTGTTATGTCTAGCATCTTATTCGACCGTTTGCGTGTATATAATTGAGTCCCAAACTAAAGGAATTTAAATTTGTTACTGTCTGCGGCAGTGTAAGGATGACCTAGTTTTCTACATCTGGTGCATATGTCGCGTTATTACCTCTTATTGTTAACTCGATGACATCTTTACCATCTTGATCATCGAACTCGATGGAAGTTGTACGTTCGACTACGGGAACTCTGACATCAGTGACGACGATGATGGCACAGATCCCGTTGACAACGACGACGACAATACTAGAGGAGACTTCATCAGTCGTGGTACCACCAGCAGAAGACAGATTAATGACTTCAGTGCTGGCTGCATAGGAAATAATGATGAACGTAGTTTCACCCTCGATGGAGATTTCATTGGCTGGTGATTCGACAAAAACTAAAGAGTATCGATGCCTACTGCGAAAAGGTTTTTTGATTAATGACTTCAGTGCTGGCTGCATAGGAAATAATGATGAACGTAGTTTCACCCTCGATGGAGATTTCATTGGCTGGTGATTCGACAAAAACTAAAGAGTATCGATGCCTACTGCGAAAAGGTTTTTTCAAACAACAGAAATTCTCGAAAATCCAAGAAGAGAGAATGTGCTAAGAATCTTTCTCTTTAAAATATTTGGCTGTAAATAGTGTCACTGACAGAACTACGACAAGACGCGCGTCGTATGGGCGCCTGCGTAGATGCGTCGCTGGTCGTAACAGGTTGTAACTAATCGATGTTTGGTTTTGCATGTGTCAACGAGGCGACTACATCTTAAATGCTGGCTGGAAAGATCGTGTGCGGTCTCATGTGATAGACGGCCCAGTTTACAGATTCACAGCAACCTAGAAGCTCCTGAGTCGGTTCTTAGGGCACAGGAAACAAGCCAAAAACATCAAGTGCTGAGTGGTTTCCGTATGTGTGCGCAGATATCCGGCAGCCCAGTAGCTGTCTTTCCCTCATGTACACGATAGCAGGATCAAACGAAAACATATTTTTTCAGGTCGGACAACAACTGAAGGCACATACTGCTGTTGCACACTTTATATATATGCAGGCTCAGACAAGTATATTCGCCCCCAGTAAACCATTTTCACATTAGCTGCGAGTTTCTACTGGAACATTCTCTTTCAAACTTGTGTGGCTGCTCGCCATACATTGCACTTGATCACAGGTGGCTTTCCATTCTCAACTTCGGGCATCAGCATTAGCGTAGCTGTGATATTAAAGTTGGGGGGGACAAATAATGATTTTGATGTCATGTAAACCCATTCCCCTCCTACTAAGACGGGGGGTCCGGGGGTCCTCCACGGGAAAATTTCATTTTAAAAGTGCAAAGTAGCGCTTTTTAAGCAGTTTTTGTATCTTCTCATTGGATACATCGATGTTAAAATTATTATTGTTTCCTTAAGATAAAATTTGATGAGTGAAGAATTTACAAATAAAGTTGGGCAGAAGGCAGGGAGGGCACAAGCTCTCTTTTTTTTTTTACTCGAATGGAATTAAATAGTATATTATTTTACAATCATAATGATATTTTTATAAATTATTTTCTACAACTAATTCATTTACGATATTTTCAATCTAAATTAAAAAAAAAAACATGTACACTTGGAAACATTAAAAAAATTGTTTATAATTCATAAACTTTGCCTTCTTGTCCACATGATAGGCTCATCTTATGTCACGGCTACTTTGACTGATTAGCCCTACACATTTAAAATCTCCAGCACACGTCACTAATCGATACCTTAAATAACATTGCACATTTTTTTTTGTATTAAAGTCTTTCTGCTGTACTAGTGACAGACTGCCTGTAGCTCGTTATCGTTTACCAAACACATGTCCCCGTCTCTCATTCTTACTTATAAATTGAGACTCGATGACGTTTAAATCATGTACGTCCAGCTCATGTTGATGAGCATGTAGTACAGCTACATGGTTTTCTTGCCTGTGTAATAGTTGATCTGAAAAATTAAATTTAATGGTAATAACTTTCCGACACATGAAAGTACAAAAACAATATTTATTAAAGCCAAATAATTTTTTTGAGGTTTCACGAAAAATCAAACATACCTACCTGAGATAAGTTTTAAGCCTTCGTAAAGAGCTGAAACTTCTTTCAGCTGAACAAGAAGAGCTGGGTACAACAAGCAGCAATCTCAAAACCAATTCTATATTTGAAAACAGCTGCCTAACTTCTAGCATAGAGTTCAATAGTATGTTTGATACATCCTTAACAGATTTTGGCTTATGCTTCTTCAAAAATAGTTCAACTTCAGTCTTCAGTAACTGAGAATTCACTTCTGGGCTAGCTCGTCACAAATCTCTCCCTTGAGCAAACATTCTTCCAGCTTCTGCATTTTCTTCATGCCTTCTTGGTTGAATATGCAATGCAGCCCACTAACAGCAGAATCGACCATCATGAAGAACTCTCTGCGGAAATATTGATCAACGGTTGTTGCTTCAAAAACATCTGCTGGCCCAGTGAAAAGTTTCGGTGGTTTCCTTTGTCTTGGTAACTACAACTCTTTCAAGTTGTGCTCTGTAGTAAAACAGTTTACCTCAGTAAGTATATTTTGAAAATTCACTTCAGATCTCATTTTGCTGATTGACTGAGTAACTGCTTCCATCATTCCACTAACTAATATGCTAAAACAGTTTTTTGTCTTTTCATTGTCGATAAAATGAAATTCTAATGCACACGTAAGTAGTTTGACTCTACATCTACAACTCTCTGGTCTACTGCTCAACACATGTTTCTACAACACTACTTCTTACACCCAACACGACAACAAAATTGCGAAATACTTAAGGTTATTCAAGGAATGTGCAAGTACACTCACAGACGATATGTATAGGTGTATGATACACGAGGAGGGAGTGAGCTAAGCTGCCTAATGACAGCAGACATTAGGTCTGATTGCAAAGTGGAAGGGGCGTAGTCCTGCAGGTATACTCTATTTCAAATAACATCAGTACGTTTTGACAGTTTAAAGTAAAGTCACTTTACTATTTGTTTTTGAATGTTATAATTTCGATTCTGGACATATTTCTTGCTCATTAACATTTGATACATGGTACCCGATTTGCTTAAAATTGCTTAGATTATTGATTTATTCAAATAGCATAACAGTAATGCGGAATAATATTAAAAATAAAAATATCACGGTCTGGAATGTTGGGGGGGGGGGGGGGGACAGTCCCCTCCACCCAAAAAGTTCAGGGGGACACGTCCCCCCTGTCACCCCCCAGTTCCTACGCCCCTGGGCATCACAACGCGTACTGGAGCATGTGTCTTTCAGTACTTCTTATATTGGTCGAGACACTGCTGTCCTGTAAAGTCTGCTGTTCATTACCGGTTGTCAAAGTAATTAAAGTACCTTTTGCGGCTACATATATTATCATGGTGAGCTGTAAGCTGCGGCCTCACCAGACGAGAAAAACAATTTTGTAACAAAAATTTTATTTTTTTTTTGCTTTCCACCAACATCGGGGCAAAAAGTTTGGATTTATCTTCTTCTGTCATACAAATAGGAATAATTTTCTTCTTCTCGTCAAAGAAGTAAATCTTCACCTGTAAGTCGTAGTTCTTGCCCTCAAGCAATTTAAATTGCTTCAATGATGTCTGGAAGTCGATGCCAGAGAAGTTAAATTTCTGTTCCACATCATAGTACCTTTTGTTTATGCGATCTGGGTGTTAATCTCCAATAAATTTAGCAGGGATTGACAGCAGTGATCGCGAAAAATTCAGTTAAATAACTGGTTTCTTGTTCTTCACAGAGTCAGGCAAATCAATGTATGACCAGATGCACAGCGGGTCCAGTTTGTTAATTTTTAAATGAAGACGTCTTACTGAAGTCAACATCCAGCCCGAGCCTTTAGATGTGTACATGTCCTCTTCCTGGCATATCTTCTGTATAAAGTCTGCAAAAGCTTTTGCAGCTTCATGAAACTTGTACACAGGAACATTTGGTGTTATGAAGCCTCTTTTGTCTGTTCATCCTTTATGATGAGTGGGTTTGGCATAATAGCACTCAAGATCTATATTAAATTTAACGGGAAAAAATGGATCAAATTCTTCCGAGAAGTTTCCTCGCATTTCGCTAAGGTGTGTGCAGATGTCTTTGGCAGAATCAGTTAAATTTTCTGCAACATTGTGCTTCTACATTTATTTAAAGGTAATTATTTTACATAATAATCTGTTCAGCTAGCGAAATTTTAAACATACAGTTTGAGTCAAATAAAATTGTCCGGCTGAAGGTTGGTGTCAAGGTCGTATGTTAGAATGAGCTACGGGGGCTATGTTCGAGTGCTTAATGTTACATGTCACGCTGACGACACAGGTTAATGACGATGACGTGATGTAAGCTTGTACCTACACATAAGGACCGTTGCCTACGTCTTTATGAACATTGTATATTAAAACTGCTAAGCAAAAGTCATGCATTATAATTAAAAATGAATAATTTTTTTGCCATTCTTGTAATTATAAGTTTTTTTTAGGTAATATGATCATAGTTACGATTATCATTTAAATTACATCTAGATGTTAAAAATTTAACGCGAATGATATATAAACACATTAAGGCAGATGCCTTTTGCTGTACCTATGATCATGAATAAATTTATAAATTATAATAAAAGCATTAAGAATATTTTATTCATGTCAAAATATATATTATATTATAATATAAATTTTAAATTAAATTTATGTTTAGTTTAAAGATAAATTAAACAGAGTTTATAGTATATTTTTTTAAAATTTAAATGTGTAACCAAAGTTCACAGCAAAATATTTCCGGAAGAGCCCGTAATTCGTTGTATTTAGGGTCTGTAAGCCGTACTACATTACAATGCAAGGATGAAGAACCAATAGCGGTCCGCATCCGAACTACCTGTTTTAATAACTTTAACTCGGTATGCAAGTTATTTAAATTGTTGATGGCTAGGTCGTCTTAATATACTGTGACCATGCTAAGGGAATTTTTTAAATTCTTAATATAAATAAGTTTCAATTACTGAAATATAATTTAACACATCTTCAAATTAAAGTATACCTCCGCCAAAATATATTGCAATAATCCATATGGAAAATAGGTCCTTGGCCTCTAGATAAGACTGTACTATAAGTAATTCATTTCATTCTATGTCTAACTTTACAAGCGATCACATCGTTAGTCTGGGTGGTATCTCGCTAGTCACTTGAAAGTATTTAATAGATTTTCTATTGCTTCATTTTTGTATATTTTCAGTGTATTTACGAGCTATGTGACGTACAAGAAATATCACGTAATTTATTATTTATTATTTTTTTGTTTTAATATAATATTGCTAGGTGTTATGGAATTTGCTCTTCCCTGTCAAGACATTTCGAGCCCAGTTCAAGGTTCCAGTCGCGATTCGAACTGATGTCCAATCTTAGCGAGGCCGAGTTCATAAGAATAACGGAGCGGGCATGATGTAAAGAAGAGGAGGTGAAACCGTCCGGCCGCCCAAACTCGTCCTCCACTGCGCACTACGTCACCTTGGTCGCACCGCCCGGTCTACACGCAGCGCGCTTACGGGAATACGACGCAGAAAGTTCATTTACAATCGTTTGAATAGTAAGAGTGACCACGAAGCGTAAAAATATTTTGCTATGTGCATTGTATAGCATGCATTTAGATCATACAGTTGAAATAAATGTATTAGCAACCAAACACCGGGTTTATATTAATAATAAAATCAACGAATCACTATTTTTCTGCTGTTTAATCACTTCAAAATGTTTATTGGGTCTTGTAAACACAGAATGTTAATGGGAATTGGAATGAATATACTTCGAAAATATTTATTATGAATATTAATAAAATAGATATAATAAACATTCAGGATGCAGGCGACAAATAATAATACAAATATATTACAAAAAAAAGCATCCGACACAAAGCAAAGTTTCTATAAATACGTATTTGTAATTTACATAAACATAAGCGCTTTTGATTTATTTACTATTTTTAATTTTATTTAGTTACAAACAATAAACAAAAGGGTAAATAATGATAGAAAGTATATTTAAAAAATATATTTAAAACATATTATTAAACCAAATAGCTCTTCAATATTCAGCAAAAAACAGCTTGCAGGCATTACAAAAATTTTTCACGGCAAAGTAAACGAAAAGGTTGGATTTGTTTATTATCTTGGAGAGGAAAAACCTAATAGTTTTCAAATCCCCCAAGCACATTGTGCGTTAAAACAGGGCACATAATTGTTGGTTGATTACTAAAAATAACTCAATTGCAAAATAACTCGCCGTAAATATTTCACAAAACCCGTATACCTTCTACACTATATTTTATTAAAGCCAAAATCGAATCATAATGGCTTGAAGAACTCCGGTATTTGAATGTAATTTGAACGCGTGTATCTTGGCTGTAGGTGTTTCTTTCTCAATTTTTATAACGTTAACTTCTGAAAACTCAAAAATGTTGCTTGCTATAATTTTGATTACTGAGAATTCCATGTTATAACACAGTAAGTATTGTTTTACCTCCTGTACATTGTGCATTTGCAGGCACTCGCATAATTTGATGAAACAATTGAAATAGTCACGGCCTTTCCATGGAAAAAAATTACAAAATAAATATATAAGTTCATCTAATTCCCCTTAAAATTGGCGTTTCAAAATTCATCCTGGATTCTGTAATACTAAAATGGTTTGAAGGCAATAAATTCAAGGGAAATGGTGTGATAAAAGCATTAAAAATATAAAAATATTGAAATATAATAAAATCATTGTAATCGTCGAAACATTAAAATCGGAAATACCATTTTTCCCACTTATATCTAGTTTTACGGAAAAGCCGCTTCCCTCCATAATTACTATTCCAAGGCCGCGCTGCAAATGTTCAAATGTACAATTTTCAATACATAGCTGTGTTTTCATATATTTCATGCGCTTTATAGATATAGAATCTAGAAAAATGAATACCTACAAACATGCAAACTTATGTGCTACACTGTTTTTAGTTATAGACGATTTGTGTTAGTGTTAGGATTGAAGACACAGAAGGGGCGGATCCAGGAATTACTGGGGGGAGGGGGGGCCGTATGATACCTGTTTATTACTGCAAAAGTCATTATTAATCAATGTATATTTTACCCTTAGATGGGTGGGAGGGCACGTGCCCCTGTGCCCCCCCCCCCCCCCCCTTTTCTGGATTCACCTATGGAGCACACACGCACGTGCGCTGAGAATGTACTGAGCTATGGTCCCTGCAAACCTTATTTTTAAGTGTTTAAAACGTCAGTTTTTTTAACGAGTTAAATGCTATTTAAGGCGTAACACAAACTCTTACATGGAGAGATGAAACAAAATTATACCATTATCTAAACGCTTGAATGGAAAAATTGGCAAAGACAACATTAGATAACATGAATTCATTTACGTTAATTTTCATTCATGTAAACTAGCAACATAACACAACACAAGCAGATTGTAATGCTGAAATCTTAAAATACCTTTAGGTAACTAACATATTATTAAAATCAGTATCATCACATGTAACTAGAAAAGTAATTCACTTTCACGCACCGCATTTTGAGCGGTATTTTGCATTAAAATTAATTTTAACTTCTTCCAAAGCCTAAACGAATTCATTTAAAACAAACATATTAGACCTCGAATTTCAAAAGTGGTTGTTTGTAAGCATAATTATTTTTTGTATATTTTATAATTATTATCTCATGGTTTTGCGTGTATACTTAAATATGTTTAAACGCAATTATATATGTCCTCCCCACTCCATTAAAGAGAACATTTTGAACAATAGAAAAAATGCGCATGTTACTTTTTGATGTATAGGGGGTTCACATTCCTACTTTCATTCGATTTTACATGCATTGATGAAATATTTTCCCCCCTTTATTAATACTTCACAACCTAGTGCTTAGGTTAGTTCTATAACAAACAAGAAAAAGTTAAATTGAAATAAATTTTGTAGTTCTCGCTGATTCCGAACACACAATCATTTTAAAAACAATCGACTTGAGTTTTTATTAATACGTTGAAATTTCATTTTTAATAAATTAATTCAATAAATAACCTTTTTACCACGAAATACTTTATTATTATATATAATAACTCAGTATTTTGCACGAAATATATTCCTTGACCTAATATTAACCTACAGTTAATCATATAAAAAAATTAAAAATAAATACTCGTATTATAAAAAAAAGTGACATTTCTACTTAAAACCACGTTTGTTATACTTACCTCTACTAAGACAGAATGTGTCCTTCCTTTTCCATATGTTCACCCACTTGTTGCAAAGATCTTCAATTTTAGGAAAAGAAAAATATTTTATGTAAGAATCTCGAGTCTTTTTGAAATGATATTGACATCCGAACACTGCACAATTTGACATTTCAACTACATTAAACTACGTTCGCACGAGACGCAGATGAAATGGATGGGAAGCGCCTGGAAGAAGAGCGCTGGCTACAACCAAGGTGACGTAGCAAGGGAGCGCGTGGAGGGGGAAAACCTGCGCACGGTTTCACCTCCTCTTCTTTACATCTTTACATCATGGGAGCGGGCGTGGTATCTGGTCTCAAGGTCACGAGCGCTAAGACACCGGATGGTCACTTACAGGCCAGCTGCTCGTAACGATGCTAAGCAGCGGCAAGTAGCACTTGTCACAATCTTCTGATCGTGAGATTTACGATGCAGAAAGAGATTGTGACCTTGTTTAAGAAATAGTATGATTTCATGTATTTTAATAAAGTTTTTAATGCTCGATATTGCAGTGTTCCACGTAAAGTTTAGGAGAGGCCTAAATAGAACTGTTGGTTAGCATGTTAATCACCAGCAAGGATTCTTGGTTCGAGTCCAGGCTAAAAAATCTATATGTAAATGCAAATTTAGGGTGATTTTTTTATATTACAAGTGTCTATCTGTGTGCGTTCGAGGACTGTTTGAGAAAACATCCAGGGAAATATTTTAATTGGAATCCCTGTCCTTTGGCATAACAGTTTCCACTTCAATTGTTAAGAGTAAACATAAGCGTAGGTTAGAAATGTTTCCGTAGTACACGAGCCCAACTGTTGTTTGAAATAATTTAGCAGACCAGCTATTTTAATTTGAAAAATTAATTTGCACATATTATAGTAAAACATAAATTTTTATATTTAAAATTCTGCTTCTGATTCATTTTAAATAATTTAATACCAGGATAATAAATTAACAAACAACAACAGCAGTATCTGAATGTATTTTCTGGCACAGGATTCAGGATGTGGATTGTGATTGTCGGTCCGCCATCTTGGATTGTGACGTCACGGAGGCCATCTTGGACTCAAAAATTCCTCAAAAATGACTCAAAATGACTGAAAAATTCCCGTTTCGAGGGAAAATTAGGATTTCGAAAAACCACAAAAGTCGTTTTGCCTTAAAAACCACGAAATTCCTGATATATGTTTAAGCATCCATGTCTACAGCCTCCGATAAGCCTCTTTTAGGATTATGACGTCACCGTTGCAATATTCGTTACGGCAGCCATCTTGAAAATCTTTATTTATTATCCGATTTTAATGGGAAAAAAATTTAAAATTTATAAAAAATGCAGCTTCCGTTAAGCCATTTCTAGGAATAATCATACCATGACCGCCATCTTGCTTTATAATGCCACCGTTGCAATTTCCGTTATGCACGCCATCTTGAAAATCACCAATTTCTATGTTAGAAAATCGGGAAAAATTTTAAAAATCATAAAAAAATTAAATAATCGAATAAAATAATAAAAATCTTAAAAACCACTGTTGCAGTTATCGTTACGGTCACCATCTTGGATTATATAAATGTTGCATATTTCGTTACACCCGCCATCTTGGTTGAGTACTATGCCATCGTTACACTTTATGTCACGACCGTCATATTGGATCCTATTAAAGTTGCAATTACCGTTATGTTTGCCATCTTGAAATTTAGACGTTATCTTGGAAAACCGTACTTTTTATGTTAGAAAATCGGGAAAAATTCCAAAATTCATCAAAAAAATTAACTTAATAGAATTCTGATTGATTATATCGATTACCGTCCTTGGTTCGAAACCGGTGAGGGCAAAAAAAAAACACCAGATCCTTCCTCCACAGAAGCCACCTACAGACTGACCTACCACCAATATCAAGGTATTTACCATCAGCTGGTATAACGTCATGCCCGCCATCTTGTCTTCGTCCGGTGGAGACCGTCATCTAGTTTTCGTCTACTGGAGTGTGCTGGCATCATGTTAATATAATTTTCTGTTCACCATACCTTTAACCTCGTCTATTGGCATTGCAATTTGACCTTGACCTTGAACTTTGACCTTGACCTTGAACTTGAACTTTACCTTGACCTTGAATTTTGACCTTAACCTTGAACTTTGACCTTGACCTTGAAATTTGATCTATACCATGATCTTTGACTTTGACCTTGACGCCCATCATGGATCCATCATTTTATGTTCAGTTCATGCTATTAGGAGCTACCACCTGCTAGTGGTCATTGCTACCATCATGTTTTCATCTGCTGGAAGACACCATATTGTGTGTACTCGTCTTACTATCATGCTAGTTATATTCTAACCTGCTACAGTGCAGTAATCATTTATTATTACTGAGGTGTCCACGATTTTGAAATTTGGCTGCCATGAAGAAATTTGGCCGCCATCTTGAAATCATGTAATTATTTAGCTATAAATGCGGGAAAAATTCCAAAAGTCTCCGAAAAAATCAATTATTAATTAACAAACTGAATCGATGGATTCCTGCCCAAGGTTCGATTCTTGACCAGTGACAGTTGTAACTAATTATTAAATAAATTTTAGATTCTGTTTTCCATTACCTTTCGCGGAGTTTATTAATCATTCACTCTGCGTAAAACCACACAAGTCAATAAACCTGACTAACGAATTAATACGGTGCCGATAAACCTATTATGAAAGTCTAATTTTTCAATAATCTGAATAACCTATAAGCCGTTTATGTACAAAGACACACATATAGAACAATTGTCTTCAGTCCTTAAGACCTAGTCATGTCATTATCAAACGTATAGGCTAGTCATTTCAGGACCGCATGACCTTCGTCGTTAGCTAATTATATTCAAAAAATCCATCGTGGCATTTTTTAATACATACTAAGGACTAAGTGACCTTGAAAAATATTTTAGTAACACCAAGAGGCTTTAAACTAGTAAATATTCAGTCACTACATTTTGTACTACGCGCAATCAAAAAAAAAGGAAGCACCGACATCGAAAAGGCATCACCGCCAATGAAAAGGCAGCACATTTGGAAGCACCGACAACGAAAACGCAGCACATTTGGAAGCTCCGCCATCGAAAAGGCGGCACATTTGGAAGAACCGTCAATGAAAAAACAGCACCATCATCAAAAAGGCAGCACATTTGTCATTGATTACAATATTCATTGGCTCCAATAATTCGCTCGCTCTAATATTTATTGGCTACAATATTCATTGGCTCCAATATTCATTGGCTCCAAAATTAATTGGCTCCAATATTCATTGGCTCCGATATTCATCGGCTCCAATATTCATGGGCTCCAATATCAATTGGCTACAATTGCTCCAAATGATTCAACAGGGTCCAAAAGGCTCCAATAGTCTTTGGCTCCTGTAGATATTGGCTCTAATAGTCATTGGCTACAATATTCATTAACACCAATAATTATTGGCTCCAATATTCATTGGCTAAAATATTCATTGGCTCCAATAGTCATTGGCTACAATATTCATAGGCTCCAATTTCCATTGGCTCCAATATTCATTGGCTCCAATATTCATTGGCTCCAATATTCATTGGCTCCAATATTCATTGGCTCCAATATTCATTGGCTCCAATATTCATTGGCTCCAATATTCATTGGCTCCAATATTCATTGGCTCCAATATTCATTGGCTCCAATATTCATTGGCTCCAATATTCATTGGCACCAATATTCATTGGCTCCAATATTCATTGGCTCCAATATTCATAGGCTCCAATATTCATTGGCTCCAATATTCATTGGCTCCAATATTCATTGGCTCCATTATTCATTAGCTCCAATATTCATTGGTTCAAATATTAATTGGCTCCAATATTCATTGGCTCCAATATTCATTGGCTGCAATATTCATTGGCTCCAATATTCATGAGCTCCAATATCAATTGGTTCCAAATGCTCCAATTGCTCCAACAGGCTCTAAAAGGCTCCATCAGTCTTTTAGCTCCAACAGTCTTTTGGCTCCTATAGTCATTGGCTAAAATTTTCATTGTCACCAATATTATTTGGCTCCAATATTCATTGGCTCCAATATTCATTAGCTCCAATATATATTGGCTCTTATTGCTCCAAATGCTCTAACAGACTCCAAATGCTCCATCAGTCTTTTGGTTCCAACATGCTTTTGGCTCCTATAGTCAATAGCTCCAATATTCATGAGCTCCAATATTAATTGGCTCTAATTGCTCCAATTGCTCCAACAGGCTCCAAAAAGCTCCATCAGTCTTTTGGCTCCAACATGCTTTTGGCTCCTATAGTCTTTGGCTCCAATATTCATTGGTTCCAATATTCATTGGCTCTAATATTCATGGGTACCAATTTTCATTGGCTACAATATTCATTGGCTCTAATATTCATTAGCTCCAATATTCATCGGCTCCAATTGCTCCAAATGCTCTAAAAGGCTCAAAAAGGCTCCAACATTATTTTGGCTCGTATAGACATTGGCTCCAATATTCATTGGCTCCAATATTCATTGTCTCCAATATTCATTGGCTCCAATATTCTTTGGATCCAATATTCATTGAATACAATATTCATTGGATCCAATATTCATTGGATCCAATATTCATTGGCTCCAATATTAATTGGCTCCAATATTAATTGGCTCCAATTGCTCCAAATGCTCCAACAGGCTCCAAAAGGCTCCATCAGTCTTTTGGCTCCGAACTGTCTTTTGTCTCCTATAGTCATTGGCTTAAATTTTCATTGTCACCAATATTAATTGGCTCCAATATTCATTGGCTCCAATATTCATTGGCTCCAATATTCATTGTCTCCAATATTCATTAGCTCCAATATTCATTGGCTCTAATATTGATTGGCTTCAATATTTATTAGCTCCAATATGCATTATCTCCAATATTCGTTGGCTCCAATATTCATTGGCTCCAATATTCATGGGCTCCATTATCAATTGGCTCTAATTGCTCCAAATGCTCCAAAAGGCTCCATTAGTTTTTTGGCTCCAACTGTCTTTTGGCTCCTATAGTCAGAGGCTACAATTTTCATTGTCACCAATATATTTTGGCTCCAATATTCCATGGCTCCAATATTTATGAGCTCAAATATATATTGGCTCTTATTGCTCCAAATGCTCCAACATGCTGCAAAAGCTCCATCTGTGTTTTGGCTCCAACATGCTTTTGGCTCCTAGAGTCATTAGCTCCAATATTAATGAGCTCCAATATAAATTGGCTCTAATTGCTCCAAAAGCTCCAACAGGCTCCAAAAGGCTCCATCAGTCTTTTGGCTCCAACATGCTTTTGGCTCCTATAGTCATTGGCTACAATATTCAATGGCTCCTATATTCATTGGCTTCAATATTCATTGGATCCAATATTAATTGGCTCCAATATTCATTGTCTCCAATATTCATTGGCTCCAATATTCATGATCTCCAATATAAATTGGCTCCAATTGCTCCAAATGCTCCAACATGCTGCAAAAGCTCCATCAGTCTTTTGGTTCCAACATGCTTTTGGCTCTTATTGTCATTGGCTCCAATATTCATTGGCTCCAAAATTCATTGGCTCCAAAATTCATTGGCTCCAATATTCATTGGCTCTAATATTCATTGGCTCCAATATTTATTGCCTCCAATATTCATTGGCTCCAATATTCATGAGCTCCAATATCAATTGACTCTAATTGCTTCAAATGCTCCAACATGCTCCAAAAGGCTCCATTTGTCTTTTGGTTCCAACATGCTTTTGGCTCCTATTGTCATTGGCTCCAATATTCATTGGCTCTATTATTCATTGGCTCCAATATTCATTGGCTCAAATATTCATTGGCTCCAAAATTCATTGGCTCCAATATTCATTGGCTCTAATATTCATTGGCTCCAATATACATTGGCTCCAATATTCATTGGCTCCAATATTTAGTGGCTCCAATATTCATTGGCTCCAATATTCATGAGCTCCAATATTAATTGGCCCTAATTGCTCCAATATCAATTGGCCCTAATTGCTCCAATATCAATTGGCCCTAATTGCTCCAAATGCTCCAACAGGCTCCAAAAGGCTCCATCAGTCCTTTGGCTCCAAAATGCTTTTGGCTCCTATAGTCATTGGCTCCAATAGTCATTGGCTACATTATTCATTGGCTCCAATATTCATTGGCTCCTATATTGATTAGCTCAAATATTCATTGTCTCCAATATTCATTGGCTCCATTAGTCATTGACACCAACAGTCTTTTGGTTCCAAAATTCTTTTGGCTCCAAATATATTAGGCTAGAATTCTTCCAGTCAACGCAACTTCGAGCCATGAGTTTACGAGATTACATGACTACGAATATTCAAGTTTACGAGACTTCGAGGCTACAGAGCTACGAAGTTTCTAGAACACAAATTTACGTGACTGCGTGGATACAGGAATACAAGTCTGCATGAGTTCTTGACTACGAAGCTACTCATCTACAAGAAGGCACCAATTGTCACATCTGTCTTTGACGGAATTTTCTCCTTTGCTACATCTGCACCATCAGCATTATGTTACAAGATTACAAAACTACTTGCTTACGTAGCTTCAAGTCTACGAGGCTCCAATGCATCATGACTTCGAGATTACGAGCCATGAGGTTACGAGACTATGCGATTGCAAGTCTTCAAGGTTACGTGATCGTGAGGCTATAGGACTACGAAGCTTCCTGAACGCATGGTTACGAGACTGCATAACTAATTGGCCGCGTGGCTACATAACTTCATGTCTCTAACTGACTACAATAGCACTACTCAGTGGTGAGAGTTAATTTATCTCATGCAAAGGTACTTGCTGCAAGTAGTTCCGGTTTTCAACATCAGATGACGTCACGTGTTGCTTGTAGGAAAAAAATATTTATTTCTTTTATGCGGGATGCGGGATGCTCACTATCAATCGCATAAGAAGGATGGCTTCGATAGTCTTCAAGGAGAAGGAAGTTCGTCCTTCCTGCTAGTGCTTCTCATATTTCTCACGGTCCGCCATTTTGGATTGCAACGTCACGGCAGCCATCTTGGATGGGTGTGACATTGACCTTTGACCGAAACCGCAGGAATGATCGCAAGCAGACGAAAAAAATCTATCAAAATATTGATAATAATAATTATGAGAACATGGATAAAACCACCATAATATTGACATGGATTATCAAATGCACACGAAGAAAAACGACACACGTTTTCTTTGATATCATAAAATTACAGGCAAAAAATATTTAAAAAAAATAAATTAAAAAATTTAAAATAAAAAAAATACATAAAATTCTGGCTTGTACTAGAACTCTATCTATGCTCAACAATGATAAGTTTACAAGCTAGCAGAATCTGTTTATGTTTTTTTTTATTTTAAATTTTTTATTTATTTTTTTTAAAGATTTTTTCCCTGTAATTTTATATCAAAGAAAACGTGTGTCGTTTTTCTCCGTGTGCATTTGATTATCCATGTAATTATTATAGTGGTTTTCTCCATGTGCTCCTAATTATTCTTAACAATATTTTGATAGATTTTTTCGTAAGCTTGCGATCATTCCTGCGGTTTCGGTCAAAGGTCAAGGTCACACCCATCCAAGATGGCTGCCGTGACGTTGCAATCCAAGATGGCGGACCGTGAGAAATCTAAAAAGCACTAGCAGGAAGGACGAACTTCCTTCTCCTTGAAGACTATCGAAGCCATCCTTCTTATGCGATTGATAGTGAGCATCCCGCATCCCGCATAAAAGAAATAAATATTTTTTACCTACAAGCAACACGTGACGTCATCTGATGTTGAAAACCGGAACTACTTGCAGCAAGTACCTTTGCATGAGATAAATTAACTCTCACCACTGAGTAGTGCTATTGTAGTCAGTTAGAGACATGAAGTTATGTAGCCACGCGGCCAATTAGTTATGCAGTCTCGTAACCATGCATTCAGGAAGCTTCGTAGTCCTATAGCCTCACGATCACGTAACCTTGAAGACTTGCAATCGCATAGTCTCGTAACCTCATGGCTCGTAATCTCGAAGTCATGATGCATTGGAGCCTCGTAGACTTGAAGCTACGTAAGCAAGTAGTTTTGTAATCTTGTAACATAATGCTGATGGTGCAGATGTAGCAAAGGAGAAAATTCCGTCAAAGACAGATGTGACAATTGGTGCCTTGTAGACGAGTAGCTTCGTAGTCAAGAACTCATGCAGACTTGTATTCCTGTATCCACGCAGTCACGTAAACTTGTGTTCTAGAAACTTCGTAGCTCTGTAGCCTTGCAGTCTCGTAAACTTGAATATTCGTAGTCATGTAATCTCGTAAACTCATGGCTCGAAGTCGCGTAGTCATGAAGTCTTGGGACCTCGTAGAATTGTAACTACGTATCCAAGTAACATCATAGACTTGAGGCTACGTAAGCAAGTAGCCTTGTATTCTTATAACATAATGCTGATGGTGCAGATGTAGCAAAAGAGAAAATTCCGTCGAAGACAGATGTGACTAATGGAGCCTTGTAGACGAGTAGCTTCGTAGTCAAGTACTCATGCAGACTTGTAGACCCGTATACTCGCAGTCACGTAAACTCGATTTCTATAGGTTTCGTAGCTCTGTAGCCTCGCAGTCTCGTAAACTTGAAGATTCGATGTCACGTAGTCTCGTAACCTCATGGCTCGTAGTCGCGTAGACTGGAAGAATTCTAGCCAAATATATTTGCAGCCAAAAGACTTTTGGAACCAAAAGACTGTTGGAGCCAAAAGACTGATGGAGCCTTTTGGAGCCTGTTGGAGCATTTGGATCAATTGGAGCCAATTGATGTTGGAGCCCATGAATATTTGAGCCAATGAATATTGGAGCCAATGAATATTGGAGCCAATGAATTTTGGAGACAATGAATATTGGAGCCAATGAATATTGGAGCCAATAAATATTGTATCCAATGACTATTGGAGCCAATGAATATTGGAGCCAATGGATATTGTAGCCAATGACTATTGGAGCCAATGTCTATAGGAGCGAAAAGACTGTTGGAGCCTTTTGGAGCCTGTTGGAGCATTTGGAGCAATTGTAGCCAATTGATATTGGAGTCCATGAATATTGGAGCCGATGAATATTGCAGCCAATGAATATTGGAACCAATGAATATTGTTGCCAATGAATATTGGAGCGAGCGAATTAATGAAGCCAATGAATATTTGAATCAATGACAAATGTGCTGCCTTTTCGATGATGGTGCTGCCTTTTTGTTGACGGTGCTTCCAAATGTGCCGCCTTTTCGATGGCGGAGCCTCCAAATGTGCTGCCTTTTCGTTGGTGGTGCTGCCTTTTCGATGTCGGTGCTTCCAAATGTGCTGCCTTTTCATTGTTGGTGCTGCATTTTCGTTGTCGGTGCTTCCAAATGAGCTGCCTTTTCGTTGGCGTTGCTGCCTTTTCGTTGTCGGTGCTTCCAAATGTGCTGCGTTTTCGTTGTCGGTGCTTCCAAATGTGCTGCTTTTTCGTTGGCCGTGATGTTTTTTCGTTGTCGTTGCTTCCTTTTTGTTTATTGCGCGTAGTACAAAATGTAGTGAATAAATATTGACTAGTTTAAAACCTCTTAATTTTACTAAAATATTTTTAAGGTCACTTGGTTCTTTAGTATGTATAAAAAATGCCACGATGGATTAATTGAATATAATTAGCTAACGACGAAGGTCATGCGGTCCTGAAATGACTAGCCTATACGTCTGATAATGACATGACTCTGTCTTATGGACTGAAAACAATTGTTCCATATGTGTGGCTTTGTACATGAATGGCTTATAGGTTATTCAGATTATTGAAAAATTATACTTTCATAATAGGCTAATCGGCACCGTATTAATTCGTTGGTCAGGTATGTTGACTTTATTTGTTTTTCGTACAGTGAATGATTAATTAACTCCACGAAAGGTAATGGAAAACAGTATCTAAAATTTATTTAATAATTAGTAACAACTGTCACTGTTCAAGAATCAAACCGTGGACAGGAATCCATCGATTCAATTCGTAAATTAATAATTGATTTTTTCGGAGACTTTTGGAATTTTTCCCGCATTTATAGCTAAATAATTACATGAATTCAAGATGGCGGCCAAATTTCAAGATGGCGGACACCTCAGTAATAATAAATGATTACTGCACTGTAGCAGGTTAGAATAAAACTAGCATGAAGGTAAGACGAGTACACACAAGATGGTGTCCTCCAGCAGACGAAAACATGATGGTGGCAATGACCACTAGCAGGTGGTAGCTCCTAGTAGCATGTACTGAACATAAAATGACGGATCCATGATGGACATCAAGCTCAAAGTCAAAGATCATGGTAAAGGTCAAATTTCAAAGTCAAGGTCAAAGTTCAAGTTCAAGGTCAAAGTTAAAGGTAAAGTTCAAGTTCAAGTTAAAGGTCAAATAACAAGGTCAAGGTCAAATTTCAATGTCAAGGTAAAATTGCAATGCCAATAGACGAGGTTAAAGGTATGGTGAACAGAAATTTATATTAACATGATGCCAGCACACTCTAGTAGACGAAAACAAAATGACAGTCTCCAGCGAACGAAGACAAGATGGCGGGCATGACGTTATATTAGCTGATGGTAAATACCTTGATATTGGTGGTAGGTCAGTCTGTAGGTGGCTTCTGTGGAGGAAGGATCTGGTGTTTTTTTTTTAATTTTTGCCCTTACCGGTTTTGAACCAAGGACGGTAATCGATATAATCAATCAGAATTCTATTTAATTAATTTTTTTGATAAATTTTGGAATTTTTCCCGATTTTCTAACATAAAAATCACGGATTTAAAAGATGGCGTCTTAATTTCAAGATGGCGACCATAACGGTAATTGCAACATTAATAGGATCCAATATGACGGTCGTGACATAAAGTGTAACCTTGGCATAGTACTCAACCAAGATGGCGGGTGTAACGAAATATGCAACATTTATATAATCCAAGATGGCGACCGTAACGATATCTGCAACAGTGGTTTTTAAGATTTTTATTATTTTATTCGATTATTTAATTTTTTTTATTTTTAAAATTTTTCCCGAATTTCGAACATAAAAATTGCGGATTTTAAAGATGGCGTGCGTAACGGAAATTGCAACGGTGACATCATAATCCAAGATGGCGGTCATAGTATCCTTATTCCTAGAAATGGTTAAATGGAAGCTGAATTTTTTATAAATTTTAAATTTTTTTTCCTTAAAATCGGATAATAAAGATTTTCAAGATGGCTGTTGTAACGAATATTGCAACGGTGACGTCATAATCCTAAAAGAGGCTTCTCGGAGGCTGTAGACATGGATGCTTAAGCCTATATCAGGAATTTAGTGGTTTTTAAGGCAAAACGACTTTTGTGGTTTTTCGAAATCCCAATTTTCCCTCAAAACGGGAATTTTTCCCTCTAAAACGGGAAATTTTGAGTCATTTTGAGTCATTTTTGAGGAATTTTTGAGTTCAAGATGGCCGCCGTGACGTCACAATCCAAGATGGCGGACCGACAATCACAATCCACATCCCGAATCCTGTGCCAGAAAATACATTCACATACTACTAACAACTATTTATCAGAGAAGCAAAGTAACTCAGTCTGTTAATTATAGTACGAATAATATACCGACTCAAATAATAGTACGTCTTGACAGTACGTCTTGACAGTCCTCATTGTGTATAGGATGTTCGCTTGGGCCAGACTTGAGACCTCGAAGAACATAATTAATATATCCAAGGCTATGAGAGACATTTTGCGAGATGCATGTCCATCATCGCACCTGCAAATAGATCTTGGTGATGAATTGTACAATGCGACCTTCAAGGCTTTGATGAAGACGTTTGGCATCAAACACTTATCTATATTTAGTAATGTCAAAGCCACTGGTGTCGATAAGTTTAACAGAACTTTGCGCAACAAGATGTGGCGACAGTTCACGGGTAACAGAAATTACAAGTGGTTTGTTATCTTGCCGAAATTATAAGAGGATACAATTACAATATGCATTCTACTACGAAAATGATGCCTTAATTTGTGAAAGATGCTCTTCATATTTCGAATAGTGTTTTCCAACACGGAGAAGAAGAAAGATCCACGAAAGCGTAAAGCTATCGTCGGTGACGTTTTGCGAATCTCCAAGCAGAAAGGAAACTTCGAGTAAAGTTTCACTGTTAACTGGAATCCCGAACTTGTCCTTGTGACCCATGTTCGTGAATCGTAAACTAAGATATACTACCTCGAATATTTGAACCACAAACCTATTCGTGATAGCTTCTATGCCCAAGAGATTCAGCCTATGATGTATCCTGACACATAATGTGTGGAGAAGATTCTCAATAGAAGAAAGGGTCAATCCTATGTCAAGTGGTGGGGCTTCCTTAATCATTTAATTCGTGGGTAGCTGATGCAGAAATTGAGAAACGATAAAATATCTGCTAGTTTTTTTACTTGCAGAAATTATATAATACATTTTTTATTTGTAAGTTTGTTGTTTCATCTCCATTTTTAAATTATTGTCCTCGCCAGGTTTGAACCAAAGACTTTATGACTTAATACTTTATGATATAATAACATTTTGATATAAATTTATTTAATTAAAATTTTTGAGTTTTGAAAATTCTTCTCATTAAAATACGCGATCAATTACATATTTTCACTATGGCGGCCTTAACGAAAAGGGCAATGGTTACACCATAATTAAAAATGGCAAAAAAATGGAAGAATTTTAAATTAAAGTTAGATTAATTAATTTTTTTAAAATTTTAATACTATCCCATTAAAATCGGATAATAATTATGGATATTCAATTTGTTGGCCGTAACGAAAATTGCAACAGTGACATGCACGATAGCAGAAAGTTCTAGAAAAAATGTAGGAATTCTAAATGGCAGAAAACAAAATGGCTGCCAGGTTCAAGGTGAAATGTCAAGTTCAATGTCAAAGACATCCAAGATGGCCACCGTGACCTCACAATCTAATTTAACGTTTGGCTCCTCGACTCTTCACTCCTATACCTGCCGCAGGACCCACAATTATATATTATTATTTTATTATAATTATTTAATTATGATTGAGACTTTGTATGGATATGAAATTTTATAATGCACATGTTTCTTTACTTGACATTTCGTATAGCCTAAGTTACATGCTTTCCTTATAATGTTACAATATTTTTATTATTCTTAAATAAACAAATTCTTCGTCTTAATATCTTGCGGCGTAAGGTTGTAGCCATGAGATTTTGTAGTATATGCAGTATTGTAAAGTGTAATGTAAAACGTTTCACATTATCAAAACCAATGGTAAAAAGCCTAATATTATCCGCTTACTGTAACTGTAAGCACTCATTTATCGACTAGACGATACAGGACTTTTGTTTACTTTGAAAGTCACAGAGTAACCGTTTTCCTTTCTCAGTAGTTGTCATTAAGGAATTAGTAGCTACAAAAAGCTAGAAGAACGTTTTACATGGACTGAGTGGAAAAAGTTAATGTTTAAATTCCACTTCACAATTTTAATCCTCAAAATACTATAGTGAACAACACAATTAAAGTAAATAAAAGTTAATGCTCATCTGGAAAAAAACCAGTAAGTTCACTGCGTGCTGTACAAACAGTGCTCGATAAATAAAACCCAGTAACGAATCACCCAACACGTTTCCCATTCGGCCACGCAGTTATTTGACAGGCACGACCAATATTTTGTGGAGGAAATAAAACTGCAGGAAGGGTTATTTTGAAATATGGGATAGCGGTAGTGTGAGTCGTCAATTGAAAATGCAGAAGAGTATTCGGTATGCATCATTAATTCCTTGATTTAGCTATCGGATCGGCTACTGATTTTCGCTTATCGCATTTTCTGTTCATAAACTGCCAACGATAATATTAAAACAGTGGAAGAATGGAAAGTTTACAACCGGTAGTTGAAAGAGATAAGCAAAAGGATAACAGAAAATTCAATAAAAAAGGCGCGAAGAGGAGAGTACGAATTCTATAAAGTCAGAATCTTCGTGGAATATCGCACAACGTGTGAGAGTAAAGTTGCTAATTGTATAAAAAGGACTTTTATCGCAGTAAGAATTTTACTCTTTAGAAGCTATTGCTCTCTGGAAACCAAGAATTTTGGTTAATAATTACTTTACTTAAGATGTAATATTGGTTTCCCAAGGAAAGTATATATTATCCCGACAGTCTAAAGCCTTTAAATGATACTTAAATTTAAAAAAAAATACATATACACACCCCTAATAACTAGATGAAAATTAACATCGACATGCCTGAGGCAGGGCTAACATGGATTGAATGTGGCTGACACTCACAAGAGTCGGCTCATAGGTTAATGCCAGCCTGAAGAATGCTTAAGGTGAGATGAGATGGGGTATGGAGCAGTGACGGAATGAATTGATGGGTTGGGAGAACTCCAAGGAAACCCACGTTACCCATTTGCGAAAAATACGGGGTCGCCTTTGTGGTGGGCAGGTGTTGTATCCACTCAACCACCGTTGTGGATCGTGGATGGTTGGTGCCATATTGGATTGTGATGTCACAGCAACCATCTTGAATGACCTTGAACACGAACTTTGAACTTGACTATGAACCGGTGAACAATTTTGGATTCCGCCATTTTGGAATCCACCATGTTATATTCTAGAAATTTCCACCCTCATGAATTTTACCATTTTGTTTTCTAGAACATTCCCACATCTTGAACTCCACCGATTCGTTTTCGTCTGCTAGAGTTGTCTGCTGCCATATTGGTTTAAATTTTACTCATAAAAGTCCCGTAGTATTTATTACCAGACCATCGTGGCATCCGCTACATGGTCGGCCATCTTAAACGTCATATTGAAAATTCATATCATAAACCTATGAATATGGAAAAAAATTTCCATTATTTATTTTTAAAAATCAGCTCTTAACAGACTATATTGATTGATTCGATCAATTTCAGTTCTTCCTTCGATACCAGGCATTACCGAGTATATGAATTATTGTCTCAATTTAACATTTTACCATAAAATTGCCAAGTGTTAAGACAAAAAAACTAATTTTTACAACTTAAAATTTATTTTGTATATTCTGCTCTACTGCAAGAACAAACAAGCAAATTAGTAAAGTTTTCGGCATTTTTCGATTTCTGAAACTACAAACAACGAATTAAAACCAGATAGTAGGTCCTAAGCTCCGATTAAATAATAGTAAGTAACACAGAAGTGTTCAGGACTTCAATAAGTAGTAGTAGTACATGAATGGGGCTCTTGGGAGAGGTTTCAGTGCGAGGTGCGAGCTGGGGTCAATGACCAATGCAATAATATAATCTAATATCATGGCGGCTATCTTTTATGATCTGGACATTTGACCTTGACCTTGTTATTGAACTTTGACCTTGATTCCAGTAGCCATTTTGAATCAGCCACCTTAAATTCGGCCATCTTGAAATAGAACATACCACTTCTCAAATGTTAAAATTTTCTTTATGCGTGCCATCTTGAACTTTGATGGCACGTCCGCCATCTTGGATCTGACTTAACAGAAACATGTTTCGATTTTGAAATCAAATCCACCATCGTGTTTTCATCTGCAAGAGGCCGTCATCTTGGATACCTCCATCTTGATTTCTGCTTTTTCTCCTAGAAAGTGCCAATATCGCTTTATCTTGTGTACATAGTTTCGTTGTTCCATTACCTATCAGTTTTGTTATGGTCCTTATAAACATAATAAATGTAATTTTTATACAAAATACTTTGGAAGCATGGTGATTCGAACCATGTCAGTTTGGACCTCTGGATTGTAAAACCTACGACGTTGAACTCACGGCCATCGAGACATTTACCAGACCGAAAGTTTATATAATTTAAGTAGTATAGCTTAGTAGGTCCTGGCACAGGTCCAGGTTGTGGAGCCAGAAGCCATCCACCATTTTTAATTGTGCCGTCACAACGTCCATCTTTGTGTCAAACTTCCTCAAAATTCTTCGAAAATGACTTAAAATTTCTAAAATTCCCAGAAATGTCCCTATTTTAAGGGAAAGTTTCACATTTTACATTTTATACATCAAAAAATATCTGAAAAGGCCAAAATTCCTAGGAGAGTGGCAACTTTCTTCAGATTGGCGCAATACTCCTCGTTGAGGGGCAAAATTCCTCAAAAGCCCAATCAGAGGTCAAGCATGACCTTGACCTTGACCGTAATCATGAAATCTTTAATTTACGAGTACAAAAAATCCGAAAATCCAAGAAATTAAAAAAAAAAACAGTTTTTTATAATGTTAAGTTATTTGATCGATTTCGGTCTTCGGATCGATTCCCGGCAAGAGTAGGCCCTAAACATGAAATTTATTACTAACAATTTAAAGATTTTTAAATACAATTTAATTAAAATTAGAAAAAACAACCTTGCTTATGCCACACCCGCCATATTATATTCTAGAACATTGATTTCACGTTATGGCCGCCATTTTGGAAATCAATAAAGTTTGTGCTAGAAAATCAGGAACATTTGTAAAAATCCAAAAAATATATATATACTTAAATTTTGATAATAAAATATATTAAAAATACTGGTATCACACCCAGGGAGGAAATTACATTAAAAATGGCAACAGAGCCTTTCTCCAAGGAAGCCGCCGGTAGAGTGACCCCCACCACAAATTCCAAGGTATATATATTGTGTCAACCAGTATGACATCACGTCCACCATCTTGTTTAGGTCAGCTGAAGGTCACCGTCATAAATCCACCATTTATTTTTGTTTGCAAGAGAGAACTGTAGGAATATTTGTTTAACTTTTACATTCTAGAATGCGATATTTTTAGAATTGTGGCATCCGTCATCTTGTGGCCAGTCTAGACAGCAATCTTAGAAATTTGTAATTATTTACCTGAAAATTCAGGGAAAAACTAAAAAATCATAACATTTTTGCTTATTAAAATAATAATTGATTCTATCGATATGCATCCTTCGTTTAATCGTTTATCAGTATAGAAAAGTAATTCAATTAAATATCACATCAATTTACTAAACAAAGGAGTGTTTCAGAAACTATTTTTTTACTAAAAAAATACATACATTTTACTCAACTACAAGTACATAGATACGAGAAAATAATAAATGTTATTTTTTCAATGAGCAGAGTCTGTTTGTTCTCAGTTGCAATCGACCTCATGCCTATGAGTCCATCTACTACCGTTTCCCTGATATCGTTCCTCTTCGCGACAGATTACTTCAATAGAATATTTTACACAATCTTCTACAGCGCTTGATAAGTAAAGAGCAGTATTCATTGTCTTGAATGCTCTTTTACAAGTCTCGTCTTGAAATGATTCAGGTAAATCATAAGTACATGACAGCCACAAAGTATACTACACTGACCGGTTTTCATCAAATACTTCTTCAAGTTTATTAACAGTATCCTTCTTGGCATCAGATAGAAAGTTACTAAAGTAGGTGTATAAAGTTCATTCTGTGACAGGGGGTGAGGGGTCGGGATCTAAGGATCCGCGGCGGCCATCTTGGATGACGTCATTTATGGCGGCCATCTTGTATTTGACTTTGACCTTTGACCCCAGAGGCCATTTTGTTTTCTCTAACATTCCGCCATTTTGTTTTCTAGAACATACCGTCATTTTGATTTATCACATCATAAATAATCAAAAATTATATAATAATTATTATTAAATTTCACCACCACCTTATAATCGAGCACCCCACTCCTATGTGTTGCACATTTCGTTACATTCACCATCTTGGAAAATTATAATTATTAACTTTGAAAATCGGGAAAAATATTTAAAGAATTTGAAAAAATTATTAAATAAAATTTATATAAATTTTCTCCATCATCTCATAATCGAGCACCCCACTCCTATGTATTGCTCATTATGCTGCTATAACATCTCCAGCACCTGCCAGAGGCAGTTATCTTGTCTGCTGGAGACCGCCATCTTGATTTCATCTGATGGATGTCGTCATTGGGTGTAGGTTTTTAAAGTACGTTAGTGTATGTAAGGTCGAGTTTCAATTATCTACCAACATTATTATGAACCTTATGGACAAAAAATTCGCAAATTTTGTTAAAATAAATCACAAAATCTACAAAATCCACAGTTATTTTGTTGTTGTAACCGCCATTTTTTCTTAAAGTCTTATTATTTATAGGTTTTAACTAAAAAATATGTTATCAATACTATCGTTGTGGATGCCTTTGTTAAAGTAATGATAATTAAAAAAAGAATCATTTATTACTCCATCTTAGCGACCAGAAATTTTTCAGAGTCCTAACTCACAAGTAATATTGTGACGTGACTCCGTCAGACGTCCCGCGTACACCTATACACATAACAATAAATAACCTATAACATTTGGGGGGTGGTAGCTGTTGGTAAGCATGGTACTCGAGATCAAGTCTTCTCCCTATACAGGAAGTGTAGGGTATTATTTATGTACTGAAAAGAAACGTGATTAGTTCATCCAAACACAGGTTTTATTTACTAATCCAAATATGAGAAGCACAATAAACAAACTCTGAGAAATAAAACAAAAAAAAAAGGTTAACAGAAGAATTCATAAATAATAATTTATCACTTAGGTTCATGAATAAATAAATACCTTAAATACATATTAAAGTGACGTCCGCCGGCAAACAATTATCACTACAACATGGCGGTTCTCTCGTCATCGCAACTCCGCGGAAGAATAGTATACTTCCCAGTAACCACTACCTACATGCTTATAACCAGACGTCGATTTTTCCCAAAATCAAATAATAAATAACAGAGGTGGAACAATACTACATTATTACTTAAAAGATTAAGACGAAGATCGTCCAAGAAATGATCGTTGCGAACGAGCCATGGCCAACCACTTACCCTACTGACTTGAGGCGAAGCAAAGTTGTTTCAAACCGACCTGGACCCGGCTCCCAGAGAGGTCCCCAGGCAAAAAGCCTCGGCCCCTCCCTGGAAGGAGGTTTTTACTACAAAACTGGGCCAAGCCGGAAAAAAAAAAAACACGAACACCGGGGAAACTTATCCACAGGGAAACTCGCGGTCCCCTCCCTTCCCACAAGGAAAAATTGGAAAACAAATGAAGTCAGCTATTCCTTCTGCGCAGACGCGAGCGAGTTTCCCCCTCTCCCTCTTGCGCTGCTCGATTGTTAATTTTCCGTCTACGTTTCCAAACTCGGACACAAGATGGCATCACTAATCAGGACAGAGTCCTCGAAACGCGAACACAAAAGCCTCGCGCGACAAACAAAAGACTAGCGTAGCGCAGCAGGTTTTTCTGGAACGGCGTGTTGCAACCTCTCAGCAGGCCCTGGCCAGCGACCCACGAGAATTAGCAACCCACGCAGCCTCGCAAAAGCCCGCGGCGCTTGCAAACTTCTATCGCAGTAACCTATATTCCCATACCCGCGTGTCGAAATCAACCGGCCGAGCCTGGAAACGCGCACATACACCAACACGTTAACAAAAGTAAACTAAATTTAAGAAAAAAAGTAATGAAATTTTCAGACCGTGACAATATTCTCTTCTCATGATTGCGTACTCGTGTTTTAAAGCTGCATGGAAGCAGATATTTTTAATGTCTGCATATAATTACATTCCTAAACAAGTTAATGTTTGCGTACTCGTGTTTTAAAGCTGCATGGTAGCAGATATTTAAATGTCTGCGTATAATTACATTTTACCATTCTCTAAGACATTTTTAAGTATCAGTAGCTTGGAGAATATAGGTTATAAAAATTTAAAAAATTATATGTAATATGTAGGTAAAATCTTATTTATTAAATTAAGAACATATTTTGTACAGCAAGAACATAAACTGTACAACAAAAACGGAAACTATACAACCAAAACGGAAACTATACAACAAAACAGAAATTGTACAACAAAAACGGAAACTATACAACAAAAACTGAAACTATACACCAAAAACGTAAACTATACAACAAAAACTGTAACTATACAACAAAATGGAAATATATATACAAAAAATATATGCAACAAAACAGACAATATATACAGCAGAAAACCATATACAGTAAAATATTTACATGTCATCACCGACATACCTGTGGGGGACCGTGCGGATACCATCTTCGCATACCCTGCGCTTGTCGTCCTCCCATGTTATGGCCAGCTTATTGCTGTACTCACTGAAGAGCACATGCTGTCTTGAGCGAATGGCTCTAACACCTGCCCTCCTTGTGCAGTGGCCTTGCAGGGCATCCAGGTAGTCACTGAATGTTATACGGTTTCTGATCACAAAGCGCTGGATGCCCTTAGCCTTCTTCTCAACTTTACCACCACACCTGTAAGCATAGAGTTTGGCCCGCAGACTGACAACCTCCTCCATCACTTCTCCCCCACATTCATCCTTAAACTTTCCAACAACCTTTTTGTTGACGGAGGAGAAGCATGGGTGGTCAGGAGGGTAGCAGCTGGTGTCGAATTCAAGCATGAACTTAGGGTCGGCTTTGAGATCCTGGTATAAATCATGTGTCTGAATCTTGTAAACAAAGCTGTCTGTATCCATGTATGCTATTTTAATATTTCCTCGGTATCTAGGCTTCATAGTATTATAGTGAAAATCATACATCAGTGTTTTTGAGAGGTCGAGTACTGCTAGTCTGGCATAAATTGGCTTGTCAAAAACGATGGTTTAATGGTTCAAGTGGAGTAGAGACAATTTGGCTCATACATCGTGCGGTTCTTGAAGGACGGACGACACACCAGTTTCTTAAACCGCTTCTCCGAACACACCAACTCTATTTTGAGCCTCCGCCTCTTGTTCTCCATCAGTTTCCCAAATTTTGAGTTCACAGCGAGCTTGTATAACTCCTTCTCGAACTCGTTGGCTGCGGACTGAGGCTTATTCGTGTTTAGTCTAATATACGGCTCCAATCATGCCGACTGCTCAAACTGAAGTACTTTATGGATTCTTGTGATTTTTAGACCATGCGATACTGCTTGCTGTAGGTTTTTATAGTGAACGAAGTAGTGATCTTTATTGTCCAGCATTGTCATCAACTTTGATTGCTTTGAGCCGGGCGGACACTGATTAATGGGGAGAAATGGCAGGTCTTTGTTGACTTTCGTGGAGCTCGTGAGGATACTCTACGACACACTCGATAATGTAGCCTTGTTACCATGTTGGTAACTGCCTCAACCGTGTGTTATTACGTGCTGGTCATAATATCTAATTGTTTAATATTTATTTAATTTATTTTTATATTTAATTAATTTTAGGTTCTTTTTGGTACTTAAATTGGTAAATTTAATTCCTTGAACTATTGTGAAATTGCACTGACGAACTAGCAAGTGTTAAGTTGGTACACTATACTGCACACTTTCGGTAATGTTCGGGCCGAGCCGAAGATTTCCGAGTGGAATGCTCCGAGTGAAGGCCGCAAGGAACGAGGACTGCTCGATGTGACGCCGGAGTGGATGTACCGCAAGGGGTGGGTGCCTGTGCTGAACGAGCGTGGAGGTTTCACCGGTCGGGGCGCGTTGAAGAGATGCGAGGCGATGGACATCGCTGGTGCCCCGGGGTGGAGAAGTGCCACGGCAGTGGCGGAATTGCTGCGCCTTTGAAAGTAAGACTAGAGACACTTGTTTATTTTCTGGTGTTGGTTCGCCTGTACAGAAAGTGGGAAAAAAATCACAATTTGACTTATTGCTACGTGAAGCGATCATGACTGCGTCTAACGTCATGTGCTAACGTGATTAATACTAGCAACAACTTATAATTACTTTTGAATAAACGTGCTCGATATAGCTTGATATAGCTTGATATATCAGTGCAAAAACCATATGGAAAATACCGTTCGGTAAAAAAGCCCATGTAGACTTTTTGTTAGAACATTCATAATAATAGTTTCTTTTTTTAGTAAATCCATGCGCATGGTGCTGTTGCTATTGTATACCCTGTATGACTTATTAATATTTCATGTCAGTGCTAAATGTAGGTCATTATTGTACGGCATCATCACTCGCGGTGATAGTATAGCATTAAATTCATACACCGTACTTTTGTGTGCGCCTTACTTTACGTGTAGAGCCCCATTGACCCCCTTCAATTTGTTGCTCATAGAATTATTTTTTGAATCCAATACACACATGACAGGGAAAGGTTACATATAAGTAATTTTGCTCCTTCTTTTGCTTCCCTGTGGTGGTGTGTGTGGAAGGTTTTTTGTAGACTCTGGTAGCGATCAAGGTTTTTGAGATTGCTGGAGGCCGGGGTTACAGCCTGTGGGGGAATTTTCCGGAATAGACATGATATCAAATGATGTGTCTGCCCATTGGAAATGACGAATGGAGAGGGAGCGGCAGAGACATCGCCCACCTGTACAAGTTGTTTGCATCAATGTACTCCAGGAATGTGGATGGCTTGGAAGCATCGTGTGTTTCTGGCACGTAGGCATTATTGGCTACACAATGACGTTTAATGCTTTGCGCTACACCCCCACAGTAGTATGTAAATGGGGCTACTGGGACAGGCTCCAGGCGGTGGTGCCGGTGCCGGTGTCCGCCATCTTGGATTATGACGTCACGACGGCCATCTTGGATGGATGTGACCTTGACCTTTGACCTTTACCTTGACATTTGACCTTCAAAATGTGCCAAAATTCGCAAAAATTGGGCAAAATTTGCCCAAAATTCCTCAAATTTCGTCAAAATGTCAATTTCTGTGGAAAAAAATAACGCCAAAAAATCTCAAAAATTTTGATAAATTAAAAATTTCTCTTTTTGAGGGAAAAATTCCCGTTTCAAGGAGAAATTTCCCATTTTTAGTCCATAAAAATACCAGAAGCTAGAAATGTCCATATATAGGCTTAAGCATCCATGTGTACAGCCTCCGATAAGCCTCTGACGTCATCATGGATAATGACGTCACCGTTTCGATTTCCGTTACGGCCGCCATCTTTAAAATCTTTATTTATTATCCGATTTTAATGTGTAACACCCCTCGTGCCTCAAAATAGAATTATTTGGAATTAATTAAAAGAGCCTTGGAAACAAGCTGGAAAAAAAAAAGTTAAATGAAATGATTTACCAGAGGCGACACGAGGTGGGAACAAACACAATTTAGGAACTTCCAGTAACAAGCAAAGGGGAAGTTGTAGGATCGTTATAATCAATAAAATAAAAACTACACGATTAACTTGATCTATAGTTTCCCTGTTTTATTTGCCCTGATTCATTATCATTTTTCCATTATTTTAACATACACACAAAAGGGTTTAACAATTTTCAAAGATTAACAAAAGGAAAACGAAAATAGGCCGGCCTATGCTTACTGAGAACAGTTTACATTCGTAGTTTGACATATAAACATTTGCATTATGACTTTCACACCCAAAGTTGGATGGATTCGATTATTACATTGATAATTAGTTCTATTTGTTTTACATTTTCTTGAGAAAATCACTGGTCGCTGGTGAGTTGGTCGTCCGCTTAAGATAGTTCGTAGCTAGGTAAGGGGGAAATGTTGAATTTACATTACCACCCGGGGTCTTCAAACGATCACGGCGGGTGGTAGAAAGTTTCTTCTAATGTTTCTTCCCACGGAACAGGGAAGGGGGGAGGCCACGAGATGAGAGTATCAATCTCTCCCGGTCATCGAACCCTGTCTGCAACAGTCCAAATCAAAACTGATTAGAACTGGTATACAGGCAGTCTATGGGGCAGAAAATGCCCGGAAAAAAAATTTAAAGGGAAAAAGGAGGGTTCGCGAACTATCACTCACCAAAACAGGGGAGTTTCCCAGCACGCTGCAGTCGTGGAGTCAGCCAGGCTCGGGAGCTCGCGAATTGCGCGGCAGGACGCGGATGATTTCTTCATAATAATAAATTTCAAAGAGAAAAATTTCTAAGGCAAATAACTTAACTATGCAGACAGACTAATCTACTAAAATGGACTTGAGGGATAGCATCCCTTATACAAGGCGACTACATAGTCGTTAGCGGTCGGATGAAGTCTCGCCGATTCGCCGATACTCGATGGAGGCCTGTCTGCAGACGCGACGCGAGTTGGTCTGTGTCGCTGGAAGTTGCGTCCCGTAATTAAAAATGCCCACTGGCTCTAACAGGTGGAAGAGGGGGGTGTCTGGGCCGCCGAAAAATACCGAAGTTGCCCGAATGCGGGCGAAAAAAAAAACTCTAGCAGGAGTCTTGAAGTTGGCCACACTGGGCGATCGTAGAGAACTCTATCGGAGGAGGCTGAGTTAAAAAGAATCGACTCGCGCCTGGCGTCCATATAACTCAAGGGAGAGCGGTGCTGCTCTCTGGTGCCTTAGAGGGTAGGCAAGCGGAGAAGTTCGCGACTTAGTCGCTAGGTAGTGTTTGTTGTCAGTTCTGGCGCCTTCGTTTTTGCGAAGAGACCTAGAGAACGGTCACCGGTCCCCAGGGGGTTACGACCGGTCATTGGTCTTACGTGGAACTGAGAAGGGGGGGAGGTGGGGGTAAAATGCAACGCTGATGGGAAACTACGCCCCGTCGTGGCTACAGAGGGGCGAATATAACACTACGACGTGATAAAAAAGGCGAATCTCAGCTCGTCTCTGCGAACTGGTCGCCTGCAAGCTACAGGCTTGCCTTTGCAGTTAGGGTCACGAAGAGAAATGGTATTACAGTCTTGAGGCGTGACTGAAGGCGGGGGAAATATTAGCCAGAATGCTAGCCTAGCATGAGGCTGGGAAAGAAAATCAGCTCGCCTCTGAGAACAGAGGCTGAGGGCCTGGCCGTAGAGAAAATAAGATGAGAGAAAAAAAATAATAATATTTCCAAAATATTTTAGATTAAAAAATTTTTAAATAAAACGTGCCTAAATACTTAATACACGGCACAAATGAAAAAAAATTACAAATTATAAAAAAATTCAATTAATAAATTTTTTAATAAAATACTAAAAGAAATTACTTTTATGACACGGAGCTCGGAGTCCTCGGTTCGAACCCGACGAGTGCAAAAAAATAAAAATGGCGACCGATCCTTCCCCCGTGGTGGGTGAAGGCAGACTGGCCCCCACCACTTTGTTAATAGCATATATATCGCCAGTTAGCATGACGTCATGTCCACCATCTTGTCTTCGTTTGCTGGAAGCCATCATCATTGTATCGATGGCTAGAGTGCGCTGACACCATGTTAGTTTAATTCTTACCCGCTAGAGTGCAGTAATCATTTATTATTACTGTGACACCCGCCATCTTGTCATTTGGCCGCAATCTTGGATTCGTGTAATTATTTAACTAGAAATGCGGGAAAATTCCTAAAGTCACCGAAAAAATCACTTATTCATTTACATATTGATTCGTTCGATTCCTGTTCCTAGGTTCGATCCCTGGATGATGCAATATTGTTTAATTTTATATAAAAAATTAGAATTTCAATTAACCATGATAAAAATTCTTAAAGAGACTTTAAATCCTCTACTACCATCATCCTATAAACCATCTTGGAAATATGTAATAATTAACCTAGAAATTCAGGAAAAAGTTCTAAATTAATTAAATAAATTTGCAAATAATATACTGATTAATTAGATCGACTAAGGTCCATGGCACGATCCTGGACGAAGCTAAAAGAAATTTAATTTAAATACCAGAAAAGTGAGAGGTTCGAGAAGTAAAGCACCGCAAGTTCTTTTACAAACATAATATTACTTACATAATTTTTATTCTACTACAGGATCACCTGCGAAGGTTAGCAATATTACAATCATTTAGGTCCGCATAGGCGTGAAATGACTAATTCTTAGCTCCAATCGGTTTATACAAGACAGAGACCAGCCAGATCCTTTACTGACATAGTCCTCCTCTTCTTGACAGAGTTTCTGGATACCCTGTTTAACAGTTTGCTTCACATCGTCAGAACTGTAAATTACTGCAGCCGATGTCTTGAATGCACACTTCTTCACTTTGTCATCGAACGGATAAGGCTTTCCATATATACAGTCCAACCACAAGTTATATATCAAAGGTCCGTTTGTTGCTACGTCATCAGTAAGCTGATGGATTATGTTCTGTCTAATATCGTCAAGGAAATTACAAATGTATTTCGACTCACTAAGCGTATTTAGAAAATAGTAGTCTTTCAATGTTCCACGAAATGCAGACTGCGCCAAGTAGAAGCCATTATCGTTCACTTGTAATGCTCCGATCACAGTCTTAGATTTATTTTCATGTTCAGATGCCACAGCAATCGGTTGCTGCACATCGGTTTTTTTACTTGTGCTCTCACGAGTCACCAATCTAAACTGAGGAGTCGTAATTGCTGCAGGTAGTTCAGCAGTAGGCGCACGGACTTCACCTTTACAGTTTATCGCATGTCGGCGCAAATTATCAATTCGAGTAAACCATTTATGACACTCGTCACAGCGAAACTAGAAGGATTCTTCGTACATTTACTCCCCTCATGTCTTCGTACATCATGTGCAAATGCAAACGTCATGTCGCAGTAGCCACAAGGTTGCCTAGTTGAAGACAAACCCGAACCAGATGTCGCTGTTACTGCAACTGTACCATTTCCAGGCATACTCTTATGCACATCAATGCATCGTTGTTGTATAGAAACCTTTACTTTCTGAGGCACTGCAGGACCGTTACATGTCTCCAAGTGTTGCTTCAAATTAGCATTTCTTGTAAATTGCTTGCGACACTTAATACAACCAAACATTTTACGATAAGGGTTCTTGGCACATTCTCTCTTCTCGTGTCGACGAGCATTGCTGATGTTTGATAAAATCCTGTCACAGTAACGACATCGATTTTCGTTAGTTGTTGACGATTCCCCATCCATTGAAGTCTCCATCGAGGGCGAAAAAGCGTTCGTCGAGGGTTCCTGTACAGCCAGCCCTACCGGCATTAAAGTCTCTTCTGCTGGTGGTATCACGTCTGTTGAAATCTCCTCCAATGTTGACGTCGTCGTTGCCAACGGGATCTGCTCCTTCTCCGTCGTAGCTGTCGTCAAGTTTCCCATAGTCGATGGTACAACCTCCATCGAGTTCGACGTTAAAGTCGGTAAAGATGCCATCGAGTTCGCAAGAACAGGTAATTACGTGATTAATGCACCAGAAGAAACAAACTAGGTGATCCATACACCGTCGACGACAGTAACAAACTGAGCGACCTGCTGTCTAGGACTCGCTTATATACATGCACCGGATAGAATAATACGCTAGTCAAATCAAGAACAATTTACTATAATACTAGAGTCAAAACAACATTAAAAATAGAAGCACCATCAACAAAAAGGAAGCACATTTTGGAAGCACCCTCAACAAAAAGGAAGCACATTTTGGAAGCACCCTCAACAAAAAGGAAGCACATTTTGGAAGTACCCTCAACAAAAAGGCAGCACATTTGGAAGAACCATCAAAAAGGCAGCACATTAGGAAGCACCATCAACAAAAAGGCAGCAAATTTGGAAACACCATCAAAAACGCAGCACATTTGGAAGCACCATCAACAAAAAGGCAGCACATTTGGAAGCACCATCAAAAAGGCAGCACATTTGGAAGCACCCTCAACAAAAAGGTAACACAATGGGAAGCACCCTCAACAAAAAGGCAGCACATTTGGAAGCACCCTCAACAAAAAGGTAACACAATTGGAAGTACCCTCAACAAAAAGGCAGCACATTTGGAAGCACCCTCAACAAAAAGGGAGCGCCTCGTTTGGCCTATAATATTTGGCCTAAAACTGTTTGAGAACATTCACTTGGCCTAAACTTTTTTGACCTAAAGTCATTAGGCCTAAAATTATTAGGCCTAAATATGTTTGGCCTAAACATAATTGGCCTAAAACCATTTGACATAAATTTGTTTGGCCTAACGTCATTTGACCTAAAATTATATCGCCTAAAGGCGTTGGGCATAAAGTTATTTGGCCTAAAGTCATTTGACCTAAAATTGTTTGACATAAAGTCACTTGGCCTAAAATAATTTTGTGGCACTTATTTGACCTAAAATTATTTGGCCTAAAGACGTTTGGCCTAAACTTATTTGGCCTAAAGTAATTTGACCTAAACGTATTTGGCCTAAAGTCATTTGACCTTAAATTATTTCCTCTTTAAGTCGTTTGTATAAATAATTTAGCTTGAAGGTATTTGGCATAAAACTGTTTTCAGAATAATTAACTCTGATCTTTTAACAGGTACTTCTAGCAAATAGTAGAATGTTTTAGTTACTTCCAGCTATGCTATATGTTGAGCTGTAGCGTTTATAGAGCAATAATTTACAACCCTTTATTTAGACATACAAAAATTTCTAAAATGCACACAGAATTGCAGTTTACAAGATCATTATAGCTGTAAATTGCAAATTTGCTCACTAATATAAAACTTGTTTTGCATTTGTAAAAAAAAAAAAAAACAATTTAAGTGATGGCATGTTGGTAGAGATGATGGAAAATAGCATTTATAAATCAGACTCATAGCAATATGTTTTCAATTAAAGAATATATGTTAAATACTATAATTATACTAAACAATAAATTAAACAAAAAGCAATTTATTTAGCAAACAGTTGAGTCATTTTTTGGAAGGCCATTTTTTTGGACAAATTCTTTGTTATTTTTAGTACTATCCTACACTGTGTTTATATAGAATATTATTTTTTGGTTACAAGAAAACACAAATTAATGTGAAATTGCTAGTGCGTGCATAACATACATTTCCAATAAATCTAAAAGAAATTATTTTCGAGATGCTTTGGGTTAAATTATAGCTGGTGATGTTTGCAGTTAATAATTGTACTGTAATTTAGATGAGACTTTTATTACGCTTATCTGTTGTCTTTTATTCTTACAATTATCGATGTTACAGTGTGTGCACAACAGAACATTTGGATTACCGACATAAAGTAACAAGATATATTTTCTGTGCCCTACAGTTGATAATGGCAACATGCATTTTAACAACCGCTACTGATGAAACCTACGTGTCGCTTAGAAAGTAGCGCCAGTTTGTTCTCCATGTCACAACTGGTTCCCATTTACGTGTTAAATAATTTGTCGAGTTAAGCAAATAGTGCATGAGTAGTATAGGATAGTATTTTCTGGGACTGGCTTCTGGCTGTGGAGCGGGGAGCCGAGCCACATCTCTGACGTCACGTCCATCTATGACGTCACAGCGGCCATCTTGGATGACCTTGACCTTGACCTTTGACCTTGACCTGGAATTTGATCCTCAAAAATCGCCAAAAATGACCAAAATTGGGCAAAAATTGCCCAAAATTCCTCAAAAATCGCCAAAATGTCAATTTTTTTGAAAAAAATTTCCACCAAAAAATCTCAAATAATTCCACAGTTCAAAAATTAGGATTTCGAAAATCCTCAAAAGTCGCTTTGCCCTAGAAAAAACGAAAACTCCTAAAAGCGGCTTAAAACTCCTAAGAGCTAGCCGCTTATAAGCCGCCGACCTTGAAAATAAGGATGTCATGGCAGCCATATTGGATGATGATGTCACCGTTGCAATTTCCGTTACGGCCGCCATCTTTAACTTTTTTATTTTTTATCCGATTTTAATGAAAAAAAATTTAAAAATTATAAAAAAATTCATTTAATAAAAATTTAATAAATTATTTATAAAAAATGTACTTTACGACACGGAGCTCAGAGTCCTCGGTTCGAACCCGGTGAGGGCAAAAAAAAAACTAAAAATGACATCCAATCCTTCCCTCGTGGAGGGCGCTGGCATACTGACTCCCACCACTTTTTTCAAAGCATATATATTCACCTAGTATGACGTCATGTCCGCCATCTTGTCTTCGATGCTGGAAGCCATCATCATTGTATCGTCGGCTAGAGTGCGCTGACGCCATGTTAGTTTAACTCTTACCCGCTAGAGTGCAGTAATCATTTATTACTAAGGTGCCCGCCATCTTGAAATTTGGCCGCCATCTTGAAAATCCGTAATTATTTAGCTAGAAATTCGGGAAAAGTTCCAAAATTTATTAAATAAATTTGCAATCAATATACTGATTTACCCGGTCAGTTCCTATCCTTGGTTCGGCCCCTGGCCGATACAAAAAAAATTAAATATAACATCAATTTAACATAATAGTAACAGGTTCGAGGAATTAAACACCGCAAGTTCTTTTACAAACAGAATATTTATTACATAATTTATATTATACTACAGGATCACTTACGAAAGCTAGCAAATTTATAATCAATCATTTAGTTCCGCATCGGTGTGAAATGACTTATTCTTAGCTCCAATCGGTTTATACTAGACAGAGTCCAACCAGATCCTTTACTGACATAGTTCTCCTCTTCTTGACAGAGTTTCTGGATACCGTGTTTAACAGTTTGCTTCACATCGTTAGAACTGTAAATTACTGTAGCCGATGTCTTGAATGCACACTTTTTCACTTTGTCATCTAACGGATATGGCTTTCCATATAGACAGTCCAACCACAAGTTATATTTTAATGGTCCGTTTGTTGCTACGTCATCAGTAAGCTGATTGATTATGTCCTGTCTGATATCATCAAGAAAAGTACAAATATCCTTCGACTCACCGAACGTATTTAGATAATAGTAGTCTTTCAACGTTCCACGAAATGCAGTCTGCGCCAAGTAGAAGCCATTATCGTTCACTTGTAATGCTCCGAACACAGTCTTAGGTTTAGGTCCATGTTCAGTCGTCATAGCAATCGGTTGCTGCGCATCTGTTTTTTTGATTGTACGCTCACGAGCCTTCAATCTAAAGCGAGGAGTCGAAATGTCTGCAGGTAGTTCAGCAGTAGGCACACGGACTTCACCTTTACATATTTTCGCATGTCGTCGCAAACTATCAATTCGAGTAAACCATTCATGACAATCATCACATCGAAACTTTATACGAGAAGGATTCTTTTTGCATTTGCTCCGCTCATGTCTTCGTGCATCATGGGAAAATGTGAACGACATATCACAGTAGCTGCAAGGATACCGTGCCGATGTAGACGAACCTTTCAGACCCGATCCAGATATGGACGTTGCAACAGTAGTACCATTTCCAGGCATACTCTTATGAACATCGACGCATCGCTGTTGCACCGAAACCTTTACTTTCTGCCGCACAGCAGGACCTTTACATGTCTTCATGTGCGTTTTCATATTATCTTTTCTGGCAAACTGCTTATGACATTTCTCACAAACAAACATTTTACGATATAGGTTCTTGGCACATTCTCTCTTCTCATGCCGTCGAGCATTGCTGCTGTTTGAGAAAATCTTGTCACAGTAACAGCACCGATGTTCGTTAGTTGTTGTCGATTCGGCATCCATTGAAGTCTCCATCGAGGGCGAAACGAAGTTCGTCGAGTTTTCCTGCACAGCCAGCACTACCGGGATTAAAGTCTCTTCTGCTGGTGGTATCGCGTCTGTTGAAATCTCCTCCAGTGTTGTCGACGTGGTTGTCAACGGAATCTGCTCCTTCTCCGTCGTAGCTGTCGTAAAGGTTCCCGTAGACGATGGTACAACCTCCATCGAGTTCGACGTTAAAGTCGGTAAAGATGCCATCGAGTTCGCAAGAACAGGTAATTACGTGATTAATGCACCAGAAGAAATAAACTAGGTGATCCTTACACCGCCGACGTCAGTAACAAACTGAGCGCCCTGCTCTCTAGGACTACTAAGATTATGCTTCATTTCAAAATAAATTTTGACGTACTTTATATAGTAAATTTAAAATACTTATTGGTGGAAAATAACTTGTATGTTTATGTATTTTATCGCTCAAAGACTTTGAACCTACAGCTTCGAAGCAATTCGATACCCCGAAGATCTTAATGAAATTTAAGAACAACCATTACTAATACTTATCTTTATAACACTATCTAACAATGTTTCAGAACATCAAATACAGCTCCGTAGGCGCCAATACTTTAGCTACTAGCGACTTTAACAATCGCGCACCGTTCGTTCACTATTTGTATTCAAAATGAAGATAATAGTCTATTATTATTCAAAGCATCTGTATAATTTCATTTAATTTATTTAAAAACCGACATTATAGGTTTGAATTTATCTACAACATTAATTTATTTCAAGTCAAATTCTCTAGTTACACAAGAAAGTAATCTTAGTAACATTTAGCACGATTGAATGCAAGTGGAGCCAGGTGGAGTAACTTCCCAGTTATAGTAGAATAATGTAATAAAACGGCTACTTCGTTATGTATTTATGTACCTAGATGCGTACGATTTATGAAAAAAAAAATTTGGTTATTTGAGATTTGACAAGTGCCAGTTGTGGGCATATTAACTCAAACAACAGATGTTTTGTTTTATGTTGTTTGAAATATTCATTGTAGCAATCATAATTGTATCAGTGTAGCCTACATATTGTTAGTAATTAAGTATCTCATTGTTCTTGTAACTTTAACACAAAATATATGTTATGTGCGGTATTGTAGGGTTCAATATAAAAATGTGTAAGTAGGCCTATTATAAGAAAGCATGCTTTAAAACCCACCATTTTGTAAGGTATGTTCATGATTAATTTACACATAGAATAGTTACCTAAATTATAATGATATGTGAATATGTTCCTTACTATTTTTAACTGTATAAATTGAAACAAAAATTTGTTTTAACTACGATGCATGTACACAAGATAGGCTAACTTTCGAAATAAGTTTTGAATGAATAGAAGGTTTCGCCAAAGTTATTTTCTGATGCAAAAAGTACATAGTAAATGTGTTTTTGTATGCTTTACTGTAAGACCTATCCTACTGTAAATTCATTTTATATCGTTAACTTAATATATACTCCATAATCTTTTATCTTTTCTGCACACATTACATATTATTTTGTGGATGCGAATTGTAAAACTTCGATTCTTGCAAGGGCCGAACACGGAATGTCAACTTTCTAAAGTATTCTATATATATTTTTTAAGTTAGTAATGTATTCTATATATTATATGTGTAAAATTTTTGACGTGACCACGTCTAATAAATCAATGAACGCCGGCTGCACACACGAAAAAGTGTCCCGTTACGCACATTGTCCCGTTTGTCTGTGTCCCGTTACGCTCATTTTATATTGCTCTTTGCTAACCTGAACCTCCTAGCATTGCGACCGAGTCCGTGGCGTAATTCTGTTTTCATGCATTTCAATGTAACATTTTCATTGCTCTTTGCCAACCCGTTCCTCCTAGCATTGCTGCAGAGTCCGTGGCGCAAATATATTATTTTTGACTGCATCTTGGTGTTGGGTAAGCCATTTTCCTTCACATCATCCTTGAAACACTCTAATTCGTTTCATACTTTTCCTATCATCGTCGTATCCTTAACAGAATAACACAGATTGGAAGAAGTTAAATATCAAACATGTATAAAAGTTATAGTTAAAATAATCTCTTCGTTGAAGTAATAAACATAATTGAATTAATGACTGCAAATAAAAGTAAATTTATCATTTAAATTGTAGATTTCCTTTCACTCATTTGTATCCATACAAAATAGTGATAATTCAATAAAAATGATTCAATTTTATTCATAAAAGTATGCAATCATTTCATCAATGTTTTGTATGACGTTATCACGTTAAACTATCGTCCGTAAACCGACTTTACAGACAACCAATTTTTTTCCTGTATTCCATTTATATATATATATATATATATATGTGTGTGTGTGTGTGTTGAAACTTTCTAATGCATTCTATATACAACGTGTATCTAAAACATACTGACAAATTCTGGCAGAATATTCCTGGCGAAAATACAAGACGAAAATCTGTGTACCATACTTTTTTCTCGTAAATGGATTCGGAGTTTTGAACTCCCAAAAATAAAATTTTCCTATTCTTGAATAACTTTGCACTGCGTCTGATGATTTTGTAGAACGCAAATTGTTCACCACGAGATACGTGGGTTGTAATGAACAGTGGCTTAGCCAGGATTTGTGTATGGGGGTGTTATGAAGCATGCCCCCCCACCCCCCGTATTAAAGCGGGGGGTCCGGGGGTCCTCCCCCGGGAAAAATTGGATTTTAATGTGTAAAATAGTGCTATTTTAGCAGTTTTCGGTACTTAAATTTAAATATTGTAATGGTTAAAATTTTATTAATTTTCAATATGAAATTTGTTTGAGTGATGAATACGAAATTTAATTGAATATTTGGTGCTAAAGGGGGGGGGGGGGAGGTTTGAACCCCTAACCCCCCCCCCCTGGCTACACCCCTGGTAATGAACATCCTTCAATGCATATAACGGCATTTCTGTTTTAGCAAATTTTATCACCTGAAAAGCTAATAAAAAATAAAAAATAAACCAGGGCATGCATTACAAAGTACGTTTGCAAGGTGTAAAGTTTCCTTCCTAAAAAATCATATGCCTGAGTTTACTTACTGATGATGTTAATTTCAAGATATGGAAAATTCCATTTTTGGAGGTTCGTAACTCGATTTATGAGTAAAGTGGTTATTAGGCTTTCGTCTTGTATTCTTTCCAGAAACAGCCTGCCGAAGTTTGTACGTATGTTTTAAATAGTCGTTGTGTATATATGTCAACTTTATATGTATTCTATATATATATGTGTATTATATATATACAGAGCTAGGCAGTATCGAAAATACAAGTATTTGAAATACGTATTTTCGATAGTTTTGGGTATTTTGTATTTTGTATCAGTTATGTCTCAGTATTAGTTATGTCTCAGTATTTTATATTTTGTATCGAAAATACTTTTGAAGTTTATTTACTGTATTTTGTATTTTATAAAATGCAAAATACATTGTTTAATTGCATTTATAAAATATCTCATTTATTTGCTGGATATTTTAATTTTTGAAATTAGGATTGGCTATTTATTAGCAATCTGGCACTAGTGAGTGATATCATTGTAAAGGTACATATTAGTTGAACAGAAACGGTATCACAGATTTTACAAATTGCTGTCTTATCACGTATGTTCATACATATATATGGAATATGATTGAAAATGGAAATAAACTTGGCAAGCAATTGTAAATCAGAAAATGTTACATACCAGCAGAAGATGATTGGTTTGCATTCGATGTCAATACAAATAATGAATAAAGTGTAGCACAAACAAAATTGAACTTGAGTTATTACAATACTTACAGGATAAGGCTACCCACACGAGTATGCTAGATGGTTATCCAGTGGTGCGAAAGCTTTTCTTACAATATAATACAAGTTTACCCTCTAGTGGTCCTGTTGAAAGGTTGTTTTAATTTGCAGGTGTAATACACAACCATAAACGCCACAGCTTGAGTGACACAATGTTTGAGAGACTGGTTTGTCTTAAAGGGAATTCTTCCTTCGTTGCTCACAAAAATATTGCATGTATTTTGTAATTTCATCTGTATTTTAAAATACTATTTTGTATTTTGTATCTAAACTACATTTTATTTTGAGTATTTTGTAAATGTATTTTTAATAAATGTACACAGGTATTTTGTAATTTGTATTTCAAATACATTTTCAAAGTATTTTGCCCAGCTATATATATATATATATATATTGTGCTCAATAACCTAGAGTAAACTTACGTTGGTTAAGTTGCTGAACCTATGACTAGCCAATTGAAAGAAAACGCTACGTAACATGAACGAAAAAAAAATTCTAAAGTAATACATAATTTTTCACCCAAATTTATTACATGTTTCAATATTAATTTTCGATGGGCTCTTTCGTGGGCATCTTTATTGGAAGGCCGCGGTGTGCTAGGGTTAATGGCTGTCGCTCATTGGATGTTATATTCTCGGTATCATATTTAGATATACGGTAGCTTCAATTACAGAACAGCCACTGAGCGACAGGCAGCAAGCCCTCCCACACCTTAGGCCGCGGCCTTCCACCATAGACGCTCTTAACGACACATATAATTTAGTCTTAAATTTGCCGCACTATAGATACACTACTTAAAATATAACAAGACTCGCTGGAAAATGATTTAAACTAAGGCCAACGCGAATGCGAGTTCAGTAATTGAACCTTCAGAGGTAGTATATACATAGGTAGCTAGTTACCACGACCATGTTCCACGTTATTACGTTATATGTGAAGAGACAGAAGTTTTCTTTCTGTAGCGAGAAGTTGGCTCAATTTCAACATAACACAATAATTATATAGTGAACTGTCATTCAATTTCGAAAAACCGATATAACTTCCATTGAGATGAAGTCCATGTTGTACGAATTTTGACGTTCACTTTTTTAGAAAGTTTCTGGCAGGCCAATAGTTTTCTGGTAAAATAAGATCTTTGCAATCCTGTTTACAGAGACCTTTCTCACAAGCTAAACGTCAAAATTCGGACAATGAATTAGATTATAGTAGTTCTGTTTAAATTGTGATTACCAGTTGTGACTGCAATAATAATCATTTATGTGTAATATACTGTAATGCCAGTAACATTCACTTTTAAGTTCACTTAATTGGTTACGGAGCAAATATTATGTTGATCGATAAAAAAAGGTATTCTTAATTATACACAACATACATTTATAAAAGTTAAATTAAAGTTAAAATTAAAGAATGGAGATTTGGATTTAGAGAAAATATAGAAACTAGTATTTAGGTCCATTGCGGGGGGAAAAAAAAGCACAAATTCTTGTTTTACTTTTCAATCAAAAACGTAGAATACACGGACTTCATGTTTTTTTTTAACTTCGAAACGAAATTTGGAGAAACAATTAGCAAATGTTCATGTAGAAAATAGTACACTAGCAAACTGATTAGAATAATATTTCCTGGAGTAGTTCAGCTTCAGTTGCCTGAGCCAGTGCCTAGTAATTCGGGTCAGCCAGACAACGCTGACCAGACAGAGCGGAAAACTGTTCCAGCCTATCAGGACGCGCCATTGGTATTAACGCAACCTCGCGCGATAAGAGCAGAAAAAGTTGAGGTCAAGCCGATATTTTGTAATGCGGAAAGTGCCGAGATCGGTGATTTTTCAGAGTTTAATATGCTGTTATCTTCTCAAACTATTAACAAATTATGTTGTGTTTTATTCTCTAAAAATTAACGGTACATTTGTTACAAAACACGAGTCAGAAACGTCAAGTGTATTAAAAAAAGGTATAAATAAGAAGTTTCGTTCTGAAGTTGTCAGGCAGATGAAAATACTAAACTATTAGGTATGTAGTGTAACCTTGTATCGAAAGTTCTATTTTTTTTTGTTTCGCTTGCAGTAAAATGTAAAATAAACATGAGTGATAAATTTACTTTGTAATATTTTATGTACCAGAACTGTTGTACGGTTTTTTTTAAACGAAGTGGTGTTGTATCACACAGTAACATCCACGGACGCCGAAACAGTTAAGCATAAAAACGGCGTTCCTTTAAACAAAAAAAAAAAGTTCTATTCGCTCTGCCTGGTTATGTATGAAACGGGCGTGATAGTCCAGTGTCGTCTTGTGCTTCTCAGCACATCACAAAGCCGTTGCGTTGGCTGCTACAGTTGACTCATCCCACCCCTATCAGCCGTCCTTCATTCTTCTTTGTATCTCACTTCCCCCCTCCCCCTTACAAGCGGTGACATTCCGTTTTCCTACTAGTTCGCCGTATCTCCACTTGGATTCGCTCCATACGCCCGTGGCCGAACGCAACGCTATCCTACGAGGAAAAAATGAACCACTTCAACTGACCGCGCGCGAGAAAATATTATCTCCCACGCGCTCTTAAATAATATCATCTTCTAATAACAAAAAAAAAGAATCTTGTAAAACTTTGACTTAATTGCAGTCTAAGGAACTCAAAAATTAAGATTTTGGGACAGTGGAGTCTCAATTTGAGTTCACAGAGTATGAATATAATTACAAAGTTCTACAATGATTATCAGTTACATCTTAAAGTTATTATTCAATGCTTTAAGTTAAGGAGTAAAAATAGTTAATCAGTTAACACTAAGAAATTTTGTGTTACATATACCGGCTGTAGAGTGAATGAATGCACTCAACTGACGAGAATTAATAATCATTTTATCTACAAAACAAAAAAAAAACACTTTTCTTAAATCAGTACCCTAACTTACTTAGATTTTTTAAAAATCACTGACAAATAAAATCCGTTACTTCTAAAATCAACCACCGATTCACCTTTAAGTAATATTACAAGAAATATTCTGATATTGTGATCTCAAAATACAATGAGTCTACAAGGTAACCTTAACCTAACTGTCATGTAAGTTATGTATGTATTTTGTACTGAATTATTATTTACATACACTTTTCACCTCATTGACACGGAGTTTATTCTTTTGTTCTACTGGGGCTTTTAATATATATTCTGGTTCACGAATAGGTTTACCTTGGCTCAGATTTGGTTCAACAGTCTCCGGCAACAAGCAGTGGATATGGACTCGACGAAGTTTCGGAACCATTTATCTCTCCAAATAGATATACATCCTCTGTAAACCTTTTCAATATGCAAATTTTCTTTTAGGTCACTCATAACTTTCAAGTAGCAAGCTTCTCGTTCTGAAATTTTCAGTGTCCCTTGAATTTGATAATAATGATTGTGTGTTAGCCTCAGCGTTAGCTTGCCTTCCTTTTCTTCTAAATAGAAACTTTTCTACTGTTTGGCTAGTTCTATGAGACCTATTCCAATAGCTGAAGAAACACACATCACTTCGATGATTGAATTATCAGTCCTCAATAAGCCATCAGGTCTTGCCCCTAGAAACCCGTATGTCAAGTCAAAAAATAAACTTTTTTTCAACAAATAAACCAGAGTAGTATGTAAATGGCGGTACTGGGACAGGCACCGCAGGGAGAAGCTGAGGTGATGACCGCCATCTTGAATTTGTGACGTCACGGTGGCCATCTTGGATTACCTTGACCTTTTACACTGACCTTCAAAAGTAGCCAAAACATTTCTCAAAATTCCTCAAAATTTACAAATATTTTAGAAAAAATTCCGCCAGAAATCTCAAAAAATCTGAAAAA